>NC_084796.1:220199780-220505613 GCF_963169125.1 Humulus lupulus
TTAATCATGCAGACGTCTTGCTGTTCAGGCTCGCTAATACTGGGTATCGACAGGTGCTCAATTAAGACTACATTTAGTGCATCGACCTCGGTGGACGTGGCGAACTTGGCTAAGGCGTCTGCATTTGATTTTTGCTCTCGGGGACCCTACTCTATTATATAGAACTCGAAATTTTCGAGTGCTGCTTTCGCTTTTTCTAAATATGCGGCCATCTTTGTTTCGCGGGCCTGGTATTCCCCTAAGATTTGGTTAACCACCAACTCTAAGTCACTGTAGCAATGTATTTTTTTAGCCTTAAGTTCCTTGGCTATTCGAAGTCCTGCCAATAGAGCTTCATATTTAGCCTCGTTGTTAGATGCTTCGAAGCCAAACCTTAAGGCAGAATGAAATCGACTTCCAGTTAGAGTGATCAATATGATTCCTGCCTTCGATCCATTTTCGTTGGAAGATCCATCGACATAAAGTTTCTGCAGCTCGTGGGTTGGGGTTATAACTTCGTCGTCAGATACTCCCGTACATTCCACAATGAAGTCTTCTAGGGCCTGCCCTTTTATGGTCGTTCTGGGATGATAAGTGATCTCGAATTGTTCGAGCTCAACATCCCATTTTAATAATCGGCCCAAGGCTTCTGGCTTTGACAAGACTTGCCGTAGTGGTTGGTCAGTTAGAACATGGATGGGGTGTGCTTGGAAGTAAGGTCAGAGCTTTCGAGATGAGTGGATTAGGCTGAGAGCCAACTTCTCCATCAACGGGTATCTCGATTCTGCCCCCAGTAACCTTTTGCTGACATAGTATACTGATTTTTTCACCTTCTGATCTTCTCGGACGAGCACGGCGTTGATGGCGTGCTCGGTTGTAGCGAGATATAGGTACAATATTTCTCCTGTGATAGGTTTCGACAAGATGGGAGGTTTTGCGAGGTGTTTCTTTAGCTCCTGAAATGCGAGCTCGCATTCCTCTATCCATTTGAATTTTTTGCCCCCTCTCAAAAGGTTGAAAAATGGAAGACAACGATCTGTAGATTTCGAGATAAACCTACTTAATGTCGCCATCCGTCCAGTTAAGCTCTGAACATCTTTATGTTTTCAAGGTGAGGGCATGTCAATTAGAGCCTGGATCTTGTCAGGATTAACCTCTATTCCTCGCGCGTTTACTATAAAGCCCAGAAACTTACCCGACGACACTCCAAAAGAGCATTTTTATGGGTTGAGCTTCATGTTGTACTTTCGTAACTCGACGAAGCATTCATCGAGGTCATCCACATGGTTATTGTTATGTTTAGATATGACCAACATATCATCAACATACACTTCCATGTTGTTACCTATCTTCTCGGAGAACATCTTGTTTACAAGCCTTTGGTACGTGGCTCCAGTATTTTTAAGCCTGAAAGGCATGACATTGTAACAGTACAACCCTTTATCTGTCACAAAACTGATATGCTCTTGGTCCAAGGCATGCATGGCAATCTCGTGATATCCAGAATAAGCATCCATGAATGACATAAGACCGTGCCCAACTGTGGCATCTACGAGCTGATTGATCCGAGGTAGGGCAAAACAATCCTTGGGGCATGCCTTGTTAAGATCAGAATGGTCGATGCAAGTCTGCCATGTTCTGATAGGTTTCAGAACCAAGACCGGGTTTGCGACCCAATCAGGGTAGAAGGCGTCTCATATAAACCGGTTTGCCTTTAATTTGTTGACTTCTTCCTTCAAGGCTTTCTTCCTATCATCATCCAGGAGACTTCACTTTTGCTGTTTTGGGGGGAAGCTCTTGTCAATGTTAAGTGCATGGCTTATTACATTAGGACTTATCCCTACCATGGCCGAATGCGACCATGCGAAAACATCCTGGTTCTTCCTTAAAAAGCCAATTAATTGCTATATTTTTTTTCTTCTGAAAGGTTTTTCCCCACCTTCACAGTTTTTGGAGGATTAGCTTCTTTGAACTTGACTTCTTCGAGTTGCTCTAGAGGCTTGAGGTCGTCCCTTTCTTCTATTCTTGGATCGATTTCTTCATCTATTTCGAAGACTGTCCCATCCTTATTCTGAATTACAACAAGTGTTTGTGTACTCGTCTGCTTTTTCCCTCTAACATAAATGATGTAGCATTCCCTTCCTGCGAGTTGGTCCCCTCTCAGAGTCTCGATGCCACAGAAGTCAGGAACTTGATGGCCAGATGCCTAACAGATGAAACTGCCCCCAGCCCTACTAGGGCGGGTCTCCCGAGCAAAACGTTATAGGCTGATGGGAGATCCACCACTACGAACTCCATCATCTTGGTTACTGAGACAGTGTAGTCTCCCAAGGTTACAGGGAGTTCGATGGATCCCATGCAGGCAATCCCTTCTCCTAAAAAGTTGTCAACATAGTTGCACATGCTTTTAGGTCGCGAAGCAAGAGTCCCATCTTTTCTAAAATGGCTTTGTAAAGGATATTTACCGAGCTCCCCTTATCAATCAAGACTCGGTGTACCCTCTTGTTTGCGAGCTGAAGGGTGATGACCCGCGGATCATTATGAGGGAACTGTACATGGGACACGTCATCTTTAGTAAAAGTTATGGGTTGAGATTCAACCATTTGTTGTTTCGGAGCTCTGGGTTCGGGTTCGTAGGGAGACCCGTCACCACTTTTTAGCTCATTCACTTATCTTTTCTGGGCATTCCTACCCGATCCTGCAATATGGGGTCCCCCCGAGATGGTTATGACATCTTCTCCATCAATCAGAGGGGGTCGTTCATCTTCCTGTCCTCTGGAGTTGCTGTTCTGGGCAGGTGGTGCAGCTGCTGCCCTCTGGTTGGTGGAGGCCTGATTAGGGTTCTAATTTTTTACGTACTGCCTGAAATACCCTCTCAGGATCAGGCCTTCGATCTCATCTTTTAATTGCCTGCACTCATCGATTGTATGTCCGATATCTCTGTGGAATCTGCAGTACTTATTGGAATCTCTTTTCACCTATTGGTTTCTCATGGGGTCAGGTTGTCTAAAAGGGACTTGGTTTTCATTAGCCAGGTAGGTATTCTCCCGAGACTCATTGAGCTCGATATACACCTTGTATACGGAGAAGTATCTTTCCCCTTTCTTCTTCTTTCCCCCATCCGCCTCGGGGTTATTCCCTTTGTTTTTCTTTCTCTTAGAAGGGTTGTCCCCAGGGGATTTTGATGTCGTAGGATCCGTCGAGGTCGAGCCAGAGTTTTTGTTTGTTGTTGTAGTTATGGGCTGAGAGGTCATATTCAATGCTGACCTTGCCTCTTCTACATTAACAAAACTCCGAGCTCGTCAATTGAACTCGGTTAGGGACCTTACAGGCTTCCTTTGCATATCTTCCCAGAAAGGACTTCTAGGCATTACTCCAGCTCGGGCAGCCATTAAATGGCCACTATCGTCGACTTCCAGAACTCGAGTGACTTCTAAATTAAACCTTGTGAGATAACTTTTCAGTGTTTCTTTTGGCTGCTGTCGGACATTGGTCAAGGTAGATGCCCCGGGCCTAATGCCGATCATGGCCTTGAATTGCTTCTTGAAATCTCTTGATAATTGATCCCAAGAAGTAATCAAATGTCTCTTATATTTTTCAAACCAGCTCTTCGCTGGTCCCGTGAGAGAGGCTGGGAACAACATGCACCTGAGGTTGTAGCCCACATTACTGGCTCGCATGATTGTGTTGCATGTACTTAAATGACTGTATGGATCCAAATTTCTATCAAATGGTGGGACATGAGGAATTCTGAATCCTTGAGGAAACAGGGGGCTAGAGATGTGCGGGGCAAAGGGTTCGAGTTCTTCATCGAACTCTTCATCCCTTTCCTGGCTTCGTTTGTCTTGTAAGAGCCTGAATGCTCTTTTTAACTACTCAATCCTTTCTTGGACTGAATCTACGGGGGATCTGACTTGAATCAGCAGGAACTGGTTATCGTTGATTACAACTCCAGTTTCACGCCCCTGCGCAAGGTTCTTATGCCCATTGAGGTGATCTCTCAGATCTGGATTTGATGGATGATCACGCCCCCGATTATGGTTCAGATGCTCCCGTAAATCTGGGTGATCTCTTCGATTTCCAACGTTCCTAGGTTCCTGGTCGTATATACTCACAGACCTGGTGTCACCCGAGCCTTCGATGACATGACTTGTTGCACGATTATTACGAGATGAGTTTCTTGCTTGTCATCTTATCTCAACAGTTTGAGATCAAGACATTTGGCTTCTCGTGGGATGGGGACCCCTATGCTCCCTAGCAGTTTCCCCATTCCCACGCCTTCGCCCAGCTCTCCTTTCCTTATCACCTTGGGTTGGTTGTGCATCCCTCCGAATTGGCGAGGGGTGCCTTATTGGCGATGGTGGCTGCCATCCATTACGAAGCCTAGAAGGCCCTGAGTTTGCTCGACCGGGTTCTGCCACATTCTGCACGATACTAGGATTTTGGGTCTGAGCCTCTGAGGGGGCTCGGTTATTCCCTACTCCAGCAGGTGTCTCCGCAGTGGGGTTGGCAGGACCCTCAGCCCGGTTACTTCTTTGAGGTCTTGGTGGAGTAGGTTTCTCTGCTCTTCAAGTGGCCGCATTTTTGCACGGCCATCCCCGAGGCCTACGCGGTGGAACATGAACGTCTCACAGAGGCGGAGCCTGGGTAACTTGCGAAGGTGGGGCCTGAGCCACCTGTGCTTCAGCAGCTAGTCTGGCTAGCTCTTCATTGCATTTCTTAGCTTCTGCCAACTGCTTTCGCAATTGGTGATTTTCGAGTTCCACTATTAGGACGTATCGTTCAGGATTGTAATACATGTCATTGTCGTCCTTGGGGGCAGGTGGTCCCCGAGAGTCGGATGAACCAGTCCTCTCACCGAGATCTGAATTCACCATAGGCTGCTTTCCAGGGCGCCGGGGGTACTCAACTTCATCTAAAATTTCATCCTTAGGAATATTGGGATCATTTGCTGCCATTGCTAATCTGAGAGGCTTTTTGACTGAATAGACTCACACACGTACTGTTTAATGGCTCTCAATGAAAGCACCAAACTGTTGACGCCGTTTTTAGTCAACTTAAATAAGAGAGCAATTAAACAAGAAAATATTGAAGGAAATAAGAAAAATGAACACAAGAGGTTTTTTACGTGGTTCAGTAGTTAAATCTGCCTAGTCCACGATTCAATGTTATTAGTACTTGGAAGTTTTTTGGAAACTTTTCAAAGAATAGTTGCCCAGAGTTTTCTCTCCAGAAATCAGAAATCGGTCCTCACAAATGGAGTTTCCTTCTCTATTTAGAGAGAAGGTTTGCAGAATTCATTCCCACATATCCCAGGAAGATATTCAGTGAATCAATTAATATAATGCTATTTAATGCATTATTTCCTATATACATGGAAACGTCCCACAAAATGTGGGATCGGATAACAGATTAAATGATATCCCTTAAACATTGCGATTGTACAACATTAAATATATTCACATGTAACTGATTAACTCGGATACGGGATTCATCAAATCTTCGAGACTAGCAGTTGACATTGAGCTTGCCGAGACTCACGAACTCGTCGCCTAACTTTGCTTATGCCCGGAGCAAATAGACATTGACGATGTTGCCATATGCGAGCTCACACATTCCGAGCTCGAACCATCTTGGAAGGCAAGATATGGTTCAGGGGTATATATAAGTGTCACACCATGCCATTTACGAGCTCGGAGCATTTTCGAGACTACATATCCCTTGTGCCTTCAAGGTCGTTGTTTATAGAGACAGTTTAACTGAAAGGACCTACGACGACTATGTCTATTTCGAGCTTACACTTAACGAGCCTAGATTTCGGGATCACAATCGTATGCTCGAAATCTTGGTGTAACAAAATTGATAGAGTTTTTCCTTAATTAATTGATAGCCATAAATTAGAAAAGTAAAATAAAAAATGAGAAAAATAATGTTTAGTTATATTTATAAGTTAAGTAAATGATCCACGTTCAATTTCTTCTGCTTCCAAAAACGTAACAAAAATACCAAAATCTATAAGTCAACCATAAATAAATGTAGATATTTCATGAACATTTTATTAGATTATTATTATTATTATTATTATTATTATTATTATTATTATTCTTAAGATGGTAAATAGGAAAAACTACATAAGAAACGATGGTACATTTTTTTAAAATTAATTTTATTTTTTAGTAATTTTTAATAATTAAGTAGTTAAGATTTTTAATGATTTAAGTAATTAATATATATGTAATTAACTAATAATCATAAATTTTACTGGTTAGATTTATAGATAATTTAGATATTTTAGTTTTTTCTTTTTTAATTATTAACTAATAATCATAAATTTGAAAAAGAGGAATTAAAAAATGTGAAAAATTTAGAAAATAGAAAAAATACTTTGGAATAATTTTAGAGTGTCACATCATATCCTTAATGCTCTCTTTTATATAAATACTAGATACAATCAACGTGCAATGCATGTTTGCTTAGTTGTATTCATAGAATTTATTAAGTATTTTTATTAAATTTATATCATTGTCATATAAATTTTAAATAAATAAACAATATTATATATAAAAGAATGACATAAGCATATTAAATGAAAAATTAAACCGAAACATTATTTATGATTTTTTTAAATATATATAATATGACAACATTTTTAAATATAAATGATAATTTTTTAATAAAAATTAAGATTATGTATTATATATTATTATAATGATATTTTTATAATATTTAAATTTATATTAATACAAGTGTTAAATATATAGTCATGTATTAAATATTATTAACATAATTTTATAATATTTGAATTTGTATTAATATTGTTACACCCAGATTTCGAGACCCGAGATTGTGATCTCGAAAGCTGGACTCATCAATTGCAATCTCAAAATATCTGAAACGCATGTGCATGACCCAGATGTTGAACCCTAAAATCAAGATGGCAACCTCGAAGACATTTTTAACCTCGAAGTTGTTTCTGAGCTCGGGATATGCCCGATGTCGGGTGTCTGCAGATCAAGTAGTCCGAGCTTCGCATGAGTATAAGCTCGGAGTGTGACAGCCTCGGTGGTATTTACCTACTCCAAGTTGGTCTTGGGGAAAGGTACCTAGCTTATAACTTATCTATAGACCTGGACCGACATGATGCTGATTGCCGACCTTGAACAACTTAGTGGGTCATCTGATGAGACGCAGTCCACGCATTTAAAAGATATTTATTGTTGTAACTTCCCAACATTAAAGGGATATTAACTAGTCTGTTATATGCCCCCTGGTCTTCAGGGGACGTTTCCTTGTATATAGGAGTTACAGAATTTAATATCATTATTTCCATTAATAAATAGGAGTATCTTCCCGAAATATGTGGGAACGAACTCTGAGAACCCTCTATAAATAGAGAGGTCATGGACATTTGTAAATGACAGATTTTGGATATCTTGAGGAAATTTCTGGAGAATTCATCCCTGAGGGATTTCCTGAAATTTCCAAAGTCTTAATAAAATTGACTTGTGGACTAGGCAGAGTTAACTACCGAACCACGTAAAATTCTTGTTGTTTTACTGTATTATTCATATGCACCATAGTTCCTGTTGTTTATTCGCTCTACATTTTAAGTTGACAAAAAACGGCACCAACAAATATAATTAGTTAGAAGGTAGGATTATATATTATTATTATAATACTATTTTATAAAATTTAAATTTATATTAATATAATTATTAAATATCTAATTTTATATTATATATTATTATAATAATGATATTTTATTTTAATTTGAATTTATATTAATATAATTCATAAATTTCTATTTTTAATTAGTTTTAAATATATATTCTGTTAAATATTTAGAATATTTCATTAAAGTTAACGAAACAAACCGTTAAAACAAAAAAATTTCGTTATCTGTACATTTTTTATGTAGAAGAGACATAAATTTTAATGTATTTTTTTTATCATTTATACGGTATAATTTATTTGTTGTTAAAAATATATTATTATTATTTTAAAATATGCTCTCGTAATTTTATTTTCTTCAATATTAGTTTAACTGTGAAAAGTTGATGTTAATTATTTAAACAAAAGATTATGCTTGTTTCTTTCTAATAAATGGAAAGAAAACAGTAATTCAATCTTGGTTCAATGCTCCATGTCTTGGTCGATACCCGTCCTATTAGAATTAGTTTCATTATCAACATTTAAAGCAACTTATCTATATTTATATATATGAGTTCACTCTTAATGGTGATTGAGTTTTTTTCCCCATAGATGGGTTGTCAATTAATAACCATTGAATTAAGATCCAATGATCTACATTTAAAGATGTTAATTAAAGTTATTTTTAACTTTTTTCAATCTTGGTAATGGGCTACCTGTTGACATGATGGTCACATTTTAATATAATTAAATAATTAAAAAAATCATTATTTAAGATTTATTGCAAGATTTCATATTTCCATTCATTTTATTCCTTGTTCATTCCATGTTCTTTCAAGATTCATTCTTTATGCATTAATGACTCATATCTTCCCAACTACGATTAGTTGGTTAATTAATGATGCACATTTTTAAATTTATATATATTATATATAATTTTATACAAAATTTACTCATCTTAAAAAACTTGTTTATTGAAGAAGCTTCAATTTTTGAAAGTGTTTTCAAGTAAGATATCTAAGTTTATGACATTTTCGAAAATCACTAGTAGATTTTCTAATTTTGTCAAAAAAATTCAAACTTTTTTTTTTTTTGTTATGTAGGATTTGAAATTCACATAGATGAGTAAATCTTACTTCTCTTGAAAAACTTGTTTAGTAAAAACCCACTAGATTTTTTTTTTGAAAGTGTTTGAACTATAAGAAAAAGGCTCATTTGTCGTCGCTGTAGATCAAGAAGTCGTCGCTAAAACGGTGTCGCTGTAGGTCCGTATGTGTAGCAACCTACAGCGATGCATGTCGGTCGCAGTAGGGAATCTTTTTTTTTTCCAGTTGGACTGGAATATT
Source organism: Humulus lupulus (assembly GCF_963169125.1). Lineage (NCBI taxonomy): Eukaryota > Viridiplantae > Streptophyta > Magnoliopsida > Rosales > Cannabaceae > Humulus > Humulus lupulus. Next base: position 220,208,756 of record NC_084796.1, read on the forward strand.
GCGACAACATGTCATCGCTGTTGGTGGTTGCAAAATTTGAAAATTTGAAATTCAAATACTCATACAGCGACGAATAGAGCAAAATTATTGAAAGATGTTCAAGAGTTCATTTCAAGCAGAATAATATAGTACTAGAGACAATGATCTTTGCCCTAATTTTGTTATTCTCAATCAAGTTGTGTAAAAGATAGAAATTTGTATTATTATTTATCAAATTTCAGAAATTAGAAGATGATTAATATTTAGGAGAATTTGAATAGTTTACTTCTGAATTAATTATTTATTAACAAGATTAAAATACACACTTTAAATTTTATCATTTTCACAATCAGTGTTAATGTTTATTGGAAGTTTCAAATGGTAGTTGTAAACATTAATATCATATTTATTAAATAAAAATAATTTTGTATATGTTAATTTCCAATTTAATGATTAATATATCAACCAATCAGAATTTTGAGCATGATGTTAGGGAATTGGAATGGATTTATGGAGACATGCATTTAATGAAATTAGTTGGCATGATCTTAATTGTACACATTTTATATGAGAAATAATTAATAACTCAACCAATCATCAATAGAGCATGATGCTAGGGTATTGGAATGGATTTATAAATACATACATTTAATGAAATTAGTTGGCATTTTCTAAATTAATTGCTCATGTTTTTAAGAGAAATTTTAATAAAATATATATTTTTTTTACACAATCAAAATTATGTTTTAAATTTAAATTAAAAATCAATGCATAGTAACTAAACTAATTAATAACAACTTAACCATTTGGAATTTCATGGTATAATTATGTATAATCAACCTATCCAATAACAAAATTATTGTGCTATTTAAGGGAATTGAAATATGTTCATTTAATGTTTTGAGAAGTATAACTATTCAGAAATTTGAGCATGGTTTTAGGGATATGGAATAGCTCATTAATTGCTATATTTTCCATAATTATTACCCATCTTATTTATTAATTTAACCAAAACAATTTGGGTATTGGTTTATAATGGAATTTCATATTTATTTTTTTTAAAACAAAATTGGATATATTAAATGTCATAATTTCAAAATTATGTGGTTTTTAACACTATTTATAAATTATTTTATCTTATATACACTGTTATCATTTGTAGGCAAATGTAAACTTTGTTTTTAGGTAGAGTTTGAAATTGTTTTATATTTTTAAGAATATGTCCATTTACTCAATATTACGATGACTTAGGAGAGAAAGAAGTTAAAGAGATTGTGTTGCTTACTACATATTTGATTGATCGCCTTGGAGTGAGTTTTGGATCCGACAATCGCGAAGCATTATTTGAGAAAATGAAGAAACTATTCGAAGATGAACAAACAAAAGTTGATGAGCACTTGAAAAATATGGATGTGCTCTTGAGAATGATGGAAAAGTTGAAGAGAGCGTAAGGAAAGTGTTTGTTTGTCTATCTACTATTGTACTTTGTAGATTTTTATTTTTATGTTTGATTGAACTAATGAAATTTTACTTTTATTATATAATGGTTTAATTTACAACATTCATATGATCCTTGTAAACATAAAATATTAATAGCTTTCATATAATTCTTAGTACTAAAAAAAAATCATGAGATACCTTAAATAAATAGATAAAAATAACACTTATTGTGCATCACAAATTGCACCAATAAGATTATTAATAGCATCTTCCAAATCCAAAAGCTTGATGCGAGTTTCAAATTTAATCCTTTATCAAGACAATCACGCATATCTTTAGTTCTTCTCGCAAGTCTTTTGCTTTCATGAGAATGTTGTAGAAACCCTTCGAGTTTGGAAATGTTTTGGTAGAAGAAGGGATGTTATCTACCTGGCCATCATCGTTTCGTTCAAGCCCCTTATAATATTCATTCGAATCTGTATATATTGTTGGTGAACCATTGATATTTTTAATTAACTGGACAACATCTATTTCCCCGCCCGTGTTGCTTGATTCAAGATCAAAAAAGCCTTCCAAAATCTCCATATCGAGTAATGCTTGAGGCCATTTTCCAAGTACACGAAAATATTGTTCTTCCTTAACTTTATTGATTGTATTGTTACTTTCGCCTTCAACAACAGTGTCTTTGTCCGGTTCATGCGAGACAATGTCTTCATATTCAACCTCATTCTCTGCATCTTTGACTTCATAGTTGGATTCACTTTTTGTTTCATGATTACCACTATCTTCATCAACCCTTCTAGGCTCTATAGTGATCTTCATCTTGGAAATTATACTATTTTTTGTGTTATATTTAAAATTTGATGAGAAAAAATAAAAAGCATTTATGAAAGGTGGTTAGGAATATGAATAGCTGTCTTTTAAAAAGTTATACATAATTATTAAAAAGATACTTGTTCAACTTCCAACTATTGTATTTTTTTCGAAATGGGAAGAATGGGAAGTGAACATGTATATTTTTAATAACTATGTATAATATTTATTAATTAATTTCAAAAAAGTACAATGGTAAATTGAACAGTTGCTTTTGTTTAATGGGAAGTAGAACAAGTGTCTTTTTAAAAATTATGTATAATTTTTATTAAATAATTTTGAAAAATACATTAGTATATTGGAAGTTGAATATGTGTCTTTTTATTAATTATGTATAGTTTTTATTAAATAATTTCAAAAAAAATACAATGGTAAATTGAACTGTTTTAATGGGAAATTGAACATGTGTCTTTTCAATAATTATGTATGGATTTTAAATTAATTTCAAAATAATAGAAAATTAAATTTGAACAAGTGTTTGTTCAATGGGTTGTTGAACAATGTATTTTTTTTTTAAAAGGACAAGTGTCTTTTTAATAATCATGTGTAATATTTTTTATAAAATGAATTAAACAAAAATTGAAATATAAAATAATATTAAATTAATAGGGCAAAAGTTAATGTAAATTTTTTAAAAATTTATTATGACATTCGAAATTAATAATTTTTAATTGAAAAATTGTCTTTTGAATAATTCATAGAGTGTAATAAATGTATACAAATATTAAATTAATTTTGATTTTATGTCTATGTTCTTTGAACATAATAAATGTTGTTTAATTATATTTTGAAAATATATAACTATTAACTTTTTTTAATTGCTATTGTGAAGATGAATAGGTGTCTTGACAAATTAAACATGTGATGTAACAAATGTGTAGAAATTTGTGGGAATAAATTCATTTTTTGAAATCACAATTTTTTTTAAAATTTTTATTAAAAAATTTGAAACAAATAATAGGGAATCTCAATAGGTGTTACTCATATTAATTTGATAAGATGTCATCTTTATTAACTGCACTATTGAAGGATAAGTTTTAAAATTATTTATAAATAATTTATTACATGTATTAGTATTACATGAAAAACAAGGTTGAGAAAGAGAATGAAAAATGAAAGACATGAACAAAAAGGATAAAGGGAAGTAGAAAATGGAAGACCTGAAGAAAAATGGGAAAATGAAGCAAAAGAATGAGGGGCCTACTACAAATGATGTATCTCATACGCCGGAGGAACCAAAGTATTTGGAAACTATTGTTCCAAAAAAAAAGATGTCCAACAACTTATAATACAATTCGAAAATAGGAGGTACGATATAAACACTCGTCTTCTTTGCATTAGTAGTAAAATAAATACCATTCATCAACTCTTGTTGTCAGGAAGCATCTCTACTATTCTTAACTATGTTCCAGCCTGTGAGCTCCAAATACTCTAAACTGAAACCTGTCAAAGGCTCATCCATGCTCTAGAAAATGAAGATTACTACATGCGGATTGAACTCGTCAAGCTTGAACGCGATATTACTTTTCAAAAGTGGTGCTTGAAAAACTGGATCAAATATTGAAGAATGTTATCTCTTTTTACAATTTTTATTTAAATGATTGTACTCTTTCTTTTTTGGTTAACCATTTTAAAATTGGATAAAATCTAGTAATTTATTTAATATATCTTTGTAGATTTCGAAAACTATAAAAATTATTAAAAACTAAAATGTTACATAATACTAAAACACACATCCCACAACTATAATAAATTCTAAAACACACATGCCACAACTATAATTCTTGGATGTGTAAAAGGTCTTCTTAAAATTATCAATTTACATTTGATCACTGTAATAATAGTAATGAAAAATGCTATAGAAACTATGATAAAAGCCTATCTTAGTTACTTTTCATTTTTTAAAAAAAAAAATATATATTTTTTTCTTTGGATATGTAAATATATTTTTGAAATTACCAATTGAATATTTAATTTTCATAGGTTGGAACATGTTACATCTCTTTATAATCAATGTAACCATTTTAATGAGTGCATTAAACTCTCATCTTCCATTGTTAATTATGAATAATAATAAAAGCATACTATATACGTAACAACATTATTCATTATTGACAAGTGATATTTCAAGACGAGTAACAACATAATCCACAACAAATTTATGGTGGAAATAGTTCGCTGTCATTCCCTTTCCAAATGGAAAGAAAGATTCATCACTGGAGACTTACATGCTTTGCGGGACGATATTCAGTCGCGCCTCTTGCAATTTTTTTCATGAAAAAAGTACAATAAGGATGATCTTGGCAGATTAGGTAATCCAACAATATTCGACAACTCCTTTGGATTTGGAAGATATTGAACAAGCTCAAAACGATTTAGCATTATCTTTTATTGAAGGTTCAGAGAAGGAAGACTTGTTTTGGAGGCAACAACTATTTGATGTTGAATATGATATCAATTATCATAAGTCTTTGCTTTTAAATCACATGCATGGTTCAAATAAAAAATAATCATATGTTCTATCTTTATTTTCATTAGGGAATCAAATGTACTTCATTGGAAGTTGTTTTGTTATTTAATGTTATAATATAAGTATCAATTCCAAAATTTTGTTAATAAATTGTTGGATTTATTAACAATTGTCAATGACCATTATTTTCAAAATAGCATAGGTGGCTGAATCTTATGTGCTCAAGTGTTTTATATTTATTAATAAAATAACCATATTATCTACTTTCCAATAATATTCATTTCCCTATTAAATGGCAAAAAATTATGTAATTAAAAGTGTGATTGGTTGAAATTTATTCAAAAAAATTAAACAGCCACATGTCTTTGAAACCCTACTTATTTATATATCACACACCTTAATTTGAACCTCTACATATTTTATTATTTTATCATCTCTTTCTACTCTTAGCCATGTCTGATGTAGATCAAGAATACATGTCTATAGTAGAAGGAATGATTGAGAATCTTCAATCCTTGATGAAGATTACCGAAACTTTGCCTACCTTACCAATCACCAAGGTTGGAGACGGTACACATTTCAAAGATGGTGGTCGAATTCCTTATCCATTTGCCAGTATATCAAAGACAATGAGAAGGGAACTAACCAAGTTATATGTTGAAAACATGAAGGAGGAAATAAATAAATGGCAAATTGAACTGGCAAAGATCAAGAGAAGTTGCAAACACATTGAGAAGGTTCCACATGAAGAACACAAAGAGGTAACTATGGAATTTCTTCGTCGTATCAGTGAAAACCAAACAAAGAAGATGACGATTGAAGAAGATCACGCCAATAAGAAGAGGAAGGTCAAACATTAGTATTTTTTTTATTGTTTCCACAAGTTTTTTCATGTTTAATTTTGTTGGTTTTATTTTTATTATTGTACCCTTTCAAATATCTACATTGTCTTGAAAAAGACTATTATTATCTAAAATGATAATTCTTGAATTTTAAGATGTGCAATTATTTTTTATTTTTAATCTTAAATATTTTTCAATATTAATTGTAAACCATAATTGGAATAGCCGAATTTAGGGTTTGGGTATTAATAAATTTTACATATATAATTATAATTTTCGAAATTATGGTTTAGATAGTTAGTTATTGTCTTTGAATATGAAGAGGTGCATTTAATATTTAACATATATTCAATATTTAATTATTCAAAATAATAATTAGTGTAAACCCTAATTATGAAAATTAATTGAACTCTCCTGATTCTCAAAAATATTTACTTTTAAAAAAAAAATAATTATTCTCTCTAATATTTTGTTGTAGCCGAAGTATAGGTATATAAAAATATTAATTTAATACTAGGATTTTGATAGTTGGTTACAGTGTTTGAATTTGAAAAGGTGCATTTAATATTTATGATATATTCAATATTTAATTGTTCAAACTAATAATTAATGTAGACCCTAATTATGCAAATTAATTGAATTTTTACAATTCTCAAAAGTATATTTTTTTTTAAAACAAAAACAATTATTCTCCTAATAAATGTAGTAGCCGAAATATGGGTTTAAAAAAATAATTTAATAAATTTTGATTAAATGCTTGGATATAGATAGTTGGTTAGAGTGTTTGAATTTGAAAATGTGCATTTAATATTTAAGATATTCCACATGCCAATATCGAAAACAATGAAATTTATAGTAAGAGGAAAATCCGTCGACTTTAAAAATTGTGAGGGTTCAAGTCCCTCTATCCCAAAAAGGCCAAAAGATTCCCTAATTATTTATCCTCTCATTCCGTTAGAGAATTCTAATTTGTTATGTTTCTCGTTCATTCTAACTCTACAACTGGACCTGAACGACCTTTTTTTATTTATTATCACAAGCCTTGTGATATATATATGAAAGACCTACAAATGAACATAAGGAATCCCGATGTGCAATTTGAATAATTAACAATGTAATCCCCCTTTCATCTTTTTAATTGACATAGTCCAAGTCCTCTAGTAAAATGATGATGATGCATTATGAATGGTCGGGATAGGTCAGTTGGTAGAGCAGAGGACTGAAAATCCTTGTGTCAACAACTAGAACTCGATTTAAATGAAGAATTAAAATGGATTCGAAAGGAGACAGACAAAAGGAGGATTAGAGCCGCTCAATAAATGAAATGAAATGTTTAAAGGATTTCCTTTGCGAGTCATACAACTTGAGTTATGCGAGTTCAAATTACAAATATGAATAATTTTTTTGAGGGGCAATTCAAAAGTTTCCTTCTCATGGGATTCGAACTGATACTTTTGAGGGGGAAAAATGTTACACCCAAATTTTGAGGATGGAAATCCAGGCTTGTAAGGGGTAAGCTCGAAATAAGCACAGTCATCATGTGATCCACAAGTCAGAGATAGTTTTGCTGTATGTGTCATACCTTGTGAGCTCGAGTATTATGTAGCCTCGAAGGTTCTCCGAGCTTATAAGCTAGGCTCGCAACTCACAAATAGCAAGGGTTCAACACTTGTATAAATTTCTTGATTTGTCTCTTGCCCTCAGACAAGATGATTCGAGCTCGAGAGCTGTAAGCTTGAATGGGATGGCTTCGACAACGGTTACTTGTTGGGAGCATGAGCGAACCAATATGACGAGCTCGTAACAGGCAAGCAGTCTTAGAGGTACATGGCTCTAGTGCCTAAGCTCGTCAGCTGTGTGTGAATGTATTTATTGTTATAAATTCCGTATGTTTAAGGGATCTGATGTAATTCGTTATTAAATCCCACATTTTATGGGATATTACCGTGTACATAGTAACTAATGCATTTAATGGCATTATTTGATTTAATTTATAGAATATCTTCCCGAAATATGTGGAAAGCAATTCAGAAAACCCCTCTATAAATAGAGTGGGATTATTCATTTGCAAAGGACCAAAATATTGAGATTTGGAGAGAAAACTCTGGGCCATTGCTTCTTGAAAGCTCCAGGGAATTCCAACAGAGTCAATAATATAGAATCGTGAACTAGGCAGATTTTAACTGCTCAACCACGTAAAAAGATCCTGTCTACATTCTTTTTATTTACTTCCTCTAGTATAGTTTTGTCTAATTGCTCTTCTTTCTGAAGTTGATGAAAAATGGCATCCATAGTTTGGTGCTTTCATTGAGAGCTATTAAACAAGACGTGAGCCTGTTTAGTTAGAGAGCCTCTCGGATCATCATTGGCCATTGTAAGCAATCCCAATATACTTGAAGAGGAAATTCCTCGTGATGAGGATTACCCACGGCGGCTTGGAAAGCAACCTATGGCGGATCCCGATCCCGAAGAAAGGAGTGACTCATCCAACTCTCGAGGACCGCCTGCACCAAGGCCCGATGAGTATATGTATTACAATCCTGAAAGGTATGTTCTAATTCTGGAACTTGAAAATTGCCAACTGCGCAAACAGTTGGTAGAAGCAACGAAACACAATGAAGAATTAGCTAGATTGAATGCTGGCTCCTAAACCCCTCCTTGAAGGCCTAGGGGACGTCCTCGTAAGAACATGACTGCCAGAAGGGTAGAGCAGGTGCCGCCACCAGCGTCCCAGCCTGTTCAGCCAAGATGCCGGAGGAGTAACCGGGCTGAGGGTACAACCAACCCGACTGTAGAAGCACAAACAGGAGCGGGGAATAACCGAGCCCCCTCAGTGGCTCAGACCCCAAATCCTGGTGCTGCACAGAATGTCCCGGAGCCTGATTGGGTGAATTAGGGATTGTCTAGGCCCAAAAATGGGAGACAGCTACCATCTCCCATAAGACACCCGCCATCACCAATAAGGCATCCCTTGTCGGTTCAGGAGGTTTTGCGACCTGCCCTTTAAGATAGGAATCGACGGGCTAGGCACGAACAAGGAGAAGATGCCCGAAATCACAGGGCTCCTCAACCTACGAGAGCCAAATGTCACGATCAAACTGCTGGGACAAGGAGGCCAGCAGGGGATCCACCACGTAATAACCGAGCAGCAAGCTATGTAAGTGAAAGCTCGGATTACACTAGGTTTGTATCGCCCTGGATAACCAAGACCGTTACACTGTGTGTTTAAAATAATGCAAGACTTGCTAATCAAGTCATTTAAACAAAATGTGAATTCAATGTCATCAACGGATTAGGAATGAAAGATTTTGGTCATAAAAAAGCTATTTTTATTAAAAATGACAATTTAACACATGGAAACTCAAAACAGGGTTTAGACGACTTAGTTACAACAAATTCCAAGAGCTACAAATAATTCAAGCCACTCTAATGGAAAAATTACATTTTAGGTTTCCGTTCCTGTAAAATTCCTCGACCGTGGCGGCCGAGCAGCTAACAATGTACACCTCGCCCCCAGTGCTCTCCAACTCATGGTTGACTCAGCCTACCCTCGCTTTTACCTGCACCATGTAGCACCTGTGAGCCGAGGCCCAGTAAGAAAGCATGATATCATAGCAAAACCAACGTCATTAATCAAGTATTCCACAATGCACAACTAGGAACTCAGCTATTCAAAGCATTTATCCATTCAGTGATAACACTCAGCAGATTAACAGTTTATCATTCAGACAATCAACCAATCTTAATCATAACACAACATTCACGTTCATAATCAAAAAATTACCACATCCATCAAATAACATTCAGGGTCGGCGCCCTTAGTCGCACCCTCTATTTAACACACTGTCCTCGGCTCACTTGGGCCGCCCCCAGTGTAATGCTCACTGACTCCGGCCAGCTTAACCGAGCTCAGTGATAAATAAGCTGCCTCAGCTACCAGTGGCTGAGCCGTGCCCTATGCGCAAATATTGATTCTGACACCCTTAGGCCGGTTACCGCATGTCCTATGGCATAATAATACCATCTCATGACATGATATACGAATATAGGGAGCTCTTAGTCCCATCGTGTCCACATGGTTGATCACATTCACATAACAATGCATACAAACATAGGGAACACTTAGTCCCAGCCTAGCCACATAATCAGGTGCAGCTTTCTTACCTTTAGATCCTGCTAGCTCGCTCAACTGATCCTCAAGCACGATCCCGTCTGAACCTTAGCGCGTACCTAGTCACAGCCATAGATCAGAATCATCACCAAACTTCAAATCCAAAACCTAGCCTCGGAACCAATCTCGAGCCCCCGGGAAGCCCTAATTCCACCAAACGGGGTGGTGGAATCAAACCCCTAGCCTCCGGGCAAAAACCCTAAGGAAAAACTCAAAAACCCCTTTTTGGAGACAGGGTAGCGCTACAGTGCTCTAACGAGGGTGCTATAGCGCTACAGGCAGAACCAAAACGTCCAGAAAGCCCTAGCCTAGCGCTGTAGCGCCCAAAGGCTAGCGCTACAACGCTAGTCACAGACCAGCAGCACCCTGTTTTCCCTCTTCGACTTTCCTCGAACCAAAACCCATTGGAACCCCTCCAACCCTCAATTACACACCAAATTGAGTCTACCATCACCTATATCTCACCCCATACAACTCAATAACACAAGACCTAACCACATGCATCTTCAAACTAGAAAAACAAACATTGAACCCAAGAATTGAAAGATTCAACCAGAAACTCAAATACTTTGAACATCAAAGCCAGAACTTGTTACCTTTTATGGAGGATTTCGACCTTAGGTTATTCCTAGCATCCAACCAGCCTCAAGCCCTTCAACTCCTCAGGTTCACATCCCTTTATTCCATCCAAAACTCAAACTTAGAAACCATCTCATTAAAACCCAGAAAATCACATCAGGAAACCTTAAAGCTTACCTCAATTGACATGGCTAAAACCTGCTAATTCTTCTAGCTTCACCAAGGTCCTTAGCCCTAAGCTCCATCATGAGCTTACTCTGGAATTCCAGCTCCAAAACTCACAAAGAATGGTGAAGAAATGACCCAGCCGAATGAGAGAGGGAGAGATAACTCTAAGTGTTCTGTTTTTCTTTCTTTCCTTCTTCTTCTCTTTTCCTTAAGCTTCTGAGTTAATCTACAACTTCCACTAAGACATAAAGACAGATGTTACTTGTCCCTTATAGTTAAATGACCATATTACCCTCCCAATTAAACCTAGCTTTTAGATATCCTAAGGGCATTTTAGTCATTGCTCCCAATTCCCACTAACTCCTCAAGTGTCCTAAATATTTACCACTTAATTCCCATCATCTAACTAGTCACCAATTATATTTATCAATACCAAATCATCTCCAATATATTCTCCAAATTCCCAGATACATCCCCAGGCTCACACCGAGCCAGGTATAAATCCCTACTGTGACTTTCCCGCTAAGCCTCTTGTTAGGATCGCCTCGCGCCAGAAGCTGCAGACATACCCACATAATAATGTGGTCTCAACATTAACCTACCAATATACACATAAGTATGCAATTACGCTCTCAATGAGCCAAATTACCAAAATACCCTCACAACAGAGTATATAACCCCATGCATGCCTTTATCATCATATAATAATATGTCCCACATAATCATGCATATAATCACATAGTAGCACAATAAATCAATTATGGCCCTCCCGGCCTCCTAATCAAGGTCCTAAACCTTATTAGGGAATTTGGGTCGTTACAACTATCCCCTCCTTACAGAAATTTCGTCCTTGAAATTTTATCTGTACCAACCGGAATATAGATTCTGCATAGCTGAATCCAGCTACTTTGGTCATTCCTTGACTTTACTGTTCTAGAATGTTACCTCAAAACCTTTTTCTTTCTATCTTATAACTGAACTGGTCGCTCCACATGGAATAACTCCTCCTTAACTGCAGATTTCTATCAGTCAATACATGAGTTTCTCCAACCCATGTCCTCAACATGGAGTACAAAATACACCGCGTACGGCCAACATTGCCCAAAACTGTGATCAACTTGAAACAATCTCACTGATCCTTTCCTGGATCTAAACAGTTTTAATACCCTGGGGTTCAACTAGCTCTTCACCCCTTTATCTCTGGTGACATCCAAAGGGAGATACCATCTTCTACTTGAAACTCCATACTCCTGTTTCCCAATTCAGTAAGACTTTTCTATCTACTTTGAAAAGTGAGTTTCCATGCTCTAACCTTTTAATAATCTCAATGATCCCCTGAACTACCTCCGGATCCAAATGCAACATCTCACTTATCTCATTCCAACAAATGGATGATATACAATCTTTATTATATTCAATCTTATCAAGTGTTCTTCCAATAACTGGGTAACTCCCTTTCTCTCTGATTTACCATCAGTCTGAAAATAATAAAACTCATCAGATTCTGATTATCTATTCATCGCCTTCCTTAATCCTCCCAAGACCTGCAAGTAAAATAAAGTCCTCATTCAATGAAATTAACCCTGAATCCCATGGAGGCTTACCATCCATCTTGTTTAGAGTTCTGAATACTGTTCAGCTGTATAAATTGTCCTTACTGATAAAAGCAAGTTCTCCCTAGATGCTAGTCCATAATAACCCAACCATCTTGGCAACCTCTCTGCTATACCTATTATGATATTTCCTTATTCCCATTATAACATACTCAAAGGCTGTGATGCCCATCACGATCTGTTATCAGGTTAAGAATTTTGTTCCTCATTCGTTATATTCCTCTCCAGCTAGGCCTCCAATACAAAACCTTCAAATTTTGGTACCTTTCTCCTGATGTCTGGATAAAAAGACCAAGAGAGTAGTACGAGATTCATCTAGAATTTCCATGTAATTTCGGTGCCAATCAGAGTCCCGATTTGATCCTTATATCACGATAAACTTATACATAACACTGTAGAATCCTTAGCTAACACAATTAAGACTTGCCTTGAATTCCTTTCATCAAGGATTTCCTTAATTGTCTTTCTTGATCCTTCATAAGATAATAATTCCAAGTATCAACTGGCTATCAAGCCCATTAGAAACTCCACTCTAGTTTTAGTCGGATCCTTCAACCAACCTCATGCATAGACCATCACTTTCCACCTGTCCTGGAGTGTCATATCAACTCAGCAATTGATTCTAATCTGTAAAAAGACGCAGAACTCAATCCAAATACATGTACCACCATGCTTGCCTAAGGAAACTCTTACTTCCAAGGCATTCTTTAACCTTGACAAAGTTCTAACCAGAATACATCACTGTGCCATCGATCAAGACAATCACAAATCCAATTAAGATAATCTTTGAATACTCATTTCACCTATTTCACAAAAACAGTTTGGCATTGACCAAACCTTCAACACATAACTTAGTATCCTCAGTGCCCTTATCTAATATAATAGCAATCTCCTGCTTATCCTCTTCTTTGATCTCCAGCTGGTAATAACCAGATCAAAGATCCCTAACTGTCCCCGATCTCTAGCTGGTAATAACCAGATCAAAGATCCTTCCTGAAGAATATCATCCTATTCAACAATTGATACTCTAATTCTCACAGCTTTGTTAAAACCGTTCAATACAGTGTCTTAGATTTGATTCCATCACTGACGCCAACCTTATCACCATTCCATCTCCTTACGCAGACGAACTCCTTGACAAATTCCTTGGGAACTTATCTGGAACCCACAAACTAATCCAGGCTGTCTTGCCCCACTGATACAACTCAAGTAGTGCCCATCACACTAGCTAAGGTTCTAACCATCCCCCCCTGCAGTAGCTCTCCCACTCAAAGTACAAATGCTAACCACTGCGAGGATTTCCCCTTTTAAACTCATGAGTTACTGCTCCTTTCTTATAACCCATCACTGTTTCCCCATACTTGACCAAATCTCCATATTCAAAATCCTTACGCTGTAACTGTCTTCGAGGATACTTCAAGTAGTAGTTGCTATATTCATCGGTATTAGTGTGCTTCTGATCAAATCTCTCCGTACCTGATCTCTTCTCTTCCTGTAGCTTAACCCTGAATACCTTTGAAGAATGAAGTTAATACCTTCTGAAACCTTACCTCTGACCCTGCTGCTTCAGTCGTGACATCATCAGTATAGTAGTCGTTCACGTTCTACTTCTAGCCGGGGGATAATACAACCCGTCGCTGGTGAACCTGAGTGCAACCCATCCATGTCATCTCCCTATTCTCTGCTTGTCAAACTTACCCATGTCGTTGAAGTATAGAATGATTAGAAATCCTTACTATTAATACATCACACCCCTCTCGGTACAAGTAATACTTCCTAAGATGTTACTTTTCTTGATCCTTATCTAGTAATAACCAGATCAATGATCAACTCTTGAAGACATCATCCTATCTTGTAGCGAGGCATTTAAACTCTTCATCCCTAGTAGGCAATATTCATGAGTCCCATGATACAATATTCTGCCCAATTCACCTATAAATCGCATACTTTTCAGATGATCCAATAATTGCCTAAGCCAAACTAATATCATTCCTCATTGCGTCCCTGATACCAAATCCTTCCATACTCAAGCTTCGAACTGTACCCAAAAGCTTCTAGCATACTCACTTGCATCCTGACTGACTAATTTAATTTCCATTTGGTCTAATCAATATACTTCAAGAGATGCTCATGACTGTCCAGGGTTGTCCCTTATGTAGCACATTAACTTTCCTCAATGAATACTCGTCTAAATCCTTCCTATTAGACACGCAGCACAAAGTCCTTTCAACTTTTTTCCTAACCAAAGCAAAGGAAATCCAATCAACTGGTCACTTTCGAGGAACTAACCTTGGGCTCTGAATGAATAAAATATCCCAGTCTTCCCCGTCCTGATGGCCAACCTGTAAACTGAACCCCCTTCCTGTCCAAACCAGGAGCCATAAAACCACCAAAGGTTCTCATTCTTACGATCACTGAATAGCCACACTTACTAAATTTCCACGAACGAAAATATCATCACCTATATTCCTTTCATCTTAGATAATGAGGCCCTCTTTACCGCCCACGCACAGACAACCATCTCAGAGTTAACTCACAAATGACTTATCACTTCCAGCTACATCCATTTGTACCATAACCCAAAGTGGATCGACCAACCCACCAGACTCGACAATATATATTACCGCTATCTTGCCACTTTTGACATCCTTCTACCACAAATGCCTAGTACGGCTACTCTGTCCCAATTTATCCTTCTCATATCACTAAGAGCAGGATTAGCCACACCCATTCATTAATCGATTCCTGAGCACACCCAAATCTTCCTCGAAACTAGAGGATAATACTTCCATACAATAATTCTTGTCCATTCCTCCTCAGTATCCTGCCTTTTCATCCATCCAATTCCTTCTATTAGACCCCACAGCCTGACTCATATATCAGCAAACATTTGCTGCGAATCTCAAGGGCAGGTGGAGGATTCCAACCCCCAACTGTCATCTTCTATCCTTACCAAAACCAAAACTAAATCCGATTGACCCTTCTCAACACATTCACCCTAAATTAACCTGTCTTCACCGTCTAAACCTCTCAGCCCTGACGTTTATACCCAAAACCATCCCAAGGGAAGATCCAAATAATCATAACAATCAAACACACATAAAGCATATCAAACACCCATATTATGCATAAGTTATCAAATTTCTTAATCACTAGATGCATTCATACCTATTATGCCTTCCACACCGATAAACAGGTACATCATATAAGTTCAATTTAAACATATAATAACCCGCAATCCATATATCATCGTTACCAATGTATTCATCCACATGCAAGAGCAATGCTAATCAGCATGCCTTAATATCATCACACAGTAGTCAAGGGCCAGGCCCTATCAGTATCTCATGCTCCCTATTCATCATATCAATTAATACACTCATACTTTATTCAAGCACTTAAGCATACAATTTCATGTATTCCACTACAAACCCTTGAGTCGAGCTTGTCTTTAGCGGCGAGTGTCCATGTCCTGCTAATCTTCAGGAACCCATAAACCCAGACGACTCTGATACCAAGTTGTAACGCCCTGGATAACCAAGACCGTTACACTGTGTGTTTAAAATAGTGCAAGCCTTGCTAATCAAGTTATTTAAACAAAATGTGAATTCAATGTCATCAACAGATTAGGAATGAAAGGTTTTGGTCATAAACATGCTATTTTTATTAAAAATGACAATTTAACTCATGGAAACTCAAAACAGGGTTTAGACGACTTAGTTACAACAAATTCCAAGAGCTACAAATAATTCAAGCCACTCTAATGGCAAAATTACATTTTAGGTTTCCGTTCCTGTACAATTCCTCAACCGTGGCGGCTGAGCAGCTGACAATGTACACCTCGCCCCCAGAGCTCTCCAACTCATGGTTGACTCAGCCTACCCTCGCTTTTACCTGCACCACGTAGCACCCGTGAGCCGAGGCCCAGCAAGAAAGCATGATATCATAGCAAAACCAATGTCATTAATCAAGTATTCCACAATGCACAACTAGGAACTCAACTATTCAAAGCATTTATACATTCAGTGATAACACTCAGCAGATTAACAGTTTATCATTCATACAATCAACTAATCTTAATCATAACACAACATTCACGTTCATAATCAACAAATTACCACATCCATCAAATAACATTCAGGGTCGGCGCCCTTAGTCGCACCCTCTATTTAACACACTGTCTTCGGCTCACTTGGGCCGCCCCCAGTGTAATGCTCACTGACTCCGGCCAGCTTAACCAAGCTCAGTGATATATAAGCTACCTAAGTTACCAGTGGCTGAGCCGCGCCCTGTGCGCAAATATTGATTCCGACACCCTTAGGCCGGTTACCGCATGTCCCATGGCATAAGAATACCATCTCATGACATGATATACGAATATAGGGAGCTCTTAGTCCCATCGTGTCCACATGGTTGATCACATTCACATAACAATGCATACAAACTTAGGGAACACTTAGTCCCAGCCTAGCCGCATAATCATGTGCAGCTTTCTTACCTTTAGATCCCGCTAGCTCGCTCAACTGATCCTCAAGCACGATCCCATCTAAACCTTAGCGCGTACCTAGTCAAAGCCATAGATCAGAATCATCACCAAACTTCAAATCCAAAACCTAGCCTCGGGACCAGCAACACCCTGTTTTCCATCTTCGACTTTCCTTGAACCAAAACCCCTTGGAACCCTTCCAACCCTCAATTACACACCAAATTGAGTCTACCATCACCTATATCTCACCCCATACAACTCAATAACACAAGACCTAACCACATGCATCTTCAAACTAGAAAAATAAACATTGAACCCAAGAACTGAAAGATTCAACCAGAAACTCAGATACTTTGAACATCAAAGCCAGAACTTGTTACCTTTTATGGAGGATTTCGACCTTAGGTTATTCCTAGCATCCAACCAGCCTCAAGCCCTTCAACTCCTCAGGTTCACATCCCTTTATTCCATCCAAAACTCAAACTTAGAAACAATCTCATTAAAACCCAGAAAATCACATCAGGAAACCTTAAAGCTTACCTCAATTGACATGGCTAAAACTTGCTAATTCTTCTAGCTTCACCAAGGTCCTTAGCCCTAAGCTCCATCATGAGCTTACTCTAGAATTCCAGCTCCAAAACTCACAAAGAATGGTGAAGAAATGACCCAGTCGAATGAGAGAGGGAGAGATAACTCTAAGTGTTCTGTTTTTCTTTCTTTCCTTCTTCTTCTCTTTTCCTTAAGCTTCTGAGTTAATCTACAACTTCCACTAAGACATAAAGACAGATGTTACTTGTCCCTTATAGTTAAATGACCATATTACCCTCCCAATTAAACCTAGCTTTTAGATATCCTAAGGGCATTTTAGTCATTGCTCCCAATTCCCACTAACTCCTCAAGTGTCCTAAATATTTACCACTTAATTCCCATCATCTAACTAGTCACCAATTATATTTCTCAATACCAAATCATCTCCAATATATTCTCCGAATTCCCAGATACATCCCCAGGCTCACACCGAGCCGGGTATAAATCCCTGCTGTGACTTTCCCGCTAAACCGCTTGTTAGGATCGCCTCGAGCCAGAACCTGCAGACATACCCACATAATAATGTGGTCTCAACTTTAACCTACCAATATACACATAAGTATGCAATTACGCTCTCAATGAGCCAAATTACCAAAATACCCTCACAACAGAGTATATAACCCCATGCATGCCTTTATCATCATATAATAATATGTCCCACATAATCATGCATATAATCACATAATAGCACAATAAATCAATTATGGCCCTCCCGGCCTCCTAATCAAGGTCCTAAACCTTATTAGGGAATTTGGGTCGTTACAAGGTCCGTGAGCATTTATGACATTGAGCCAAGGAATGCCATGAATCGAGGAGATCACCCTGATCTACGGGAACACTTAAACCATAATCAAGGACATGATAATCCTCCGAACCTAGATCTATGAGATCATCTAAATGGCCGCAAACTACCGATTTACAATTCTGCGCCAAGAGAGGGAGCCAGAGTTGTTATCAACGATAACCAACCCCTTCTGGTCCAAGCTAGGCCTCCCGTAGATCTAGTCCAAGAAAGGATTGAACATTTGGAGAGAGCATTCAGACTCTTAGAAAATGAGCGTAGCCAGGAAAAGGATGAAGAGTTCGATAAGGAGCTTGAGCCATTTGCCCCACATATCTCCAACACCCAATTTCCTCAAGGGTTTAGAATTTCTCATGTCCCGCCATTCGATAGAAATTCAGATTCATATATCCATCTGAGCACATTCAACACTATTATGCGAGCTAGCAATGTGGGCTACGAGCTCAGATGTATACTATTCCCAGCCACACTCACAGGACCAACAAAAAACTGGTTTGAAAAGTTCAAAAGGCATTCGATCGCCTCTTGGGAGCAATTTTCAAGAGATTTCAAAAAACAATTTAAAGCTATGGTTGACATTAGGCCTGAAGCCTCAGCCCTGACCAATGTCCGGCAACAACCAAACGAGTCACTAAAAGGTTACCTCACAAGGTTCAACTTAGAAGTGGCTCGACCTTGAGATGTCGACGATAGTGGTCACTTAATGGCAGTTCGAGCTTGTGTAATGCCAGGAAGTCCTCTCTGAGAAGACTTACAAAGGAAACCTGTTAGGTCGTTAACCGAGTTCAATCGACGAGTCCAAAGGTTTGTCAATGTAGAAGAGGCGAGGTCAGCGTTGAACATGACCTCCCAGCCCATAACTACAATGACAAATGCGAACTCTGCTTCGACCTCGCCTGACCCATCAACTTCGAAGTCCCCCGGAGACAACCCTTCCAAAAGGAAGAAAAATGAAGGGAATAACCCCGAGGCAGATGGGGGAAAGATGAAGAAAGAGGAAATATACTTCTCCATATACAAAGTGTATACCGAGCTCAATGAGTCTCGGGAACATCTACATGACTAATGAAAACTAGGTCCCATTCAGACGACTTGACTCCATGAGAAACCAAAAAGCAAAAAGAGAATCTAGTAAATACTGCAGATTTCACCGGGACATCGAACGTACAACCAATGATTGTCGACAGTTAAAAGACGAGATCGAAGGATTGATCTCGAGGGATTATTTTGGATAAATACGTAAGAAACCAAAATCCCAACCAGGCTTCCACCAGCCAAAGGGCAGCAGCTGCACCACCTGCCTAGAATAGCAACTCCCGACCTTGGGAGGATGAGCGACCCCCTCCGATTGATGGAGAAGATGTCGTAACTATCTCCGCGGGACCCCATATTGTAGGATCAGGCAGGAACGCCCAAAAGAGATATGTAAATGAGCTCAAGACAGGTGATGGTTCTCCTTACGAACCCGAACCAAGAGATCCAAAACAACAAAGGGTTGAAACTCAACCTATAACCTTCACTGAAGAAGACACTTCTCATGTTCAATTTCTCCATAACGACCCCCTGGTCATAACCCTTCAGCATGCGAACAAGAGGGCACACTGAGTCTTGATTGATAACGGAAGCTAGGTGAATATCCTCTATAAAGCCACTCTAGAAAAGATGGGACTCGCGCTTCGCGACCTAAAGGCCTGTACAACCATGCTGTACAGTTTTTCAGGAGAAGGGATTGTCTGTATGGGAACCATCGAACTCTCTATGACCTTGGGAGACTATCCAGTCTCTGTAACCAAGATGATGGAGTTCATCATGGTGAATCTTCCATCTGCCTACAATGTACTGCTCAGGAGACCCGCCCTAGTTGGGCTGGGGGCAGTATCATCTGTTAGACATTTGGCCATTAAGTTCTCGACTTCTAAAGGCATCGGGACTCTAAAAAGGGACCAGCTTGCAGGGAGGGAGTGCTATAGCATCTCCGTTAGAGGGAAGAAACAAACAAGTGCACAAGCACTTGTGATAATACAGAACAAGGATGGGACGATCTTCGAGATTGATGAAGTGATCGACCCCATAATAGAGGAAATGACTGATCTCGAACGTCTAGAAGAGCTCGAGGAGGTCAAGCTCGAAGAAGTTGATCCCATGAAGACGGTGAAGGTGGGTAAGAATCTTTCTGAAAAAGTGAAATAGCAATTAATTCGCTTCTTAAAAGAGAACTAGGATGTATTCACATGGTCACTGTAACGACCCAAAATTACTAATAAGGCTTAAGGACCTTGATTAGTGTGCCGGGAGGGCATAATTGGAAGTTATATGAATTAATGGTGAAAATACATGATTATGTGATATGCATGATCCTATGATTATATGGATATGTGGAATGCATGTTTATGAGTATTAGATAAGCATGCGGGCCCTGTTTAGTCAGTAAGGGCATAATTGTAATTTTGGCCATTAGGGCATAAATGTGATAAACTGTTGAGACCACATTATTATGTGGATATATTTATATTTGTAGCATTCGACCCGAGACAGTCCTAAGGAACCGTTTAGCCAGAAAATCACAACGGGGTCAAATACCCGGCTCAGGAGGAGTTTAGGGGTATTTGGGGAATATTATAATGTGTTCGGGAATTATTGAGTAATGGTTAGTAGCTTGTTAATAATTTGGTATGTCGGGACTAAATATAGATTTATAGAAATACTTTAGGACTTAGCGGGATTTGGGTGAAATGATGGGATCACCCTTGAGGTTGTATAAGGATTTTATTAAGGGAAAGGGAAAATATGTAATTTGGCTTTAGGAGAGGATAACCTTGGCTGAGAGGAAGTCATTTACGTTTTTTCTACACTTAGGCTTATTCTAAAGTCTTGTTGGAAGTTTAGAGGGAACCAAGAAGCTAGAAGGAAGGAGGAGCTGGTTTTCCTTGAGATCAAGGAAGGAATTCAGGGCTGAGATTAGGGCAACTAGAGTCAAGCATAGGCCAAGAGTAATCCAGAGGTAAGGCTTCATCTTCTCTTTTGAGTCTCCTTGCATGTTTTAGAGAATTTGGGTTAAGTGCTGAAAATTGGATGGGTGGCTTGGTGATTGTGAGGTTCAACTGGGAACCAAGGGAATTAAGCTTGGAATTGGATTTGGAGGTGGCTCAAGGTCGAATCCCTATTTTATGTAAGAATTTTGTATATCTTTGAAGCTTATTTTCTAGTGTGGTTTAGATATTCTGAAGGGTGGTTTAAGTTTTGTGAATTTTGAGCTGCTAGGTGATTCTTGGGTTTGATTGTGTGATTGGGTTTATTGCTGTGATTTTTGAGTTGCCATACTGTTTATCTGGGGTTTTAGGTTGATTTGGGACTTGCGTGTACCTTGGGGTTGGTTTGGAAGAGTTTTGGCTCGGGAAGAATGTTGGGAAAAATCCAGTTTTCTGGGTTCGCGTATGAGCACCGCAGCCCTGTTTTTCCGCGCTGCGACTCTAGGTTGAATCAGGGGATGGTGACTATTCTGGGCGCCGCGGCCCCTATAGGACTGTGCCACGGCGCTAGGCTAAATTCAGGAAAGGGGAATTTGAGTTTTTAGGGTTTTGGCTCAGGGGGCTCGAGGGACGCTTCCGCTACCTTGTATGGGGAAACGGGAGGTCCCGAGAGCATGGGATTGGTTCTGGGAGATGATTATGAATTGATTAGTAATGAGAGTGCTATGTATGGTTGTGACTAGGTGTATGCTTGGGCTCGGGGCAGGATCGCGCTCGGGGGTCGTCTTTCTTAATCAAAACACTTGGAATTAAAGGTAAGAAAACTGCACCTGTTTATGTGGATAGAATGAGACTAAGTGTTCCCTATATTTGTATGCATTGTTATATGATTAAGATAAACCATGTGAATATGTTGGGACTAAGAGTTCCCTATAATTGTCTGAATGTCATGAGGTGGTATTATGCCACTGGGACATGTGATAAATGACCTAAGAGTGCTGGAATCAATACTTGCGCACAGCGCGCGACTCAGCCACTAGTAGCTGAGGATGGCTTAATAGTCACTGAGCTCAGTTTAAGCGGGCTAGAGTCAGTGGGGTGAACACTAGGCTTGGCCTAAGCGAGCCAAAGACAGTGGGTTAAATAGAGGGTGCGGCCTATGGGCGTTGACCCTAGTTGTTGCTTGACATGTATACTATTGTTAATTGTTGTATATGATATGCTGAATATCTGGAAACTTGATCATTGATTATTGACTGATCTCTTGGATTGAATGAATGCTATGGCTTGCTGGGTAATTGATTAATGTCTTGTAAATCATTTGGTTATGCTCTATAAAAGACATAGTTACTGTTATTGATTGTGCTATGATATTATGTTTTCTTGCTGGGCCTCGGCTCACGGGTGCTACATGGTGCAGGTAAAGGCAATGGTAAGATGAGTTGACCATGGGTTGGAGAGCTCTGGGGGCGAGGTGTACATTGTCAGTTGCTCGGCCGCCACGGTCGAGGGATTGTACAGGGACGGAAACCTGAAACGTGTATTTTGCCATTAGAGTGGCTGGTTTATTTGTTTGATTTGGAAATTCTGTAATTATGTTATTTAAACCTTGATTTGGGATCCCATGTACCAAACATTTATTTTAATGAAAATTATTTGTTTATAACCAAAATCTTTTAAACCTAACCTGTTGGTGTCGTTGGATTCATATTTTTATTTAAATGACTTGATTAGCAAGTCTCGCACTATTTCAAACACACAATGTAATGGTCTTGGTTATCCAGGGCATTACAGTTGCATTCGAAAATGGTGGGAATAAGTCCAAATGTCATAAGTCATATACTTAACATCGACAAGAGCTTCCCCCCGAAGTAGCAAAAACGAAGACTCCTGGATGTTGATAGAAAGAAGGCCCTAAAGGAAGAAGTCGATAGGTTAAAGGAAAATCGATTCATATGAGATGCCTTCTATCCTGATTGTATTGGAAATCCAGTGTTGGTTCTGAAACCCAATGGAATGTGGCGAACCTGCATCGACTACTCTGACCTTAACAAGGCATGGCCCAAGGATTGTTTTCCCTTAACTTGGATCGATCAGCTTGTAGATGCCACAGCAGGTCAAGGCCTCATGTCGTTCATGGACACCTATTCTGGATATAACTAGGTTGCCATGCATGCACCTGACCAAGAACATACGAGCTTTGTAACTGATAAGGGACTATACTGCTACAATGTCATGCCTTTCGGGCTTAAAAACGCTAGAGCAACATACCAAATACTCATGAACCATTTGTTCTCTGAGAAAATATGTAATAACATGAAAGTTTATGTTGATGACATGCTAGTCAAGTCCAAACATAATGATAACCATGTGGATGACCTTAAAGAATGCTTTGCCGTATTACGAAAATATAACATGAAACTCAACCACCAAAAATGCTCTTTCGGAGTATCTTCGGGAAAGTTTCTAGGTTTTATAGTAACCGAGCAAGGGATAGAGTAAATCCTGACAAGATCAAGGCATTGATTGATATGCCCTCGCCTCGAAAGCATAAAGATGTCCAGAGTTTAACTGGACGGATAACGGTATTAAGTAGGTTTGTTTCAAAATCTATAGACCGCTGTCTTCCTTTCTTAAACCTTTTGAGAGGGGGAAAAATGTTCGAGTGGACAAAGGAATGCGAGCTTGCTTTCCAGGATTTGAAGAAACATCTTGCAGAACCTCCGATCTTGTCAAAGCCAATCACAGGAGAAGTCTTATACTTGTATCTCGCTACTACCGAGCATGCCATAAGTGTTGTGCTCGTAGGAGAAGACAAGAAGGTACAAAAACCAGTGTATTATGTCAGCAAAAGGTTACTAGGGGCAGAATCGAGATACCCTTTAATGGAAAAGCTAGCTCTTAGCCTGGTTCACCCATCTCGAAAGCTCCGACCTTACTTCCAGGCATAGCCTATTCAAGTGTTAACTGACCAACCACTGGGGCAAGTTTTGTCTAAACCAGAAGCCTCGGGTAGATTGTTAAAGTGGGCAGTCGAACTCGGAAAATTCGATATCACATATCACCCCAGAACGACCATAAAAGGACAAGCCTTGGTAGATTTCATCGTAGAATGTGGTGGAGTATCCAACGACGAAGTTATAACCCAGGCCCACGAGCTGTGGAAACTTTATGTCGACGGATCATCCAATGAAAGTGGATCGGGAGCAGGAATCATTCTAATCACTCCAGTAGGTAGTCATTTTCATTCCGCCTTGAGATTCACCTTCGAAGCGTCCAATAATGAGGCTGAATACGAAGCATTATTTTCAGGACTTCAAATAGCCAAGGAACTCAAAGCGAAGGCAATAAAATGTTATAATGATTCGCAATTAGTGGTCAACCAAATTTTGGGGGAATATCAAGCTCGTGGCATAAGGATGGCTGCATATTTAGAAAAATCCAAGGCTGCACTAGGACAATTCGAGTTCTACACCATAGAGCAAGTTCCCCGAGAGAAAAATTCAAATGCGGACATCTTAGCCAGGCTCGCTACGACCAGCGAGGCCAACACACTGAACATGGTTCCAATAGAATTTCTATCGACCCACAGTATCAGCGAGCCTGAAGAGGAAGACGTGTGCATGATTGACTCCCAACCGACTTTGATGACCCCAATAGTCGATTACCTCAAAACTGCCATTCTCCTAGCATAACAGAACGACGCTCAGAAACTGATGTATCAGATTCTGAGATACACTATTGTGGATGGAAAGTTGTATCGAAGAGGATATTCTATGCCACTACTCCGATGTGTAACTCCACCTGAGGCAAAGAAAATTCTAGAAGAAATTCATGAAGGATTTTGTGGAGATCAAACTGGGGGGCATAGTCTGTCCAAAAAAGTTATAAGACAATGATATTTCTGGCCCACTGTCAAAGCAGATGCATTTGAGTATGTCAAGAGATGAGATAAATGCAGCGATTCGCCACAATTCCACGAGCTCCACCAAAAGAGCTAACCATGATGACCTCCCCATGGCCAGTATGGGGAATCGATCTCATAGGATCATTACCAACTGACAAAGGTGGAGTAAAGTATGCAGTGGTCGCGATCGATTATTTTACAAAATGGACCGAGGTCGAACCCCTAGCAACAATTACCTCGAAAAAAGTTCTAGACTTTGTGGTAAAAAACATCATCTGCCGATACGGAATGCCCAAAAAGATAGTGTCAGACAACGGTACCCAGTTCGACAATGAGTTATTCGCTCATTTTTGTGGAAAAAATGGAATAATAAAAAGTTTATCCTCCGTGTCCCATCCTAAGCAAATGACCAAGTCGAAGCGGTCAACAAAACCCTTAAAAGCTCCCTAAAGAAAAGGTTGGAGGAGGCTAAAGTAAAATGGCCCGAGGAGTTACCTCAGGTTTTGTGGGCTTATCGAACCATAGCTCGCACCTCCATAGGGCATACCCCCTTCTCGTTGGAATATGGATGCGAGGCCATGCTACCAATTGAGGTTGAAATACCCACACTTTGGAGCCATGCTTACGATCAAGCCTCAAACCAATCCCAACTCGAAGAAAGTCTAGACCTTATTGAAGAAAGACAAGAAGAAGCTCAACTAAAGAATGCGGCATATCAGCAGTGAGCTACCCGATACTTCAATAGAAAGGTTCGAGATAGAAAATTAAGATTGGGAGAGTTGGTATTAAGACGTGTATTCCTAGCTACAAGGGACCCGTCTGCTTGAGTACTCGGACGTAACTAGGAAGGACCTTACCAGATCGAATCCATTATTCGACATGGAGTATATAAATTGGCCAGATTAAACGGAGAATAGGTATCACGAGCTTGGAATATCGAACATCTACGACCTTGCCATCAGTAGTGTAGGAATGATGTTTTATTGTAACCAAGTTTGTTTATTTTTCAATTTTTTTTAATAAAGTGTTCAACTTTGATCAAAAGTTATTTTCTTAATTAAATGTTGTATTTTTTGCAAACTCACTTAATTCAATAACCTATGGTTACACTCATAGGATATTAAGGGGGCATCAGTGGTATACAATAATACCATAAGTTTGAAAAAATAAATAATATAAAATAAAAATGTCTAGATGGTTAACCTGACATAAAAATGTTGTATACATGAAAGCTAGAAAACATGTCTGGATCATTCACCAGACATAGATGTTATAAGTGTATACACGAGCTAAAATAGTCTGGATATAACTAGATGCACGAGCTAAGACCATTAGGACGTAACCAGATTATTAAAAATAAAAGTGTCTGGATATGACTAGAGACAAGAGCTAGTATGATCTGAACATAACCAGATTACCAAAATTACAAGTGTATGGATTAGAAACCAAACACGACCAAAATAAGTTTGCAACAAACCAGCTAAAACTAATCGACAAAAGTTGGAATATAAATAAACCTACTTTGGGCTAATTCGAGATCGAGGCTAGAATATTTTGCAAAAGGATAGTTTCGACCTCACAATCTTGAGGAGCTACTCGAGAAAGAGGAAAAGTGACTGCAAAAGCAGAATATAACTAAACTACCTATCTTACATGCCATATAAGTGCTTTCGAGTGCATAGTAAAAGTAAGGTAAAAAGTTGGATTATAAATAAACCTACTTTGGGCTAATTCGAGATCGAGGCTAGAATATTTTGCAAAAAGATAGTTTCGACCTCACAACCTTGAGAAGCTACTCGAGGAAGAGGAAAAGTGACTACAAAAGCAGGATATAACTAAACTACCTATCTTACATGCCATATAAGTGCTTTCGAGTGCATAGTAAAAGTAAGGTCAAAAGTTGGAATATAAATAAACCTACTTTGGTCTAATTCGAGATTGAGGCTAGAATATTTTGCAAAAAGATAGTTTCGACCTCACAACCTTGAGGAGCTACTCGAGGAAGAGGAAAAGTGACTACAAAAGCAGGATATAACTAAACTACCTATCTTACATGCCATATAAGTGATTTCGAGTGCATAGTAAAAGTAAGGTCCAATCTTGAAAAATAACGAGATTGGACATGGATACATCAAGTAAACTGTGTACGAATGCATTGGAACTTAAGCCTAAATCCAACAATGTTTGCATGAATAAAAAAACATAAAGGAAAACATTTAATATAAGATGCTCAAAATATTTCGACCTAGAAATGTGAAGCAAAAACAGTAAAGTAAAGGTCGAATATAAAATTGAATATATCAAATGTAAAAGTTTGAACAAACAAAAAATAGCCCTTATACGAGCTGTAAATTGTCTCTGCCCCAAGGGCATAAAAAAAAGGGAAAAGTTACAAAAGTATTAATGGGACGCAGCCCATGGCCTCACTTCTATGAAGCAGGAGCATCCCCCCCAGCAGTATCTGACTTCTCTTTTGCCTTCCCAGCCTCCTCCTCAGCATCCTCCGCTTCCAGTTGAGCTTGCCACCTCACCAGGAATTCATCCTCGAGAGTATCCAAGAAGCTTGTATCGAGGCCGGCATTGTTGGCCCAGATTCTATACAAGGCCATATCAACTGCGCGATCCTTATTTTGCTTGAATTCTTCACGGAGGCGAGCCTTTTCACCCTTGATTATGTCAAAGGTGGCCTTTTTCCCCTCATCGAGCTTGGCATTTAGCTCCTCAAGCGCCTTGATTCTTGAGTCCTTCTCCTTAATCTCAGCCTCCAACTTTGACTTGGTAGCCTTAAGCTCGTCGACGAGTTTGAGCTGGAGATTCTTCGACTCCTAGAGCGTACGACATGCTTGAATGGATTTCATTGTTTAGCTTATAATTCAGCTGAGCAAATGCGGCAAGTGCCTATACACAAACAAATTGGGTTAGAGGATATACCAAATAAACTCAAACAGACAACATGACCAAGTAAAAAGAGAAACTTACCGAGGAGATGAGCTCGCTACCCTTTTCGTAAAGAGTGTTGGTGTCCCGGCAGTTATTTAGGAACTACCAATGAAGAGCGCTGAGATTGCTAAAGCTTTGGCCCACCCGAGACAAAATGTCCGAGCCAAGTGTGGCTCCGTGTTTCCACGCGGCATTGTCGATCACATACTCACTAGAGTGAGTCGAAATCGACAACAGACGCTCACGAGTTGGAACCAGCTTTGTAATGCCCCGAATTTCCTAATAAGGGTTAGGACCTTGATTAGGAGGCGGGGAGGGCCATAATTGATTTATTATGTTACTCAATGATTATATGCATTTTTATGTGAATTATATTATAATATTATGTTATATACATGCATGTGGGTCCACAAGTGTTTATTAAACTGTTTTGGCAATTTGGGTCGTTTAGAGCATGATTGTGTATTTGGGTGCATTTTGTGATTCGTGAATGAGATCCCATCATTATGGAGATATGTTCGAGCCTTTCGGCATGAGACGATCATGAAATGCAAGTGTTCGGTCTAGTCATAACGGGTTTAAGATCGGGGCTCGGGGTGAGTTTCAAGGTGGTTTTAATGATTAAATCATTACCAGGAATTAAAGGGTAATGGGATATGGATTATTGGTGTTTGAGAATAGCGGGAATTGGAGAGTGTTAATTATGATTAACAAAATAGGTGCGAAAGGACGGTTTTGCCCTTGGTGGCTGTTAAGGTTTTATTTTAGGCTTAAGGGAATTTAGGTCTTTTCCCCCTAAAGGATTTATATAAACCATTAAGGTTGTAGAAGAGAAGCAAAAACAGAGTATCCTTTCTCCTTCTCTCCCGATAGGTTTTCTCCTTCATTTCTCTATGGATTTTCAAGCTTTGTTTGAGGAATCAAGCCAAGGAACCAAGCCGGGATAAGCTAGGGTTATGCTCCACCATTGAAGAGGGTGTGTTGCTGAGATTGAGGTGAGTTTTTAGCCATTAGAACTATAGCTTTTGCTCTGTTTTCTAAGTTAAGTTCCAGCTGGTTTTTGAGTTGGAAAGTTGAGTTTCAATGGGTGTTTTGGCTAGGTTTCTTGGGGTTGTGATGCTTGGGGCATGTGAGGATGGTTTTTAGGTTCATTCGGGATTGAATTTGATGTTTGAAAGCTTTTGATTTGGGTTAGAAATGGTAGAATCGAAGGAGGAAATTTCTGGGCTGAAGCTGCCTGAAGGTAGCGCTACAGTGCCCAGTGTAGGGCTCTACAACACTTCCTGTAGAGGAGGTTGAGCGGTTGTGGTTCTGAGTAGAGCGATGGGGCGCTAGGAGGGCAGCGCTGTAGCGCTACCTAGTTTCTTCAGAACCCTGTTTTAAGTGTTTTTAAGGGTTTTTGGCTCCTGGTTTCAATCCTTAAGGCCCGGGATCGAATCTACTCACCGGGTGGGCATGTTTCGAGGTCCCGAAAGTGGGGTTTAGACTAAGACCCTATCATTGTTGATTTTCATTAATTGGAGATTGTATTTGGTTATGACTAGGTGACCGCTAAGGGATTAAAGGATCGATCGTTCTCAAGGGTCGTTCTTGTTTTAATTCTCGCTCGGACCAGAGGTAAGAAAACTGCACCCCATGTGTGACATGCATGATCATTCTTGATGCATGTTGGATGCTTAAATGTGAACATTGATAGCATATTGAATGCTTAGCAATCTTGCTCATTTGCATATGGTTATTGTTGAGGCATGCTGGATGATTAAGTATGATGCATGTGATGCACGAGAAACATGTGATTATGGCATGCCATGAATATTGACTGTGAGATTGATCAGAGCTTGAGTCTCTGTGTTTGTGCATGATCATGATTATACTAGCAACTGTTAGGTAAGCATGCTGAATGTCCTACTCTTGGATAAACGACATATGATACATATTGATGGTATTGCTTACTTGTGCATGCACCTGACTCATTAGTCAAAATTGGCAAAGGTGTTAGTATCAACTGTGAAGCCGTGACTCATTAGTCAGGTTCGGCAGTGGTACTGGGCACTGGTCACACGGTGCTGACTCATAAGTCAGGACGGGCTTAGCGTGTTCAATGCAAGCCAACAAAGATTAGATCTAATCGACAATCTGCATTGGATGACTCAAAGAGCATTAATGCCGGACCGACCTCAAGTTCGATGAATATTATAACCGCTTGTGTGACTTACCCATCAGTCACTCATCTGTTAAGTTAGAGACTTACCCATCAATCTCTCATCTCTTTAAGGCTAGTGGTTTACCCATCAGCCACTCTTCTGCATAAGCTAGTGGCTGCCCATCAGTCACTCATTTGGTTAGAGCCATTGCAGGAAAGCCCAGGTAACGGTGTCGTTACATGGCTATGGGCACTGGGCCCCGTAGTGACTTATTTGACAGTCACTCATTATGGTTTAACAGGACCTCAAAGTGATATTCACTCATCTGATTAGAGCTATAAGCTTTGTATGATCATTTTGATCATCATATGCATGGCTTTGGGTGCTGAGCCCCGTAGTGACTTGCTTGTTGGTTACTCAGTATGGTTTACCAGAACCTCACGTGTTGAAACACTCATCTGATTAGGATTAACTTGATAGTCATCCATTCAAAAGGGCATGATTTCTTATCCTGGATACCCCAGCATTGTTTGAACTCATTTGCATGTCTGAATAGAATTATGTTTGTTAGGCATGCCAGATATGATTTGATATCATGATATGACTGTTTATGAGCATATGAGTTTTCTTGCTGGGCTTCGGCTCACGGGTGCTTTGTGGTGCAGGTAAAGGCAAAACGAAGCTCGACCATCCTTGAGTTGAAGGGCTTAGGTGATGACGTGTACATATGCAGCTGCTCGACCAATACTTGGGCGAGGTTTGAAAGAAGAACTAGGGTTAAACCCTGTTTTTCCGCTTAGAATGGCCTGATGTAAATATTTTCTTGTAATAGACCTTTAAATTATATTTTTGGGATCCCAATGTATATAGTAAACATTCTAATGAGACGTTATATCTTAACTGAAATTTTTAATCCCTAAACTGCTAATCATACTTAGTTACACGTTTATGGCCAAATGACTTGATTAGCGAGTTTAGCACTGTTTGCAATGTGCACTGTAGCGGTCCCTGGAGTTGGGGCGTTACAAGCTTCTTTGGAGCTGGTGCGATTTTTTGGGAGGTTTGGATAGTAGGAGGCATGGGGGAGAGTGACCTCGGCAGGTACCCCAACCTTGGGGTCTGTGGCAATGACTTGGCTCGGGCCTTGGGAGTCCGGAGGAGGAAGGGTCGTCTCAGTCCTTTTCGGGACCTTAGAGGGTCGTCCCGCTCTCTGTGATGCCCTCGGGAGTTTGCTCTGTTTTGCTCTCGACCGATGATGGAGTACGTTGTCGAGATCGGACTCCATATCTCCTGCATATATACCTTGCACGTTAGTTAATGAGTTTAAAATAATAAAAAGAAACAAAGATTCAAGTGACAAGAAAACTAACTGGAACTCCCCCCCGAACTTGTGCTTGGCGACCATGTAATGCCCCTATCTTCAGAGAAGGCTAAGGGAGTACCTTACCTATATGTGGGAGATAGCCTCGAAAGATCTCTATAGTCATTTTTCCCGTACTGAACGGCTACTCCATCCCAAACTTCATTTACGCTAACCATAGTTTGGAGTTTTCCTAACCAGCTATTGAACCTATGAACCCTCTCATCTACCCAAGACCACACATGGAAATTATCCCTGGAATCCAAGAATAGGATCAGGGTATCGGGCTTATGTTTTAGCAGGGATGGGGACCACATAGTCGAGCTGAGAATAACTTTACCTCCACTGCTCGAACTCGAAGCCTCGTCGTTTGCTTCATTTCACGAGCACGGACGTTCGTGACAGCGAGCCATGGGAGAGCGGACCCTCCTGTCATGGAGGAAGCTTCTCAATAGGAAGTCGTATGTGCTCCCACATAGTATATTTGCAGTAGGAGGTATCATCTGTCGACTGATCCTGCTCCAGGAGGCCACAAGCTCGAAACTTATCTTCATGAAGAAGATACGACAGGGAACGCCTACCGTACAACAGATGGATCAAAGCTTTCTTGTGCTCCACCATCGTGCCCGTGGGTGTGGGGCGGTGGTAGTTGGCTAAATAAATGTATGCATGTCATTAGTTTGGCCCTAATCATTTGATCGCGTAAGAAAAAGAAATGAGGATATATACTTACGAATTCGTTGGAACAAATTTTTTTTTGAAGGAGCTAGGTTGTCTGTCCAGAAGAACGCCAGCTTGAAGTTGGGGGGATGGTTGGGAATGTCTTCAAAGAATTTCTTCTCCTGGGATAGCTCAACAGGTAATAGAAGCCATCTCCTCCCCGAGCTCGGGAGGGGTTGCTTTTCAGACAAAAGAGATACAGGATCTCTCTTGGTGAAGGTCCTTCCCACTTTAACTCATGGTATAGCGACCTCAGGGCTGACAAGACCCTGTATGAATTAGTCTGAAGTTGAAAGGGTGCGAGCCCAACAAAATCCAAAAATCCTTAAAAAAGGATTTCAAGGGCAGTAGAGTCCCTGCCTTCATATGCTCGCGACTCCAGGTCGCGAGCTTAAGTTTATTGTCGGTTCGACCATCACCCGGGGTGTAACAGCTCCGCTCATTGGGAGTAGCATCTCAGCACCTCAATGAATCAGACATTCCCAAGCCATGGCAAGCGAGGATGTAAGAAATCTATCGCGTTGAACTCACCGAGCTCCAGTAATGCTCGGTTCAAAGAATTCCTCCCTGGAGGTAGGAATGGCATCAGCTTGCGAGGTAGATGGATGGTTTGAAGGATCCTCCATCAAGGAAAAGGAAAGTGCACTAGGCTCGAAAGCAACAATGACTTTATGCTTGGGATCGAGGGGAATAGGTCTGAGCTGTGGGTCTGGATCTGGATATATTGCGACTTGAAGTTTCCTACTTTTTCTTTCTTGAACCTCGTCGATCTAACGTCGGAAATGGGCTCAATATCTTCTTGCTCGCACTTCACTTTATACTCGCGAATCAGATGCTGGTTTCAAGTAAAGGGAGATTCTGGACTAGGAGTTGTTGGAGAGTAAGGGATTGCGAGCACTGACCCCCACCGTTTCTCTGAATTCTACGACATCTAGCAAGCAAGAAAAGGGTGAGGGCCAGGCATACAAGAAATTAGAGAAAATATTTTGAGTGATTCAAGTTCGAAGGCTCGAGATCATGGAGTAAGCCCAATCGAGCGCGCGGTCTTGAAAAGACAGGTCGAATTCATGAAAGAACCCTGAACTATTGTAAGGTTTGGGCTTCGAGCGTGTATTTGACGCGAGGAAAGGAAAGTGTGGGTTCATTTTAAGAATCCCGAATTTTCAGGGGAAAAGTTGACGGTTACTCAAAAAGGAGATAATTTTGGGAAACGTGCAATTTAAAACCCTAATTCAGTACCCCATTTCTTAGTCTACACAATATATCATCTGTGGTCTAATATAAAATAAAAACACATATATGTGCTTTTTGCGCCAAAATCTGGGTTTAAAACCCACAATTTCAGAGATTTTTGGGTCCAGAGTTTGTGTAATATCATCTAAAATACATTGCTATGGAAACAAGCTATTAAATACGTTCATAAAGGAAGTACATAAAATTGCATGGAAAAATAAAAAACAAGAAATATAACTTACACACAGAAGCTGTTTGCGGGTATTGCGCGGTCGATGATTGAAGGAGTGGTGTCAAGGAAGCTATCACAGAATTGAAGATGCCAAGAATATTTTGCCTCCTTGGTATGGAAAACATGCAAGAGCAGAACAGATTTTGAGTTATGGTTTTTTCTCTGAAGGTCCAAGACGCAAAAGTGAGAGGAAGAAGATGATACATGCATATTTATAGGCCCCAGAGAATGTCAAACGAAGAATTGATCTGGATCGTTGGCTGAATTCGCTATCTGATCGAATGGACAGGTACAGATGTGGCGATGACGGCATAAAGGTGGAAGACGAATAGACGTGGGCATGGTGCAAAAGTACTCGAGTACTCTGATTAAGCAACCTGTGATTGACACGTGTCCGCACTCGAGTATATGAAGTGGCTTAGTTTCCGAGAGGGGCAGTTCAAAAGTTTCCTTCTCATGGTATTCGAACTGATACTTTTGAGGGGTAAAATGTTACACCCAGATTTTGAGGATGGAAATCCAGGCTCGTAAGGGGTAAGCTCATAATAAGTACAATCATCATGTGATCCATAAGTCAGAGATAGTTTTGTTGTAAGTGTCAGACCTTGTGAGCTCGAGTATTATGTAGCCTCGAAGGTTCTCTGAGCTTATAAGTTAGGCTCGCAACTCACAAATAGCAAGGGTTCAACACCTGTATAAATTTCTTGATTCATCTCTTGCCCTCAGACAAGATGATTCGAGCTAGAGAGCTGTAAGCTCGAAGGGGACGACTTCGACAACGGTTACTTGTTGGGAGCATGAGCGAACCAAGATGACGAGCTCGTAATAGGAAAGCGGTCTTGGAGGTACATGGATCTAGTGCCTAAGCTTGTCAGTTGTGTGTGAATGTATTTATTGTTATAAATTCCCTATGTTTAAGGGATCTGATGTAATTCGTTATTAAATCCCACGTTTTATGAGATATTACCGTGTACATAGTAACTAATGCATTTAATGGAATTATTTAATTTGATTTATAGAATATCTTCCCAAAATATGTGGGAAGCAATTCAGAAAACCCCTCTATAAATAGAGTGGGATTATTCATTTGTAAAGGATCGAAATATTGAGATTTGGAGAGAAAACTCTGGGCAATTACTTCTTGAATGCTCCAGGGAATTCCAACAAAGTCGATAATATAGACTTGTGGACTAGGCAGATTTTAATTGCTGAACCACGTAAAAAGATCATGTCTACATTCTTTTTATTTACTTCCTCTGGTATATTTTTGTTTAATTGCTCTTCTTTCTGAAGTTGACAAAAAACGGCGTCAACACTCAGAACTATATTTAATTTAAAAAAAATAAAAAAATTATTCTCCTAATAAATGTAGTGGCCGAAATATGGGTTTAAAAAAACAATTTAATAAAATTTGATTAAATGCTAGAATATAGATAGTTGAATTTGAACAGGTGTGTTTACTATTTAAGATATATTCCATATTTAATATATTATTGAATTAAGAAAGTTTGGTTCTTGTTTTAAATGACATAGTTTAATATTGTTATTTATTTTTTTGGTTTTTGAATTTTTTTTTCGTTTTTTGTTAAATACATTTAATTTGTGAAATTGGTTATTAAAAAATAGGTGGCCGAAATTAATGGGTGATTTTTATAAAATAGAAATACTATTTAATTAATGTGAATACATGATTAGTGATTACATTGGGAAATTACCACGAATTAATTATTTATTCTTTCAATAATATTTTATTATTTATTTTAAAGTAATCCAAAATATTTTATTAAGAATGTGAAATGTTGCATTGTTTCTTCATAACACACACTATAAATATAATACCATATAACCTAAACTGATTGTGCTATTTAAAAAAAAATAAAATAAAGTTTTACACATATTCAACTACCATGTCTATCATCAACATATCAGATTCAACATATTCAAAGAATGAAGACAACTCTTCACCCTTTCATTCCAAAGATGATGAAGTAAATTCTCCATTGAGGAAGATCAAGGCTAAGAAGTTTGACAATGATGTAAAGTCTCCATTGACGAATATCAAGACTAAGAAGTTTAGCGGTGATGAGAAATATGTGAATCCACTGGATGCTCAACTAGAGTACAATCCAAATGGAATATATTTCGATATTATGTTCCAAAAATTTAATGAAAATTTCAGTCGTCTACTTGAATTGAAGAACAATATGGATGAATTTGTTCGAGAGATGACAAGATGCACCTTTGTGATGCAAACTCGGCATGGATCAATGACCAACTATTTTGATTCAGAGAGGAAAAAGAACGAGGTGTGAGAGAAATATTTGAAGGAGAAGGAGAAGAAGATGACAAAGAAGAATGACAATCTCTAAAATGCTTCAAGTGTTTTTTTTTTTTTTTAAATTTAATGCTTCTATGTGTTTCTTTAGGCCATACTATAATATTTTTTATTCTATTATGTTTTAATTTTTTTATGGACATTTTCTTATTAAGATTTGTTATGAATAGAAACTTTTATTTCTTTTTGGGTCTTCAAATAAAATCTTATTTTTATTTATTTATTACTAATGTAAATAATTTTGTTGGAGTGAAATTGTCCAATTTTTTTTTTAAATTAATGCCGAAATTGTATATTAATTTTCGGTTTTCATTTTAAAATTAAAGTTTAATTTTAACTAATAATTAACAATTGATCATTAAACAATCTCTAAATTAATGGACTTTATAAATTACCTAACTAATTATATTAAATGAGTATATTTCCTTATTGGGCAATATAGGACTAATGAGTAAATATCTAATTTCACGACAACAATAATCTGATTTTTCCAAGAGAATACAAAGAGATGCTTCTTTTCAAAAATCAAAATAGTTTTTTAATACTAGCCGAAATTATTTTTTTTAATAACACATGCTGAAATTAATGTTTTAACAAAAAGTTTCAATTAATTCCCTATTTTCAAAGTAAAGAATATCAATAGTTATTTGTTATGATGTAATCTTATCAACAAATGCTCATTTATTGATAATAGAAAATTTTAAAAGTTTTATTGTTTTGTAGTTTATGGAAAAAATGAAATTAATTAAGTTAACATTTTTTGGGAAAAAAATGAATAGTTGTATAGATTTATTTTACCTATAATCAATTTTGTTGACGCCGTTTTTCGTCAGCAGTGAAAGAAGAGCACGTAAACAATAACTGATAATGGCCAATTAAATACGACAACACAAACACACGATTTTTACATGGTTCAGCAGTTAAATCTGCATAGTCCACGAGTCTCTGTTATTAAACTCAAGATTATCTCTGAAAATTCTTCAGCATGAATTCTTCAGAGTTTTCTCTCAAGGTTCAGAATTTCGGTCCATTACAATGGTGCATGACCCCTCTATTTATAGAGAAGGCTGCAGAATACTATCCCACATATTTTGGGTAGTTACTCTTTTTATGAATAAAATTAATGGCTTTAAATGCCTATAATTAGATATAAAAGGAAACGTCCCCTGAAGACCAGGGGACGTATAACTGACCAAATAATATCACACGATTCTAGGGGATTTACAGTAATAAATGAGGATTACATTTCGTATGGAGAACACTTATAGATATTCGAGGTGGTTATCATATATCTCCAAGGCTTTAGCTTCCCAGGTTTCCCGTCATCTTTCGAGCTAGAGACATCTCCCGAGGTCACATGGCTTTCGAGATCGTATGTGCGTTGAGCTCGGGACCCTTGATCCGAGGTCATCCCTGAGGATGGATGCGTTTCCGGAGCTACCTTTCGAGGTCATGAATACTTCGAGGTCACCATACTCGAGGTCGTCTGTGACTTGCAGGCTCGATATTCAATCCTGGAGCATACTTCAAACCTTATGAGTCCACTTGTTGCGAATCTACCTTTCGAGGTCATATTTAACATAGCTCGAAATCTGGGTATAACAAATTTTAAAATTTGTATTTTATAATGTAACATGGAAAGTTTTATTTCTGATTTTTATTTTGATGTTCATTTTTTTTTAGAAAAACCAATAGTCATCCCTTATTTTAGGGTACATAAAAAATCATTAATTAGTTGTGATTTCCAATATAAGATTTAAATAAAAAAATCTCAAATTCAAAATAATAATTTTGAAATTAAAATTTAATAAGTTAAAGAAATTAAAAAAATATTGCAAAAAAATATATTTCAATTAGTACATTGGAAATTACATAAACTTGCACCAAATAATATTTAAAATGCTACATTAGAAATTAAACAAACTTATTTCGATCAACAATATAAAAATACAAAAGTAAACCAAATTACTACTCCTCATCTCCCTAATTATTAATTACATTACTACTATTCAGTTCTTTGAGATGCTTCACATAGTTGTTGTACAAAACAATAAATACAAAAAAATTAGATAAACATATACCAACCAGATAATGTTTCATACTGTAAAATTATGAAATTAATTAAGATATACCTACCAGAAAATGATGAAGTTGATGGATAATATTATTTGAACCATTTAACCTATCTCTAGATTCAAGGATCTTTGTAACCAAAATATTTTGCAAACCAACAACCATTGTGAGCAAAGCATTTACTTTTGTCACCCCCTGTAAAAAATAAATTAATATAAAATTTTGAAAATAATTAAAATAATAATAATAATAATAAAATAATACATACACATTTTACATGGTCTAGAATTTGAAGGTTCCCTTTGTTTACATCTGATGGTATATTAATTGTCATTGCATCACCATCTTCATCAGGTATGACAAAACTCCATGGTGGGATAAGAACATCACGGTCTACCTATCAGGAAAATATATGTTATTTCAATGGAAATTTGTAAGAAATTTTACCAACTCTAGATAAAATAATACAAATAAATAATATTAATTAAATAGTGTTACAGCTCTATGACTGAAAATACAAATAAACAATAGAAGAATTAGAAGAAGAGAATGGAGGGATACAACTCTAAACAAAAATGTACAAATAAGGAAAAATGTTTGTAACAAAAGAAATGAGAGATTACAACTCTTAAACAAGAAATACAAGTAAATGAGACTAGAGGAATATGAAGATGAAAAGCAATAGAATAAAAGAAAAGAACAAGAAACAAAGAACAAAGAACAAACAACTCTCACTCACACTACCATAGTGAAGAGTGTTGGGGATCAGCAACTTGAACAAGGTTTGAAACCTTTGTCCAAAAGCTTATTTCCCCTTAACTCAAGCACTAAGGGATCTCACATAGATTTTGGAAATTACTTTCTGGAATAATCAAGCCTCTAGGTGTTTTCTAGCCAAGTGCTCTAATGTATAGAAAAAGTTTTGTTTTACAAGTGAGCAATAAGCTCCTATTTAAAGAGTTTAGACACCCTTCGAATTTCAAATTCCACCAACCCCCTTGGTAGTTACCAAGTGCTTGTTAGTGGCTTAGTGAAAGGATCCGCCAGGTTTTCACTTGTTCTCACATAGAATATTGAGATGACTCCTCTTTTAATCAATTCTCTTACATATCCATGTCTTAGACTAATATGTCTAGACTTCCCATTATACACTCCGTTGTATGCTCTAGCCAATGTTGCTTGGATATCATAATGTATCGATATAGTGGATACATTCTCTTTGATTAGGGGTATCTCTATCAATAGATCCCTTAACCATTCGACCTCTTTGCTGATAGCAGCTAGAGCTATAAACTCTGCTTCCGTAGTGGAATGAGATGTACAGGTTTGTTTCTTGGAACCCCAAGAAATTGCACCCCCACCAAGTGTAAATACCCAACCAGTTGTGGATAAGTTGTCCCCAAGATTGGATATCCAACTTGCATCTGTATATCCTTCTATAATTGAAGGAAATTCGGAGTAGTGAAGGCTTAGTCCTTTGAGTTTCTTGAGATAACCTAGGACTCTTCCAATAGCCTTCCAGTGATCCACACTTGGATTACTTGTAAACCTACTAAGTTTACTTACCACAAATGCTATATCAAGTATAGTTCATTGGGCAGCATACATAAGACTCCCTATAGCATTAGCGTACTCCAATTGAGCCACCGCTCTTCCTTCATTCTTTTCTAGTTTTACACTATGATCAAATGGAGTATTGACATCTTTAACCTTGAGATGGTTAAATTTGTTCAATAGTTTCTCAACATAGTAGGCTTGCCCTAATGTAAAATCCCCACTATGTTTCTTCACTTTGATACCAAGTATGGTGTCAACTTCTCCAAGATCTTTCATCTTGAAGGTTGATGATAGAAACCTCTTCATTTCTTCTATCCCTTTCATGCTATCACTTAGAATAAGCATTTCATCCACATATAAGAAAACACTGATCACATATTTCTTACAAGTTTTGGAATACAAACACTTGTCTCCATTGTTATGCCTAAACCCATTAGACATGATGGCTTGATCGAATTTCTCATGCCATTGCTTAGGAACTTATTTCAATCCATATAACGATTTTACAAGTCTACATACTTTATGTTCATATCTTGGTAGGAAAAAACCTTTGGGTTGTTCCATATAGACCTCCTCATTGAGGTCACCATCAAGGAATGCCGTTTTGACATCCATTTGATGAACATACAAGTTGTGTATAGAAGCCAAAGCGAAAAAAATTCTTATGCATAGGTATCGATATAATCAATACCCTCTTTTTGCCTAAACCCTTTAGCTACTAATCTAGATTTAAATGTTTGGATAGTGCCGTCAGTGCGGTATTTTCTCCTAAATACCCACTTACACCCAATTGGCTTAGACACAGCTGGGAGGTCTACCAATTCCCAAGATTTTTTGGAAAGAATGGAATCCATCTCATCATTGACGGCTTCTTTCAAAAATGCACTATCTCTTGATTGCATGGCTTCTCTATAAGTCTTAGGATCATCCTCAACAAGAAGTACAATAGAAATTTTCCTAATGACTTCCTCTCTATTTCCTTCTACCAAGTAGAAAGAAATTCATTGAGAATCTACCTCATCCAATTCTAGACTTTTCTCCTTTCTAAGCCTCTGACTTCTTCTAAGTTCAATGGATTGCTTCACATTCCTTTGAGAATTCTCCTCTTGAGAATCATTTTTGGATGTAGAATCTTGAGAATTGTTCTCACATAACAAATTCTCTTTTAGAGATGTTGAAGCTTGAGAATTGTTGTCACATAGCATGTTCTCAAATAATTCAACTTCTCTAGATTCAATCACAACATAAGACTCTAAGTCTAATAGCCTATAAGCTTTACTATTGTTGGCATAACCAACAAAAAGAACACTTTATCGCTCTTGAACCTAACTTTGTTCTATTAGGTTCGTTTTTCTTGCAATATGCAAGACACCCCCACACTTTGAAGTACCCTATGTTGGATTTTCTTCATTTCCATAACCCATATGGAGATATCTCCTTTTTCTTCATTGGTGTTCGATTAAGAATGTGACAAGCGGTTAACAACGCTTCACCCCATAAGTTGAAGTTCAACTTAGAAAATACCAACATAGAATTTATCATCTCTAGATAAGTCCTGTTTTTCCTTTTGACAACACCACTGTGTTGTGGTGTATAAGGTGCGGTGCACTCATGA
The DNA here is from genome assembly GCF_963169125.1 of Humulus lupulus. NCBI lineage: Eukaryota > Viridiplantae > Streptophyta > Magnoliopsida > Rosales > Cannabaceae > Humulus > Humulus lupulus. The sequence continues at coordinate 220,249,852 of NC_084796.1, forward strand.
ATTATACCATTTTCTTCATAAAATGTATTGAATTCATTAGAGAAGAACTCTCCTCCTCTATCACTTCTTAGCACCTTAATCTTTTTATTAAGTTGATTTTCAACTTCTAATTTATATACTTTAAAAGCATCAAAAGTTTCATCTTTATGCTTTAAAAGAAACACATAGGTATATCTACTAAAATCATCTAAAAAAGTAAGAAAATACCTTTTACCACCTGTAGTTAAAACACCATTTAATTCACAAAGATCACTATGGATTAAATTTAGTAAATTAGATGATCTTTCTACACTATGAAATGATTTGTTAGTCATTTTTGCCTTAACACATGTCTCACATTTACCATAGTTTTTTATATTGCATGCAATCATACCACATTTTACTACTCTTTTCATGGTTGAAAAACCTATATGAGATAGTCTAAGATGCCACAAAAATAAAGAATCATACTCAACAATATAGGCGGAATTAACATTTTTATTGATAACATTGAAAGTTACATCATTGGTGCACAAATTAACCATACCCTCACAAGAGTACCCCTTTCCCAAAAATACATTGGATTTGGTAAGAATAAGTTTACCGGACTCAAAAACGGGTTTAATGCCGGACTTGCCAAGTAAATCACCACTTACCAAGTTTCTACTCATTTCGGGAACATAAAGTACATTCACTTATGTTACTTTCTTGTCGGAGGTGAAAAAGACTTCAATGGTACCTTTGCCAAGTACCTTAGATTTTCCCTCATTGCCCATTTGAATCTCATCGATGCCCTTTGACTCTTCAAATGTTTTGAACAATGATTTGTCATAGGTGACATGGACGGTGGCACATGTATCATACCACCATCCCTTCACCTTGCCTTGGACTACATTGACCTCACTAAGGGTAGCAACTATATTCTCCTCTTGAGTTGCATTTACCTTAGGTCCTTGTTGGTATTTTCTATGCCTACACTCTCTATCATAGTGACCCTTTTTCCCACACACAAAGCAAGGACCTTTCTCGCCCTTAAACTTGTTTGGGTTGGTTCTTGAACCCAAGGATGTCTCGTTACCCTTCTTGTCTTTCCCTTTGTTTTTGGGATGTTTTGGTTGTGACACCGCATTTTCTTTGGAAGTCTCTCCATTAGACCCCTCAACAAGTTTATCTCTACATATTGATTCCTCCTCGATTCGAATATGCTTTTGGATTTCCTCCAAAGAATAATCCTCATTTTTATGAATGATTCTTTTCCTATAACTCCTCCAAGTTGGTGGTAATTTAGCCACTATAGCACCAACTTGAAAGGCCTTGGGAAGCTCAATCTTCAAAACTTTCAATTTGTCAAAAATTATTTGCAATTCATGTATTTGAGGAAGAATAGGTTTATCACCAAAAAACTTGAAATCAATATATATAAATATCAAAAACTTTTTGGTACCTTCCTCTTCCTCCTTGAATTTTGTCTCAAGTGCATCCCATATTTCCTTTGTCGATTTGGTCTTGGTGTAGAGGTCATAGAGCCTATCGAAAAGGGCGTTGAGGATATGACCCCTACAAAGGAGATTGTCCTCCTCCCTCTTCGTTCTTTTATCCACCTTCTCGGGAGTGTCCTTGTCGGATGGCGTTGGGAGAGGTTCTAGAGTGGACTCTAGACTGTAGGCGATCTTGAAGGTGGAAGAAGAATCTCACCTTGTCTTTCCATCTGGTGAAATTGGACCCATTAAACCTATCGAGCCTCACTAGGTCTTGATTCATGACCATGATAGTCTCACCTTCCATTGAAACAAACAATGGGATAAGCTTTTGAATGTTAGGAAAATATATTTTATTTCAATAGAAATTGCTAAGAAATATTACAACTCTAGACAAAATAATACAAATAAATAATATTGATTAAATAGTGTTATAACTCTATGACTGAACATACAAATAAACAATAGAAGAATTAGAAGAAGAGAATGAAGGAATTCAACTCTAAACAAAAAGATAGAAATACAATAAAATGTTTGTAACAAAAGAAATGAGAGATTACAACTCTTAAACAAGAAATACAAGTAAATGAGACTAGAGGAATATGAAGATGAAAATCAATAGAATAAAAGAAAAGAACAAGAAACAAAGTACAAACAACTCTCACTCACACTACCAAAGTGAAGAGTGTTGGGGATCACCAGCTTGAACAAGGTTTGAAACCTTTGTCCAAAAGCTTATTTCCCCCTAACTCAAGCACTACGGGATCTCTCACAGATTTTGAAAATTGCTTTCTGGAATAATCAAGCCTCTAGGTATTTTCTAGCCAAATGCTCTAATAGATAGAAAAAGTTGTGTCTTACAAGTGAGCAATAGGCTCCTATTTATAGAGTTTAGAGATACCCTTTGAATTTCAAATTCCACCAACCCCCATGGCTGTTACCAATGATTAATTGAATGTTTATGGAATTAAAAATGAGATTTGGGAGTTATTTGTGTTTTTGGAGCCGTTAAAAAACGATTGAAAAAGCTGAATTTTTTTGGTAGTCAAGTCTCTATGGCCGCGACCAGGAGTATCAATGGCCGCGCCAGCAACACCCCTTGTCGCGGCCATTGACCAATTTCAGCACACAAAAGTGTGATGTTTTTCCAAACGGTTCTAAATCACTCCCAATTGATTTTGTAACCCCCAAAACACATTATTGTGGTTAAAATCATATCTCTAACATCCATTTCACATATGGTTTTAAGAAATTCATCTCAATATTGTGTAACAACAAATCTACACAATAATGGGCAATATTTGGAAGTTATAAATTTGTGACTGAATTTGTAACATCAAATATGTTACATATTTGGATATTCACACATATCTAAATATTGTAACTCTCTATGATATGTTACAGTATGTGACACTCTTTGTCACATTTATTTAATCTAAAACATTATATTATAAAATAATATAATATTACATTATATTATAAAATAATATAGCATTACCTCATCTACACATACATGGTTTTCATATTCCTATTTTTTAAATAGAAAATCCAAGTGTTCTAACATAAACATAAAATGAGATCTCAATCATAGACACATATATAGATATGAAGATATTACCTTACAAAAAGAATAATAAGACTCTCTATGAAGACAAAGTCGAGTTCTACTTTCGAACATTGAAGAGGATGACTCCAAACTTTTCATAGGAGATCTATACCGACGAGCGCGATCTAAAAGCAATTTGGACCTGATTCGATTAGGAGACAATGAGTTCTCATAAAAAAATTTCTCTTCTTTCCAACCATTCCTTCTAAATCCTCAGATCTACTTCTTTTGTTCTTCATCCTCTTTCCCTCTACTACCATGCGTTGTCTCTCTCCACCTCTATTTTTTTTTTCTTCTTTCTCTCCTTCACATGCTCACGAAATCATGGGTGCAATTATGATTTTTTATGTTTATTTTTTTTACTTTGAATGAAGAAGAAGAAGAAGAAGAAGAAGAACAGAGAGTTTAAGAAATGAATGTGCATTTATTATGAAACCCTAATTTTAAAATTTTAAAATTAATTCAAAACTTGAAAAGAGAGCTTACCTATTATTGGTTGGAATCATCATTCCTAATGACAAAAAAAAAAGCAATTTAAAAAATAATGCCAAAAAAAAGAATCTATGCATAAAAAAAAAAAAGAATCATTACTTGTTGGTAACTTGATGTACCAAGTCACCTGCATGCCATGTCAGCACATTTATCTAGGTACAAATGTATGGGTAATGCCCATTGATAACTTTTTCATACATATATATATATATTATGAGATGGGTTTCCAAGGATGACAACTTTAGGCACTACCATAAATTATTGACAAAACACATCTATCAACATGTTTATTATGTTTTGACAATAATGAAATTACTACTTTGCCCTTTTGAATTAAGTCTATTACCAAAGTTAGACTCTTGATTTCTAAACAAAACTAAAAATAACCTCTATTTTTTGAAATAGTAAAAAATGACTATTAATATGGATAGAGTTGGTGATCTAAAAGCTAATTACTATAAGGGAAAAGAGTCTTATCAAGAAGCTAAGATGCAAGCTCAAGCTCACCCCCAAGATCACTGTTTTCAGGAAGATGAGAAGTATGTTGCTGAAGTGTTTTCGGTTCAGGAAAGACTATATCACAGTTTTCTAGTACAGAGGAGTAAAATAACTTGGCTGCGATAGGGAGATTTGAACACCTCCTTCTGCTATGCTTTTTTAAAGAAGCGTAAAGCAGAGAATGGTATTGTCTCATTCATAAATGAAGAAGGTATCTTAGTTGATAATTTCTCAGAAGTTGTCTCTCATTATGTTGGTCATTTCAGAGATTTTTTGGGAAGTGCTAGTTCGACTACTAGTAAACTTAAAGTTCAGAATTTAGAGATGGGGCCAAAGCTTTCAGTCGATCAGCAAGTGATGCTACTGAAACCGTTTTCTAAGAAGGAAATTAGGGAGGCTTTGTTTAGTATACCTATAACCAAATCTCCAGATCCTGATGGGTATGGTTCTGGTTTCTTCAAAACAGTTTGGCATGTTATAGGGGATGAGGTTTGTGCTGCTATATCTCAGTGTTTTGAAACTGGTATGTTTCCACCTGAACTACATGAAACTACCTTATCGTTAATTCCTAAGGTAGCTAATCTCTCTAGGGTTGTTGACTATAGGCCCATTGCTTGCTGCTCTACATTGTACAAGTGCATGACTAAGTTGTTATGTAAGAGGCTAGCTGTAGTTCTCCCCGATCTTGTACAGGAAAATTAGGGAGCATTTTTTAAAGGTCGCACTATAGCCCATAATATAATGATATTTCAAGATCTTATAAAAAATTATGGGAGGTCGTCTACTTCGTCGAGGTGTGCTATCAAGATAGATCTTACTAAGGCCTATGATACGGTAGATTGGGACTTTCTTGAGGACCTGTTAAATGCTCTTAGATTTCCTAAGAAATTCATAGGTTGGGTAATGTCTTGTGTTAGGAGTACGTCTTACTCTCTAGTGATGAATGGCAGAATCCAAGGCAAGTTTAAAGGGGAGAAAGGGCTGAGACAAGGTGACCCCATGTCACCTCTATTGTTTGTCCTTTTAATGGAATATTTGACAAGAAGTTTACAACGTGTAGCTCTTACTTCCCCCTTTAGATTTCATCCTATGTGCAAAAGTCTTAAGCTAATTAACTTGTGTTTTGCGGATGATTTGCTTATCTTTTGTAAAGGGTCTCTCCCAGGTGTTAGAAGTGTTTGTTATATTATTTTATAATATAATGTTTTAAATTAAATAAATGTGACAAAGTGTGTCACATATTGTAACATATAATACAGAGTTACAATATTTAGATATATGAGATATATCCAAATAATGTAACATATTTGGTGTTAAAAATTTGTAACTTCCAAATATTACCCTTTATTGTGTAAAATTGTTGTTAGAAAATATTGAGATGAATTTCATAAAGCCATATGTGATATGGCTGTTAGAGATATGATTTTAACCCCAATAATGTGTTTTGGGAGTTACAAAATCATTTGGGAGGGTTTGGAACCGTTTGGAAAAACAGCACAATTTTTTGTGCTGAAATTGGTTAGTGGCCGCGGCCTGTGGGACAGAGACCAGTGGCCGTGGCCACCAATGTCTCTGGCCGTGGCCACAGGCCAAAAACTGACCAATTTTCAGTTTTTTCAATATTTGTTGAACGGCTCAAAAAACCCAAATAACTCCCAAATCTTTTTTTCAATTCCATATTAATCCAATTAAACATTGGTAATAGCCATGGGGGTTGGTGGAATTTGAAATTCAAAGGGTGTCTCTAAACTCTATAAATAGGAGCCTATAGCTCACTTGTAAGACACAACATTTCTATCCATTAGAGCACTTGGCTAGAAACACCTTGAGGCTTGATAATTCCAGAAAGCTTTTCCAATATCTGAGAGAGATCCCTTAGTGCTTGAGTTAGGGGGAAATAAGCTTTTGGACAAAGGTTTTAAACCTTGTTCAAGTTGGTGATCCCCAACCCTCTTCACTTAGGTTGTGTAAGTGAGAGTTTACTTGTGTTTCTATTCTTCTTTTTATTCTATTGTTTTTCTTCTTATTCTCTTGTTCTATTTACTTGTATATTTTGTTTAAAGAGTTGTAATCTTTTCTTTTGGTCCAAACACTTTATTTTACTTGTAATCTTTTGCTTAGAGTTGTATTCTCACTATTCTCTTCTTCTTCATCATCTTCTTCATTTCCTTTGGTTATTTATAATTTTCAGTTATAGAGTTGTAATCTTATTCAATCAATCATTATTTATTTGTAATATATTGCATAGAGTTGTAATATTAGAATCATTTCCATTGAGGCAAAACAATTTTTCCTAACATTCAAAAGCTTATCCCCATTGTTTGTTTCAATGGAAGGTGAGACTATCAAAATCATGAACCAATACCTAGTAGGGTGGAATAGGTTTCATGGATTCAATTGAACTTGGTGGTAAGACAAGGTAAGTGTAAATTTTATATAATAGTGATGAAATTTTATTTCATGTATTAGCATGTTTTCCAAATGTTGATATATGAATAAATTGTGTAAATGTTAACATGTTAATATAATATGAGATACATTGTAACATAGGCTACACATCTATTTGTGAAAGTTAAATCCTTAGAAGTGAACTTTTGAGAAGCTCTACATAATCTAGTGATTGTTAATCTTATGTGTATGCTATAAGTGAGATAGTAGTACATACATTTGACATGAAAATTATGTTTTGAGAATTTATAAAGCATGATAATTAGGTTGTTTTTGACATGCCTATATATTGATTTTGTGAATCAATAGATATGCGAATTATTGTATGATATTTGTGATATACTTACAATATAATTATGAGATTCAAAATGCATGCTAATATGATGGATATATGTTGACAAATTATGTGAAATTTCTTTGAGACATAATTATGTTAATATATAAAAGTATATTGATATATACATGAGAATTATCATGATTATTATGGTGTGCCATATAATATGATTATTAAGGTGATAATAATATAAATATGTTTTATCCTATATTATTGCAATGTGATGAGTTACCATTTATTTGGTGAATAAAGAGAATTATTTGAGAAATTAAAATTTCTCATTTAAGTGTTGACCATCTCAACTTATGAGATAAGAAAAGATGAACCTAAAAAGGTTACATCTTTTGATAAGTATTTTGCTATTGCAAGAAAAAATTGATCAAGGTGGATCCAAATTATGGGATGACATATTGACCTATAGGCTTGGAGTCTAAAGTGTGGTTAAAAGAGAAAATATTTGAGAATTATTTAGTGACAATAATTCTCAAATATTCAATGTCTCAATGAGGTGACATTACAAAATTGGAGAAGCAATTTTGAATCTTTATACCAATAATGAATAAGGTTGAAGAGAACTTTATTCATTCTTGTTAAAGATGGTGATATGTTTTAAATTAATCTCAATGAGGAGATAATGTTAAACCAAAGCATTAGAAATCAAAGTGTTTAAATAAATCATTGAGGGTTCATTTTATTTGATTTAAGTGTTTAAAACTGACATCTTCAAATTGATTTTGACGAGAAAATCAATGGATGTCAAGATGATGTTTTCAAAAGAATCTCAAAGAGACTCTTAGAAAACGCACAAAAGTTGGTTAAAGTGACTTCGAGATTATTTAGTCAACTAAATAAAAGATTAAGGTGCTAAGAAGTGATAGAGGAGGAGAGTACTTCTCTAATGAATTCAGTACATTTTGTGATGAAAATGGTATAATTCATGAGTGCACTGCACCTTATACACCACAACATAATGGTGTTGCCGGAAGGAAAAATAAGACTTATCTAGAGATGATAAATTCTATGTTGGTGTTTTCTAAGTTGAACTTCAACTTATGGGGTGAAGCGCTTTTAACCTCTTGTCACATTCTTAATTGAATACCGATGAAGAAAAATGAGATATCTCCATATGAGTTATGGGATGGAAGAAAACCCAACATAGGGTACTTCAAAGTGTGGGGGTGTCTTGCATATTGAAAGAAAAAGGAACCTAATAAAACAAAGTTAGGTTCAAGAGCCATAAAGTATGCTTTTGTTGGTTATGCCAACAATAGTAAAGCATATAGGCTATTAGACTTAGAATCTAATATTATGATTGAATCTAGAGAAGTTGAATTCTTTGAGAATATGTTATGTGACAACAATTCTCAAGCTTCAACATCTCTAAAGAAGAATTTGTTATATGAGAACAATTCTCAAGCTTCTACATCCAAAGTTGATTCTAAAGAGGAGAATTCTCAAAAGGATGTAAAGCAACCCTTTGAACCTAGAAGAAGTCAAAGGCTTAAAAATCATAAAAGTCTAGTAGTGGATGAGATAGATTCTCAACGAATTTCATTCTACATGGTAGAAGGAAATAGAGAGGAAGTCATTAGGAAAATTCCTATTGTACTTCTCGTTGAGGATGATCCTAAGACTTATAGAGAAGCTATGCAATCGAGAGATAGTGCATTTTGGAAAGAAGCCATCAATGATGAGATGGATTCCATTCTTTCCAATAACACTTGGGAATTGGTAGACCTCCCACCGGGGTCTAAGCCAATTGGGTGTAAGTGGGTATTTAGGAGAAAATACCACACTGACGGCACTATCCAAACCTTTAAAGCTAGATTAGTAGCTAAAGGGCTTAGGCAAAAGGAGGGCATCGATTATTTTGATACCTATGCACCTGTTGCAAGAACAACTTCTATAAGAATTTTGTTCGCTTTAGCTTCTATACACAACTTGTATGTTCATCAAATGGATGTCAAAACGGCATTCCTTAATGGTGACCTCAATGAGGAGGTCTATATGGAACAACCCGAAGGGTTTGTCCTACCAAAATAGGAACATAAAGTGTGTAGACTTGTAAAATCCTTATATGGATTGAAACAAGCTCCTAAGCAATAACATGAGAAATTTGATCAAGCCATCATGTCTAATGGGTTTAGACATAACAATGGAGACAAGTGTTTGTATTCCAAAACTTGTAAGGGATATGTGATCATTGTTTGCTTATATGTGTATGACATGCTTATTCTAAGTAATAGCATGAAAGGGATAGATGAAACGAAGAGGTTTCTATCATCAACCTTCAAGATGAAAGATCTTGGAGAAGTTGATACCATACTCGGTATCAAAGTAAAGAAACATAGTGGGGGTTTTGCGTTAGGGCAAGCCCACTATGTTAAGAAGTATTGAACAAATTTAACCATCTCAAGGTTAAAGATGTCAATACTCCATTCGATCATAGTGTAAAACTAAAGAAGAATGAAGGTAGAGCGGTGGCTCAATTGGAGTACGCCAGTGCTATAGGGAATCTAATGTACGCTGCCCAGTTGACTAGATCTGATATAGCATTTGCGGTAAGTAAACTTAGTAGATTTACAAGTAATCCAAGTGTGGATCACTAGAACGCAATTGGAAGAGTCCTAGGTTATCTCAAGAAAACCAAAGGACTAAGCCTTCACTACAAATTTCCTTCGATATTAGAAGGATATACAGATGCAAGTTGGATATCCAATCTTGGGGACAACTTGTCCACAACTAGTTGGTTATTTACACTTGGTGGAGGTGCAATTTCTTGGGGTTCCAAGAAGCAAACCTGTATATCTCATTCCACTATGGATGCAGAGTTCATAGCTCTAGCTGCTACCGGCAAAGAGGCCGAATGGTTAAGGGATCTTTTGATAGAGATTCCCCTAATCAAAGATAATGTATCTACTATATCGATACATTGTGATAGCCAAGCGACATTGGCTAGAGCATACAGCGGAGTGTATAATGGGAAGTCTAGACACATTAGTCTAAGACATGGATATGTAAGAGAATTGATTCAAAGAGGAGTCATCTCAATATCCTATGTGAGAACAAGTGAAAATCTGGCGGATCCTTTCACTAAGCCACTAACGAGGGATTTAGTGGCTGCATCATCTCGAGGGATGGGACTTAAACTCCCTAAAGAGATCTGCGATTGATGGTAACCTATCTTAACACTAGTTATTCAACTAGTGTTAGGTTCAATAGGTAATAACAAGTCAATCAAGTGAATATTAGTTGTACTCAAAACATGTCCCATCTGAGATATTGAGTACTTGTGTGTTACCAAGTGGAGGGTTAAAACCGAAAGGTTTTTTAATAGAGTTCAGTCTTGTAAAGACAAGTATTTTTTGTAACAAAATACTGTAAGAATTCTACCTGTATTGACCTAGGGGTGGTGCCGCCACTCATGAGAATTGGGAGTATTCTCAAGAACGTCCATGAATGGAAAGTGCACTTGGCCATTAACGGTGCAAAACGAGACATAGAGGTCTCAAGTGAACCATGAAAAGGTGTGTGTGTATCACCGATTTGTCATCATGAAAAGATGGTTCAATGCCTAGTGCAACCTAATTTTCGACAAATTTTGTGATAATTACACTATAGTAAAGTTCAAGTTGAAAAACACTTTACTTTATGCACTAATGCAATGACTCCTATAAGAGAGAGTTCTTATTTAATCAAGTGGGGGATATGTTATATTTCAAAATATAATGATTGATTAAATAAGTGTTACAATAGATAACTATTTAATCTTGTGGGGGAGTGTTATGTTATTTTATAATGTAATGTAAAATTATATTATATTATAATATAATGTTTTAGATTAAATAAATGTGACAAAGTGTGTCACATATTGTAACATATAATAGAGAGTTACAATATTTAGATATATGAGATATATCCATATAATGTAACATATTTGGTGTTATAAATTTGTAACTTCCAAATATTACCTTTTATTGTGTAAAATTGTTGTTACACAATATTGAGATGAATTTCATAAAGCCATATGTGATATGGATGTTAGAGATATGATTTTAACCCTAATAATGTGTTTTGGGAGTTACAAAATCATTTGGGAGGGTTTGGAACCGTTTGGAAAAACAACACAATTTTTTGTGCTGAAATTGGTCAGTGGTCGCGGCCTGTGGTTTTGGCCAAAAACTAACGAATTTTTAGTTATTTCAATATTTGTTGAATAGCTCAAAAAACCCAAATAACTCCCAAATCTCTTTTTTAATTCCATATTAATCCAATTAAACATTGTTAACAGCCATGGGGGTTGGTGGAATTTGAAATTCAAATGGTGTCTCTAAACTCTATAAATAGGAGCCTATAGCTCACTTGTAAGACACAACATTTCTATCCATTAGAGCACTTGGCTAGAAACACCTTGAGGCTTGATAATTCCAGAAAACTTTTCCAATATCTAAGAGAGATCCCTTAGTGCTTGAGTTAGGGGGAAATAAGCTTTTGGATAAAGGTTTTAAACCTTGTTCAAGTTGGTGATCCCCAACCCTCTTCACTTAGGTTGTGTAAGTGAGAGTTTACTTGTGTTTCTATTCTTCTTTTTATTCTATTGTTTTTCTTCTTATTCTCTTGTTCTATTTACTTGTATATTTTGTTTAAGAGTTGTAATCTTTTCTTTTGGTCCAAACACTTTATTTTACTTGTAATCTTTTGCTTAGAGTTGTATTCTCACTATTCTCTTCTTCTTCATCATCTTCTTCATTTCCTTTGGTTATTTGTAATTTTCAGTTATAGAGTTGTAATCTTATTCAATAAATCATTATTTATTTGTAATATATTGCATAGAGTTGTAATATTATAATCATTTCCATTGAGGCAAAATAATTTTTCCTAACAGTGTTAAGGTAGTTCTAGAAGACTTTGCTACTGCTTCAGGTCTTTCCATCAATGCTGGGAAATCTCAAATATTTTTTTGTGGTGTCCCGAATTATGAAAGTACTAGAATTGCTCTAGATATAAATCTTTCAGAAGGAACCTTTCCTCTTAAGTATCTTGGGGTTCCCATGAGACCTACTAAATGGAGACATGCAGATTGTGAGGTGATTATTCAGAAATATCAGTTAAAGATTCAGAACTGGGCGAGTAGACATCTCTCCTTCGCTGGCAGGATTCAACTCATCAATTCAGTTTTACTTGGGCTTCGTAACTATTGGATGACTATTTTTGTCTTGCCTCAAAGCATAGTTAAGGAAATTGAAAAGATATGTAGGGGTTTTCTGTGGGGAACTTTAGGGCAGAGAAGCACGATGCACATCCCTTCTTGGCAAAAGGTATGTCTCCCTAAATCCTATGGTGGTCTGGGATTTAGAGATGGTGCTAACTAGAACCGATCTGTTTTAGCAAAATATATTTGGGCCTTATCGGATAAACCAGATTTGCTTTGGGTCAAATGGATCAATTCCATATACTTGAAAGGAGTCAATATTTGGAACTATGAATTGAAAGGAGACTGCAGCTGGTATTGGAGGAAGCTTTGTCGAATCAAGGATCACTTTGGACTTGCTGCCATATTTTCTGCTGGTGTTCAAGGAAAGTTTCAGACTTCTAGATTATATAATAGTATGTTGGTCCAGCAAAGGGTTGAGTATCATAGCACTGCTTGGAGTAAACCAATTCTTCCTAAACATAGATTTATGTTATGGCAGGTGGTTAACTCCCAGCTTCTAACCAGGGACAATCTCAGAAGGAAGCAGATTCAGATGGCTTCAGTCTTATGTCCGGTTTGTGAGAGCTGTGATGAGAGTCACTCTCATCTGTTTTTTGATTGCAATCTCTCTTCTCGATTGGTTAGGAGCATCTTCACTTGGTTGGGGTTTGTGGCTTGGCCTATGGAGTTTAATAGCTGGTTGGTGTGGCTGGCTAGAGCCCGAAATGGTGTAAAGTCTGATATTGTTAATATGATTTTTGCAGCAGTCATTTACAGTATATGGAAAAACAAGAATAGATGCATTTATGATAGTTATTCCTCATCTGTTATGAGTCTAGTTCAGGAAGTAAAATTTACAACTAAATAAAGGCTATACAAAGTGTACAGGAATCAGATTTCGGTTCAAGACCAAATGTTCATTCGGCATATTCATTGTAATTAGTTGCTGCTGGTTTGTTCTTTTATTCAGCAGGTGTCTCTGCTTGAGTTGATTTTGGGTCTTTAGTTTGTAATGTTTCTTTGTTCAATGAAGTACTTCTATTCTTCTTGACCAAGAAAAAAAGAAAAGACTATTAATTATGCCAACTTTTAGTCAAAGCTTTCTCTATAAATACAAAACTACCCTCACTTAAAATGCACTTATACTTTTTTTTATAAAAAAAAAATTAATTTATAAAATTTGATTGAAATTATATTTTTATACATTAAAACAAATAATATATATATTTGGCATGTTTTTACATTAATATTTTTTATAATATTTTGTAAAATATTAATAAAATCCAAAAAATTGGAAAAATATAGTTTTATTTATTTTAAATTTTAAGTTGAATCAATTATGTCTTTAAACTAGGATATTTTTGTCTTTTAAAAAAGACAAGCAATGAGAAGGGACTATTTTTGACCATTTAAATTAACATGGTTATTTTTAACCTTTTGCAAACCCATTGTCAATGAATATAGAAAAGGAGATGCAAATATATGATGTATTGCTAAAATATAACATACTTCAATGAAAAGTTTCTCGAATATAGTGTGCTAAAATCTGTACCGAATTTGGTACATGCTAAAAGTTTATCTAAATTTATATTAGAATATAGATATAACATAATCTAAATTTGGATCAACAATAAATAATTTCTTTTTTATTTATATTTTTGCCATCAATAATTATTTTTGGTATTATATTTACTATTGGCATGAAAAAGAAAGTTATTATTTTTTTATATTTTCAATTAATATCAAATAATAATTAATTGACGATTTATTTTTACATCTATGTGAATTTGAGTACAATTGTAAAAGTTGTGTTAGATATGCCATTTATTAATGTTTTGTGCTAAATTTAGCACATTTTTTGCATCTTGTATTATTGATGGTGAGTATGTAATTAGCTTAAAGGAAGACAGAAAAACCAATGATGTGTAAATCCAAGATTAAACTTGTAATTAGCTTAAAATTTGGTTTTAGAATAAGCCAAATTTTACCAACAACCTCCATGTGAACCATCGCAGGTGATGGGGGTGTTAAAATGACATTCACCTTGCGTCTAGCTAATGTCTTTCTCTCATGTAACTTCATCGTTTGTGAAGTATTTTGCGTGTAATCATTCTCTCATGATGTGCAAAAATGACAATGTGAACCATCGTTTGTTAAAATGACAATGTTATTAGAAGAAAAGACGTATTTTGTATATAAAAAAAGTATCATTCATCTTAAGAGGGATAATTTCAAACAATAATTATTAGTTAATAAGTTTGATTTGTATTAATAATAAAAGAAAAAATCAAAGTAAAAGTCAAATCATTACTTGCATATATATAGTCATCTTCTATAAAAGCTTATTGACAAATCTAACGCCAAGCTAATAGTCCAAGTCATGCCAACTACTAATCAAACTTAGCAACTCCTTAATTTCATAATTGATGTGCAAAAATTTAAAAACAGATACTGAAACTATTTATTAATTTCGACAACCATCTCTTATTTCAACTAAAACAAATTTAGACCATAATGTGCATTTAATAAAAATAAATACAAAATCTCGGCCACTCTTTAATAGTTCAAATTACCAAACCATTACAACAAAAAATTTATAATCTTCAAAAATTGTCATTCTTTTGTTTTTTATTTCAATAAAAAAGACAATTTTGTTTATAGTTTTTTAACGTCTATCATTTTATTGCCTTGTGTTTAGTTTAAAACTATAGTAAATAGTGCGGCGTTTTGACCAGGTTGTTTAGATATATTTTTATATATATATATATATTTTTAAAAAATACAAGTACCACTTAATTCTCACAACAACATCTTTTATGGTTGATTTTATTAGTTTTTTTTATATCAACTCTTTTATCTCATTACTCTAATTGAAAACTAATTTATTTAATTATTTTTTATTCAAATATTGTGTAAACTGATAAATGAAATACACAAAAATTAGTAAATGACAAGTAAATGCTACATAGTAGGTATCCTATGATTTTTTATTTTGTGGACTCCACAATAAAATAATATTTACAATAATACGTGTTATAGTACAACATCAAGTTGTTACTCTAAATTTTGAAGCTCGTTCATATATATAATGAGTTTGATTTTTCACCCATGATAAAATGCTTGCAAAAGATTCATTTGGTATTTTATTTCGCACCGTTTGTAGATACATATGCATATTAAAGACAATAATTAATTGTTACATACATGTGCTCAAGTTTATTTTACTTTTAGTTGCACGTATCAGAATCTAACAATTCTCAAAACAAATCTGTCTATGTAGTTAGTTTCTTAGACAAAAAAATATAAATTATCATAAAATATTAATTAATAACTATAAATTAGATAAAGTTGCATAAAAAATGAGAAAAAAATTAGAAAATAGATATAGTGGTTTGGAGATATTTTAAAGTGCCACATCACCTCTTTATATATATATATATAGATGTAGATAGATTATATATTGTTGGCGCCGTTTTTCGTCAACTTAAGAATGAAGAGCAATTAAAAAAATATACTAGAGGAAATAAATAAAAAGAATGCAGACAAGATCTTTTACGTAGTTCAGTAGTTAAAATTTGCCTAGTCCATGAGTCTGTATTATTAGTTCTTTGGAGTTTTTTGGAAACTTTCAGGAAAGCAAATGCCCAGAGTTTTCTCTCCAAATCTCGATATCTCGGTCTCTTATAAATGAATTATCCCTCTCTATTTATAGAGAGATTTTCATAATTGCTTCCCACATATTTCAAGAAGATATTCTACAAATCAAATAATATAATGCCAATAAATGCATTAGTTACTATGTATGCGATAATATCCCATAAAATGTGGGATTGAATAACAAATTACATAAGATCCCTTAAACATAGGGAATTTATAACAATAGATACGTTTACACACAGCCGACGAGATTAGATACCAGATCCACGTGACTTCGAGACCGTTTGTCTAATACGAGCTCGTCATCTCGCTTCGCCTATGCTCCCAACAAGTAACCATTGACGAAGTCGTCACCTTCTAGCTTACAACTCTCGAGCTCGAACCATCTTGTCTGAGGGCAAGAGATGCATCAAGAAACTTATACAAGTGTTGAACCCTTGCTATCGTGAGTTGTGAGTTCACCTTATAAGCTCAGACACTTTTGAGACTACAAAATGTTCGAGCTCACGAGGTTATCCCTTACAGCGGAACTGTCTGACTTGTGGATCACATGATGATTGTGCTTATTTCGAGCTTACACCTTACGAGCCTGAATTTCGAGATCCAGATTCCCATTCTCGAAATCTGGGTGTAACATCTTGCCCCCTCAAAAGTATCTGTTTGAATCCCATGAGAAGGAAACTTTTGAACTGCCCCTCTTGGAAACTGAGCCACCTAATATACTCAAGTGTGGACACGCATCAATCATGGGTTGCTTAATCATAGCACTCAAGTACTTCTGTCCCATGCCCACGTCTATTCATCTGCCACCTTTATGCTGCCATTGCCACATTTGTACCCGTTCGTTCGATCAGATACCGAATGTGGCCAACGGCCAGATCAGTTCGACGTTTTACATCCTTTGGGGCCTATAAATATGCCCATATCATCTTCTTCCCCTTACTTTCGCATTTCGAACTTTCAGAGAAAAGAGAAGGAATAACCAGAACCCAAAATTTATTTTGTTCTTGCATGTTTTCCAAACCAAGAAGGAAAAACATTCCTGGCATCTTGCACTCCGTGAGAGCTTCCCTGATACCACTTCTTCGATCATCGATCACATTATACTCGCCAGCAGTCTCCATGTGTAAGCTTCCATTCTTAATCTTACTTTGTTTATGTATTTATTTTTCTTACGTGTTTTTTGCCGTGTGAATGTATTCAATATCTGGTATTTAATAACTTGTTGTCGTAGCACTGTAGTTTAGACGATATTGTATAAAATATGGACTCAAAATTCTCTGAAATTGTGGGTTTAAAACCCATATTTTAATGCAAAAGGCACAAATGTTTGTTTTCCCTTTTTTTTAGACTACGGATGATATACCGTGTAGACCAAGAAATACGGTACTGAACTAGGGTACTAAATTGCACGTTTCCCAAAATTATCACTTTTTGAGTAACCTTAAAATTTTCTCCTGAAAATCTGGGATTCTCAAAATGAATCCACACTTTCCTTCCCTCGCGTCGAATACACGCTTGAAGCCCGAACCTTTTAATAGTTTGGGTTTTTTCCTTGAATTCGACCCGTTCTTTCGAGACTTCGGTCTCGATCGAACTTACTCTGTGATCTTGAGCCTTCGAGCTCGAATCACGTAAATTATTACTCTGATTTCTTGTATGCCTAGCCCTCACCTTTTTCTTTCTTGCTAGATGTTGTAGAATTCTGAAAAATGGTGGGGGTCAGTGCTCACAATTCCTTATTCTCCAACAACTCCAAGTCCAAAATCGCCTTTCACTCGAAACCAGCGGATAATTTGCGAGCATAATGTGAGGTGCGAGCAAGAAGATATTCAGGCTCACTTTCGTCGTTAGATCGACAAGGTCGAGGAAAGGAAAAGAAGGAAACTTTGGGTCAAAATCTATCCAGACCCATAACCCGAGCTTAGACCCATCCCTCTCGACCCCATGCTCAAAGTAACCGTCGCTTACAAGCCTAGTCATCTTACTTTCTCACTAATGGAAGATTCATCAAACCATCCATCAACCTCGCAACCTGCTACCATTCCTACCTCCAGGGAGGAATTCTTCGAGGCCGAGCATTACTGGAGCTCAGTAACTTCATTGGGACAAATCTCTGACAACCTTTCTCGGCATGGCTTAGGACTGTCTGACTCACTGAGGTGTCGAGCTCTACTTTAAACGAATGGAGCTGCTATGCCCCGGGTGATGGTCAACCCGACAATAAACTTAAGCTCGCGGCCTGGAGTCGCGAGCATATGAAGGCAGGGACTCTACTGCCCTTGAAATCCTTTTCTTTTTAAGGATTTTCTAGATTTTTTTGGGCTCGTGCCCTTCAAACTCCAGACCAATTCATTCAGGGTCTTGTCAGCCCTGAGGTCACTTTACCACGAATTAAATTGGGAAGGACTTTCACCAAGAGAGATCCTATATCTCTTTTGTCTTAAAAGCAACCCCTCCCGAGCTCGGGGAGGAGATGGCTTCTACTACTTATCGAGATATCCCAAGGAGAATAAAGTCTTTGAGGACATGCCCAACCATCCCCCCAACTTCAAGCTAGCGTTCTTCTGGACAGATGGCCTAGTTCCTTCAAAATTCTATTTGTTCCAACGAATTCGTAAGTACATATCCTCCTTTCTTTTCTTGCTTGATTAATGTTTAGGCTCGAACTAATTGACATGTATCCACTTCTTCAGCCAACTATCACTGTCCCACTCCCACACACTCGATGAGGGAGCACAAGAAAGCTTTGCTCCAGCTGTCGTATGGTAGGCGTTCTCTCTCTTACCTTCTTCATGAAGAAAAGCTTCGAGCCTGCGGCCTCCTAGAGCAGGATCAGTCGATGGACAATGTTTCTTACCGCAAATATACCATGTGGGAGCATGTACCACTCCCTACTGATAAGCTTCCTCCGAGACAGAGGTGAACGAGCTCGAGGGCCGCTCCCCAATTCGTCACCACGAGAGTCCATGCTCGGGAAATGAAGCAAATGACGAGGCTTCGAGCTCAAGTGATAGAGGTAAAGTCATCCTCAGCTCGAACTTGTGGTCTCCTTCCTTACTAAAACATAAACCCTGCACCCTGATCCTATTCCTGGTCTTGGGTAGACGAGAGGGTCCATAGGTTTGATAGTTGGTTAGGGAGATTCCAAACTATGTATAGCTTAAATGAAGTTTGGGATGGGGTAGCCATTCAGTATGGGAAAAATGACTATAGAGACCTTTCGAGGCTAACTTCCACATATAGGGAAGGGACTCCCCCTACCTCCTCTGAAGATAAGCGAATTACTTGGTCGCGCGAGCATAAGCTTGGGGGAGAGTTCCAGTTAGGTTTCTTGTCACTTAAATCTTTGTTTCTTTTTAGTATTTTAAGCTCGATAACTAATGTATGAATTATTTATGCATGTGATATGGACTCTGACCTCGATAACATGCTCAATCACTGTTCGGTAGCCAAACAAAGCAAATGCTCGAGGGCGTCACAGAAGGCGGGGCGACCCTCTAAGGATCTGAAATGGACTGAGACGACCCCTCCTCCTCCGGACTCCCAGGCTCGAGCTAAGCTGCTGTTGTAGACCCCAAGGTCGGGGTACCTGCCAAAGTCGCTCATCCTCTCCCTCCTGCCATCCAAGCCTCCCAGGAAATCGCGCTAGCTCCAAATAAGCCGGTTCCAACTGTCGATTTTGACTCACTCTAGTGAGTACGTTGTTGACAATGCTACTGGGACCCACGAGACCACTCTTGGCTCGGATGTTCTGTCATGAGTGGGCCAAAGCTTTAGCAATCTCAGGGCTCCTTAGTGGCAGTTCCTAACCACCTCGCGAGACTCCAATGCCCTTTATGACAAGGGTACTGAGCTCATCTCCTTGGTAATTTTCTCTTACTTTGTTGTTATTTGTTTGGATTTTTTCTTGGAATATGTTCTAACCCAATTTTTCTGTGTGTAGACTCTTGCTGCATTTGCTCAGCTGAACTACAAGCTGAACAACGAAGTTCATTCGAGCAACTCTTATGCTCAAGTGTCGAAGAATCTCCACCTCAAGCTCGCTGACGAGCTCAAAGTTACCAAGTCAAAGTTGGAGGCTGAGCTTGAGGAAAAGAACCTGAGAATCAAGAAGCTTGAGAAGCTAAACACCAAGCTCGAAGAGGAGAAAAAGGCCACTTTGACATAATCAAGGGTGAAAAGTCTCACCTCCTTGAGGAATTCAAGCAAAAGAAGGATCGCGCAGTGGATATGGCCATGTACAGAATGCGAGTCAACAATGTCGACCTCAATACAAGCTTCTTGGATACTCTCGAGGATGAGTTCTTGGCGAGGTGGCAAGCTCAATTGGAAGCAGAGGATGCTGAGGAGGAGGCTGAAAAGGCTAAGGAGAAGTCGGATGACGCCGGGGGGATGCTCCTGCTTCTTAGAAGTGAGGCTATGGGCTGCGTCCAAAGAATGCCTTTGCAATATTTTTCTTTTCTCTTGTTTTTTATGCCCTCGGGGCAAAAACAATTTACAGCTCGTATAAGAGCTATTTTTTGTTTGATAAAACTTTCACATTTGATATCTTTAATTTTATGCTTCAGCTTTTACTTTAATATTTTTGCTTCACATTTCTAGGTCAAAATATTTTGAGCATCTTATATTAAATGTTTGCCTTTATGTTTGTTTATTCATACAAACATTTGTTGGATTTAAGCTCGAGTTTCAATGCATTCATGCATAGTTTTCTCGATATATCGATGTCCGATCTCGTTATTTGTCAAGGTCGGACCTTACTTTTACCATGCACTCAAAAGTACTTATATGGCATGTAAGATAGGTAGTTTAGTTATATCTTGCTTTTTCTAGTCACTTTTCCTCTTCCTCGAGTAGTTCCTTAAGGTTGTGAGCTCGAAACTATCTTTTTGCAAAATATTCCAGCCTCGATCTCGACTTAGCTCGAAGTAGGTTTATTTAAGCTCCAACTTTCGTCGATTAGTTTTAGCTGGTTTGTTCCAAACTTATTTAGTTCGTGTTTGGTTTGTAATCTATACACTCGTAATTTGGATAATCTAGTTATATCCATATCATACTAGCTTGCGTATCGGATTTTATCCACACTTTTATTTTTAAATAATTTGGTTACGTCCAGATTATTTTATTTTGCGCATATGGTTTTATCCAAACACTTTTATTTTTTAATAATCTGGTTACGTCCAAATTATCTTAGTTCGCGCATCTGGATATATCCAGACACTTATAACTTTAATAATCTGGTTACTTATTTTTTCAAACTTATTGTTATACCCAAAAATTGGAGAATGCATCCTAGGAGGCTAAGGAGAATGCATCTAGGAGAGTGCCTCCTAGGAGGGCTAAGAGGGTGTTCCTAGGAGACCCCAAGGAGGGTGTGGTCCTAGGAGACCCCAAGGGTGTGTAGGAGGTAAGCCTCCCAAGGTTTTCTAAGTGTTGGCTCGAACGTGCCCAAGGTAAATAGCTAAGGAGGAGGAGTCTCATGCAAGAGAATGGAGACTTAGACTTTCATAAGGAAAGTCTATACAATGTTCGATCGGACATGTTTGGGAGATGCTAAAGGAGGTTGCCTCAATGTTGTCCAAGGTGGGGTTCCCTCAATGTTGTGCAAGGTGAGGTTCCCTCAATGTTGTCCAAGGTGAGGTTGCCTCAATGTTGTCCAAGGTGAGGTTGCCTCAATGTTTTCCAAGGTGAGGTTGCCTCAATGTCGTTCAAGGTGAGGTGCCAAGGAAGTTGCCTCAGACCACCTTGGTCCGAGGAGAAGCCAAGGAGATTGGTTCAAGGAGGAACATGGCATGCTAGAGGAGAGTACATGTTCGAGGAGAACCATGAACGTTCAACCCACCCAAAGCATGTCCTACCACCATGCATATCCTACCACCATGCATGTTTAACCAGCACTTGCATGGGTAGTGAGTAGGAGGTGGACCAACTAGCTAGAGGAGACTAAGTCAGACACAACTTCAACAACATGCGCGGGAATCTCTCATTCTTCCCACAAATGGGGAATTTGTTACATTTTGAATTTTGAATGTTTATTTGTAATATAAATGTAATAAATATAATAAAATATCCCTATTATAAGGGGATATCAGTGGAGGATCCCATCTCTATAAATAGAGAGCTGATGGGATGAGAAGGGGGTCCCTTTTTGCTTCTCCTTTCTAGAGAGATAAAATTGGGTCTGTCTATTCTAGAGAGAGAAAGTGCTGAAATTAGAGAGAATTCTTGCATTTTCACAATCTGTACTGAAGAAACTCAGTTGGCTCAGTCCATCTGATCTTGAGTACCGGTTTATAAATCACATCTCTAAGTGGATTAGGCTATTACCGACAATCGGGGCTGAACCACTATAAAAATCCTGTGTGTTATTTACTTTTCTGGTTTATACCGTCTGTTGTCGTTTACATTCTCTTGAAGGCTTGTCGTTATTGACGTGCTCACGTCGTTGGCTAAAAACGCGGTCAACACTTATGGTATTATTGTATACCACTGATCCCCCCTTAATATCCTATGAGTGTGACCATAGGTTATTGAATTAAAAGAGTTTGCAAAAAATACAACATTTAATATGGAAAATGATTTTTGATCAAAATCGAACATTTTATTAATAAAAATTCTATAAAAATAAACATGCTTGGTTACAATGGAACATCATTCCTACACTATTAATAGAAAGGTCACATATGTTCGCCATTCCAAGTTCGTGGTACCAATTCTCTGTTTAATCTGACCAATTTATATACTCCAGGTCGAATAATGGACTCGATCTGGTAAGGTCCTTCCCAGTTAGGTTCGAGTACTCTAGTAGACGAGTCCCTTGTAGCTAGGAATACATGTCTTAATACTAAGTGTCCCAATCTGAGCTGTCTACTCCGAACCTTTTTATTGAAGTATCGGGTAGCTCGCTGCTGATATGCTTCATTCTTCAGTTGAGCTTCTTCTCGTTTCTCTTCAATATGGTCCAGAATTTCTTCAAGCTAGGATTGGTCTCCAGATTGTGGGTATTTCAACCTCAATTGGTAACATGGCTTCGCACCCATATGCCAGGGAGAAAGGGGTCTGCCCTGTGGAAGTGCGAGTTATGGTTCGATAAGCCCAGAAAACTTGGGGTAACTCCTCGGGCCATTTTCCTTTAGCCTCTTCCAACCTCTTCTTCATCGAGCTTTTGAGGGTTTTGTTGACTGCTTTTACTTGGCCGTTTGATTGGGGATGAGCAACACAGGAGAAGCTTTTTATTATTCCATTCTTTTTACAGAAATGGGTAAATAAATCACTATCGAACTCGGTACCATAGTTCGATACTATCTTCCTGGGCATTCCGTATCGACAGATAATATTTTTTTACCATAAAGTCTAAAACTTTTTTTGAGGTAATTGTTGCTAGGGGTTTGGCCTTGGTCCATTTTGTAAAATAATCGACCGCGACCACAACATACTTCACCCCACCTTTACTTGTCGGTAACGAGCCTATAAGATCGATTCCCCATACCGCAAATGGCCATGGAGAGGTCAGCATGGTAAGCTCGGTAGTTGGGGCTCGTGGGATTGAGGCAAAACGTTGGCACTTATCCCACCTCTTGACATACTCGAATGTGTCTGCCTTGACAATGGGCCAGAAATATCCTTGTCTTATGACCTTTTTGGACAAACTATGCCCCCAATGTGGTCTCCACAGAACCCTTCATGAATTTCTTCAGGATTTGTCTTTGCCTCGGGTGGAGTTACACATCAGAGTAGTGGCATAGAATATCCTTTTCAATATAATCTTCCTTCCACAATAGTGTATCTCAGGATTTGATACATCAATCTCTGAGCCTCATTCCGTTTTGTTGGGGAATGCCGATTTCGAGGTAATCGACTATTAGGGTCATCCAGGTTGGTTGGGAATCAATCGTTCACATGTCTTCCACGTCAGGCTTGCTAATACCAGGGGTCGATATAAATTCTATCGGGACCACGTTCAATGTGTCGGCCTCGTTGGTCGTAACGAGCTTGGCTAAGGCGTTTGCATTAGAATTTTCTCTCGGGGAACCTGGTCTATGGCATAGAACTTGAATTGTCCGAATGTAGCCTTGGATTTTTCTAAATATGCAGCCATCCTTATTCCACGAGCTTGATATTGCCCCAAAATTTGGTTGACCACTAACTGCGAATCACTGTAGTAGTGTATAGCCTTTGCTTTGAGTTCCTTGGCCACTCGAAGTCCTACCAATAATGCTTCGTATTCAGCCTCGTTATTGGACGCTTCAAAGTTGAACCTCAAGGAAGAATGGAAATGACTTCCTGCTGGAGTGATTAGTATGATTCCTGCCCCCGATCCATTTTTGTTGGAAGATCTGTCGACATAAAGTTTCCACATCTCACGGGCTAGGGTTATAACCTCGTCGTCAGACATTCCATTACATTCTACGATGAAATCTGCCAGGGCTTGTCCTTTTATGGTCGCTCTCGGGTGATATGTGATCTCTAACTGTCCGAGTTCGAATGCCCACTTCAACAATCTACCTGAGGCTTCTGGTTTAGACAAAACTTGCCATAGTGGTTGGTCAGTTATCACATGGATAGGATGTTCTTGGAAATAAGGTCGGAGTTTTCGAGATGAATGGATCAGGCTGAGAGCCAGCTTTTGCATTAAAGGGTATCTCGACTCTGCCCCTAGTAACCTTTTGCTGACATAATACACTGGTTTTTGTACCTTTTTGTCTTCTCGGATGAGCACAGCACTAATGGCATGCTCGGTAGTAGCGAGATACAAGTATAATACTTGTCCTGTGATAGGCTTTGACAAGATCGGAGGTTCGGCGAGGTATTTCTTTAAATCCTAGAATGCGAACTCGCATTCCTCTGTCCACTCAAACTTTTTGCCCCCTCTCAAAAGGTTGAAGAAAGGAAGACAACGATATGTAGATATTGAAACAAACCTACTTACTGCCGCCATCCGTCCAGTTAAACTCTGGACATCTTTATGCTTTCGAGGTGAGGGCATATCAATCAATGCCTTGATCTTGTCAGGATTAACCTCTATCCCTCGCGCATTTACTATAAAACCTAGAAACTTTCCTGAAGATACTCTGAAAGAGCATTTTTGCGGGTTGAGTTTCATGTTATATTTTCGTAATACGACAAAGAATTCTTTGAGGTCATCCACATGGTTATCATTTTGTCTAGACTGGACTAGCATGTCATCAACATAAACTTCCATGTTGTTGCCTATCTGTTCACAAGTCTTTGGTACGTTGCTCCAACATTTTTAAGCTCGAAAGGCATGACATTATAACAGTATAGTCCCTTATCAGTTACAAAGCTCGTATGCTCTTGATCAGGTGCGTGCATGGTGATTTGGTTATATCCAGAATAGGCATCCATGAATGACATGAGGCCATGACCTGCTGTGGCATCTACGAGTTGATCGATCTGAGGTAAGGGAAAACAATCATTGGAGCATGCCTTGTTAAGGTCGGAGTAATTGATGCAGGTTCGCCATGTTCCATTGGGTTTCGACACCAATATTGGATTTGCAATCCAATCAAGATAGAAGGTATCTCGTATAAATCTGTTTGCCTTTAATCTGTCGACTTCTTCCCTCTAATGGAGATGCCATAGCACTCCTTCTCCGCAAGCTGGTCCTCTTTCAGAGTCACGATGCCACTAGAAGTCGGGAACATGCTAGCCAAATGTCTGACAGAATGAAGCCTCCATGTGGACGGGGCATCTAACGAAGGAGGAGCCAGCGCTGGCATAGTAATGACGGGATCTAAGGGACATAAGATGTATTGTGCATTAAGATTCAGATTTGAAGCTTCCAACTATGAAGCAGAATATGAAGCACTATTGGCTGGCCTGCGACTAGCCAGGGAGCTAAAGGTAACACGTTTGCATGTCTTTAGTGGCTCACAGTTAGTAGTATTTCAGGTGAAGGGCGAATATCAAGCTAGAAGCCCAAAAATGGCTGCATATCTTGCCAAAGTGAAAGGGTATTTGGATCAGTTCAAAAAATACAGCATAGAACAGATCCCAAGGGAGCAAAACACAAATGCCGATGCTTTCGCAAAACTCGCCTCTACTCGGGATGAAGACACGCTCGAGTCCATCCCAATCGAATACCTCTCTAGGCTGAGCATAGCAGAAGAGGAGGTTCACATGGTCAATAAATGTAACACCCTGGATAACCAAGACCGTTACACTGTGTGTTTGAAATGGGGTGAGACTTGCTAATCAAGTCATTTAAATAAAAACGTGAATCTAAAGAGATAAAGAGGTTAGCTTTAAAAGATTTTGGTTATAAACGAATAATTTTCATTAAAATAAATGTTTGGTACATGGGATCCCAAATCAGGGTTTAAATGACATAATTACATAATTTCCAAATGTTATAAACAATCAAAGCCACTCTAATGGAAATATACATATTTTAGGTCCCCGTCCCTATACAAACCCTCCACCGTGGCGGCCGAGCAGCTGACAATGTACACCTTGCCCCCAGAGCTCTCCAACCCATGGTCGAACCATTTTACCCTTGCCTTTACCTGCACCACGTAGCACCCGTGAGCCGAGGCCCAACAAGAAAACATAATATTGTAGCACATTCAATATCAATAACCAAGCAGTCCGCAAAGCACAATCAAATGATTTACAAGACATCAGTCAATACCCAGCAAGCCATAACATTCATTCCATCCAGAATAAAAGTCAATAACCAATGATCTAGTTTCCAGATATTCAGCATATCATATACATCAATTTAACAATAGTCTACTTGTCAAGTGGCAACTAGGGTCGACGTCCGTAGGCCGCACCCTCTATTTAATCCAATGTTTTTGGCTCGCTTAGTCCAAGCCAAGTGTTCACCCCACTGACTTCGGCCCGCTTAAACCGAGCTCAGTGATTATTAAGTTGTCCTCAGCTACTAGTGGTTGAGCCGCGCCCTGTGCGCAAGTATTGATTCCGGCACTCTTAGGTCGTTCATCACATGTCCCCATGGCATAATACCACCAGTGACATTCATATAGTTCTAGGGAGCACATATTCACATGGTTTATCACAATCATATAACAATGCATACAAATATAGGGAACACTTAGTTCCATCCTATCCACATAAACGGGTGCAGTTTTCTTACCTTTAATTCCAAGTGCTTTGATTAAGAAAGACGACCCCCGAGCGCGATCCTGTCCCGAGCCCAAGCGTACACCTAGTCACAACCATGATAAAGGATTCCATCAATAATTGTAAAAAGGTTTCTGATTAAAGTTCTAGTTTCTGGGACATCGAATTCCACCAAACACGGTAGTAGAATCAATCCCGAGCATCCTAGACTAGGTTCCCACACTTAAAACCTCCAAAAGGCCAAAAGTGCCCTTAAGGGCCGGGACCCTTAAGACCCATGCCGCGGCCCGCCCCCTGAAATAGAGGCTAGGCCTCCCTGAACACAGACACGCGCTGCGGCCCTGCCCCTGTGGCGCTGCAGCGCTCCCTTACCTCAGAGTCTTCCTGGCTCTTCCTTGCTCCGTAGGGCCGCGACACTCTAGAACACAATCGCGGCCCAGCCCCTCGAACCCAGAAAAACCACCATTTTTAACATTCAAACCTCACCCAAATCCACCGTAAACCATCCCAATGACACAATTTAATTATCACAACTCTCTAACAGGCTTCCAGCAGAAAAACCCACCATAAATCTAGTCTAGAAACTCATCAAAACAACATTTCAATCTTTGAACCCACAAGCTCAAGAACACTCAAAACAGTCAAAGAAAACATAGAATTCAATGACCAAGAATGTAATTCAAAGTTTACCTCAACTCCTGGTTAATTCCTTTAGCTATCACTGAGCTAACCCCAAATCCTTAGCCTCAAATTTATCTTCAATATCAAGACCCAAAAATCCTTAGAACCCAGCAAAGACTACAAAATTTAGTCAGCTAAACCACAATTAAATGCTTACCTAAATTCCCTTTTGAACCTCTAGATTACCGCTGAGATATCCCCCAAGATTCCAGCTCAATAATTCATCCTTGATCTTAGAGTAACCTTGAGAAATGGAAAGTCTAGAGGGAGCTAGAGTGAGAGAGAGAAAAGAGTCGATTTACTCAAGTTCTACTATTTTCCTTAGTTTGTTTTATCCACTCTTAGTTAATTAAGTTAATCCCAAAGCTCAGGGTACCAAAAACGTCCCCGAGGGCAAAATGATAAAATCCCCCAGTATTCCCTCCTAGGCTTCCTAACCTCAAATATATCTCCAATTATTTATTTTCATAACTCAATAACCCAAATAAATGTCCATTACCCAGAATACCCCTTCACTCTCCCCGAGTCGGGTACCGGGTCCCGTTGTGACTCTCCCGCTACTTGCTCTCTAGGATCGCCTCGTGCTGAATGCTGCAAACATAAATATATCCACATAATAGTGTGGCCTCAACAATTTATCACATTTATTCCCTTATAGACTAAACAGGGCCCTCATGCTAAAATTCCCAAGGTCCAACGCCGTTACTTTTTACTATTCAATAACACTCTTACAAGAGTAACAATCTTGTTCCACAAGATCTTGTCTGATAACTATACTTTCATCAACCTTTGTTTACATACCAAAACTACTAAAACTCTAGAGTCTGTTTATTTCACAACGATCGCTTCACTGTCTTATCATCGATACCAAAAATATCTATGAATCATCACCCCTACCAGGGTGAGATCAACTTATAGGCCCCTGGCTTAACCCTTGGTACAACCTCATAATTCCTGTTGAATTAGGAGTCAGAACTCCCCTTCCTCTCCCAGAATATCATACTTTTATTTGTCTACACTTACTTGGAGAAATACAAATCTCTCATCCTGGAACTTTTTATTCCAAAGTTAACAGTTTACCAACTCTTATGTCCTTTTAGATAGGCAGATACCCCTACCTTAGAAATTTCAACAACCTCTTTGATTTTCCCCTGAACCAATACTGAACCGTAGTAACCACTACCTTTCATTTCTTTACTTAGCATAGTACTCCTTGCTTTTTATCTTACCATGTCCTATGCCGTGTCACCTTAGCTATACCCCAGCATTTATCTCCATGACTATCTCATCAAGGATTACACTTTCCTTAATATCTCAAGTATTCGCACAATCAATGCTTAATCCCTTAAAATAACTGTAAAATCTTCAGATTGCCATTCCATCTGCAATCAATCACTAACTTTAGATTCCCACGCTATTCTCATGTTCTCTAGTTCCTTTCCAATGCTTGGAAGACTACAGGGTTCTAACTCAGCATCATCAATGCCCTGTCCCATTACCAGTTCATATGAACAAAATTACATTAACTCATTCAGCTGAGTTATAACCTTCCCTGTCCAATCACCTTACTTAAAGTTTGATGTGATCCATTCCTATGATCCACCCCAATATCACTTTACCTTCCAATATCCAAGTATACTAGATTCTGTCACCTGCTTATACCTCCTGGTACAACATACCCTAGGAAGTGGAACGACACCCACTTAGAATTCTCATCTCCACGCCATACTCTCATCGGACCACTCATCCGATCCTTATATCTTAACTCGTATTACACTCATAGGGTTCTTCCCCGTCTCCACAAAACCATCACTCTGGATTTTATTGTCCAAAGGAGTATGTCTCTGTTCATCACCACACACTGATGCTATACCAATCTGAATCGTTATCTTGTTCATTCCACTGAAGTCTGTG
This sequence comes from Humulus lupulus, assembly GCF_963169125.1. Taxonomy (NCBI): domain Eukaryota; kingdom Viridiplantae; phylum Streptophyta; class Magnoliopsida; order Rosales; family Cannabaceae; genus Humulus; species Humulus lupulus. The sequence goes on from NC_084796.1 coordinate 220,279,242, forward strand.
GTGCTCTGTTCAAGTGACATACACCTTCTAAGTAAGAGATCTGCCTCTAACTAAATCTCCTCCTCATATAGTCGAGGACTTCTAATATCAACCATCCATCTATTACATTTCATTAAATCTTGGTCTCAAGGTTTTCTTTCTTACAAATTACTGAACGCTCAAATTCCTTATGCTATCCAACTTAACATTCCATGTATATCGACCACGTTCCCATTCTTTTACCTCCCGCGAGGCTCGATCCATCCTCACGCTAGTCCGTGCCTGGGGGCATCTCAACCTGTGATGTACCACTCACAGTTTCATATCTTTATTAAAAATTAGGCGTTTCATGCTACCCATCTGTATTCATCAACAACATATTCATCTTTATCATAACATACCATATTATAACATAAACATAAACACATAAAATCTATCCTATTTTCCTTACCAACACCGGGATATTTGAGAACAAGAACAGGATTTAGAACACTCCTAAAACCCAAGTGTATCTCTCTATAGAAATCCTAGCAGCTTGAAGCCTCTGATCAAATGCTTGAAGAATGAAGAAAATGGCTGAGCACTAGGTCCTATTTATAGAGTTTGAGGAGTGAAACAATCCTATTTAAAAAAAACTTAAATCCTTAAATAAACATGATTATGATAAGTGTCATGCTCTTAATGGTTCTATCTAAACCTCAGGTTATAATAAATATATTTCTAGGAACAACAATATTAATCAAACCATATGTCATAATTAATATTCTTAAACTATAGGTTAAACTTATAAAATTCATAACTGTTGCTATGAGTTTCCAACTAAGTCTCGACTTGAACCAAAATCCACGGAATCTAACATACTACAAACTAATAATAACTACTACTACTATCTAGCTAGCTAAGTAAATATTCTGGAACTCCACAATTCTCCCCTACTACAAAGAATTTTGTCCCCAAAATTTTCTAACCAAACAATTCCGGATACAGGGCTAACATGTCTTCCTCCAACTCCCACGTTGCCTCCCTTTCAGAACTATTACTCCTTAACTATTGGAATACTCTTAGACCATAATTTCTTCATCCCTCTATCTAGGATGCTAACCGGTCATTCCTCATAACTCAAGTCTTTCTGGAGTGAAATTGTATCATACTTGAGGATGTGAGATGGGTCTGACACATATCTACGCAACATCGAGATGTAGAACACATTATGGCTATCTGCTAGAGCTGGCGGCAGGGCTAATCTATATGCAACTGTTCCCACCCTATCCAATATTTCAAAAGGACCTATAAACAAGGGAATAAGCTTGCCTTTCTTTCCAAACCGCTTCACACCATTAATAGGAGATATCTTTAAGAAGACTTGATCTCCGACTTTGAATTCCACATCACGCCGCTTGGCCTCCGCATAACTTTCTTGATGACTCTAAGCAGCGAGCAAATGATTTCTAATCAACGCCACTGCATCCTGAGCTTTGAGAGATGAAATAAGCGATGTACATAGTCCTGAAACCTTTCCCATAGCGCATAGTCTCTGATGCTAAGCAAAGCTTACCCTTAAACAACTGGAAGCTCTCTTCACATCTATCTGTCCAGTTGAACTTTTGTTGTTTCCGGGTCAGGTTGGTAAGCGGAATGGCTATTTTAGAAAAGCCTTCTTCAAACCTCTGATAATAACCTGTTAGCCCAAGAAATCTTCTAACCTTTGACGCATTCTTAGGTCTTGGCCAATCCTTCACATCCTCTACTTTAGTTGTGTCTACTGCAACTCTGTCCTTGGATATTATGTGGCCGAGGAACGCTACTTGCGAAAGCCAAAATTCGCGCTTCTTGAACTTGGCGTAAAGTTGATGCTCTTTCAGTCGCAACATGGTCATCCATAATGTCCCTTGCGCTCGACTTTGTCCTTGGAGTACACCAAAATATCGTCGATGAACACTACGGTGAATTTGCCCAAGTAATCCTTGAATATCCTATTCATTAAATCCATAAATGTGGCTGGATCATTGATAAGACCAAAAGACATAACTAGAAACTCGTAATTTCCATATCGAGTTCTAAAAGTTGTCTTAGGAATATCCTCATCCTGTACCTTGGGCTGGTGAAACCCGGACAATAAATCAATCTTAGAAAACACGGTCGCTCCTCGGAGTTGATCAAACAAGTTATCAATCCGGGGTAGCGGTTACTTATTCTTAGTGGTCACCTTATTCAGGTCACCGTAATCTATACACATCTGCATGCTTCCATCCTTCTTCTTCACAAATAGTAATGATGCTCCCCATGGCGAATGGCTCGGTCTAATGAAACCCAAGTCTAAGAGCTCTTGTAGCCGCGTCTTTAACTCCTTGAGTTTGGTAGGTGCCATCCAGTATGGTGCCTTTTAGATAGGATCGGTGCCCAGTACTAGTTCGATTGTGAAGTCAATTTCCTGAGTCGGCGACAACCCTGGTAAGTCATCAGGAAATACTTTTGGGAATTCTTTTATGATGCGGACATCTCCAACCTTTAGTGGTGTTTCCTTTACCACATCTGTGATGCTTGATTAGAATGCGTGACATCCTTTTTCTATCATCCTCTGAGCTTTGAGAGATGAAATAAGTGGTGTCCGTAGTCCTGAAACCGTTCCCATAAAACATAATCTCTGACCGTCAGGAGTTTCGAACATCTTTTGCTTGCGTCTGCAGTCGATGGTTGCGCCATGCCTTGCTAGCCAATCCATGCCTAGTATTACATCGAAGTCATTAATCTCTAGATCTATTAGGTCTCCTTCTAGTTCTACATCCTCAATTTTGATCGGTACGCCTCGTACTATTCGTGATGATAGAACTACTTCACCCGAAGGCAACTATGTCACAAACCTAGTTCTACAAGGTTTGTCTAATTTCTCTATCATTCCTAACGAGATATACGTGTATGCTATTCTCGAATCAAACAATACTTGAACATATACTATCGAGGATAGGAATATGACCTGTGACTACTTTATTACGAGGGGGGCTTCTCCCTAATTTATGGCAAAGACTCTGGTCTGGAACCATCTTAGTATCCCTCTTCTTTTCTTGCTTAAGCTGCGGACATTCCTTCTTCTGATGACCTTCCTGGCCACAACGGTAACATCCTTTGGTGTTTGCATGACATTCACCAAGATTTTTCTTTTGGAATTTGGAGCCCTGCGGGTATTCTACATACCCCAGTCTATCACTTGCTCGTACTCTTTTGTCACTATTGGCCTACTTATTATCATAATGCCTTCTCTTCTGCCTATTATTGTTTCTATGCTGAGGATGCATTTGCGACTGAGGCTGTTGTCGTTGTCGATGTAGCCATTCTTCCACTTGTTGTCGTAGCTTGACAATTTCTGCGGAGATAAACTGGCGGGGGCGGTGCACTTTCGTTAGGAGCAACATTGGTAGTGCGCGCTTCACTTCTGCGAACTGTAGGGCTTCATTAGTCTAAGGAACGACTCTGGAGGCATTGCCATTGGTGTGTGCAGACCTTCTGAGTGACATCTTCCGCAAAGTTCTAATAGTCGAGAACACATATTTGAACATACCCTAATAGGTTCTAAGGCAAAAACTTAATCTAAGCAAACATAGCTCAGATCTATTAATTATGACTTCTTATGAAAAAGTTATATAAGCCTTCTTTATAATTAGGGTGTGTTTCTATAATTAGACAAATAAGCCACCTTTATTATTTTCTAAGTGTGTTTCTAATCATCCTATATGATTTAATTCTCAGGCTCGAAACTCGTTGTTGTTCGAAAGCTAACCATATTGAGGGAGGGCTGGGATCTGTAAAATCGTTCCCACTACTATGGCCCCCTAAACTCTCAATATGGAACCCGGCCCATTAATTTTTTTCCACTCTCACCGAACTTGGTCATTATTTATTATGATTGAAAAAAAAATCAAACTCATACATGTCATTCAAAAATAACAATAATTTGAATTTGGAAAAAGGATTTTACTAAAGACAATAAAAAATGCAAATAAATAAATAAAACAAATAAACAAATAAATAAACTAACATAACTGGGGTAAATCTAAAAATTGAGATACATAATGGCTAAAACGTTAGCTATAATCATACACATAAGCATAATAAACATAAACAATTACATTGGCAGTTAGATTCGGAGCTTGAGTGTGTGTATCAAGGAGAACTTCATGGATATGGACCGTTGCTCTGATACTAACTATCATTGTAAAGTCCAAGAACTTTACTTAGCTAGTTAGATAGTAGTATTATAGTATTAATAGTATTATCTTTATGACTGTGGATTTTTGGTTCAGATCGAGATTTATTTGGACACTCATAATAGTACTTGTAGATTTTCTAAGTTTAACCTATAGTTTAAGAATATTAATTTTAACCTAAGGTTTGATTAATATGACTGATATTGAGGATAATATTTATTATACTATAAGGTTTATATAAGAACCAATAGGATTTTAAGCACATGTTATGTATGAGTGATTAAGGATTAAGTATTTTGAGGATTAAATTTAATAAGGGTACAGTTTGAATGCTCTAAGGTCAGTCAGCAGCTTTGAATACGTTTGAGGGCTTAGTCAAGGCTGTTTACTCCATTTGAATTAAGCTAAAAATGTTTAATTTCGTGTTTAAATAATCAACGAATGCCGATATATCGCAGCTATAGGGGGCAATATATCGCAGCACGTAGATACGAAAAACACGAAACGATGCACGTTTGCCTCGGGCATAATGGTCCAGGCGATATATCGCCCATAGGGGCCGATATATCGCCTCCTTCAGCATATTTTGAATGCTTTTGAATTCATTTTCCATTCAACCATTCAACCTTTTGATAAGTCCATCACCTTTTTGAACGAGTCTTCAGCCTCTGCTGAACAACAATTCAAATTATTTTCACCTAAAAAGCCATTATTTTTATTCAAGTAAAATTAAGATCCTTTCATTCCTAAACTCTATAAATAGGACCTAGTACCCATCCATTATTCATCTTTTGCTCTAAGTTCAGAGGCTGCACGTTGCTAGGTGAGTGTGAGAGTGTAAACACTTAGGTTGGAAATCATAAGCTTGATCATCATAAGCTTATCAAACACTTGGGAAAGTAAGGATTTATAGTATTTTGGTTCGAGGTTTATATTGGTCTTACAAGTCTTCAAGGTAACCCAAACTCTAGTTCGTTTCTGTACTTTTTCTTTAAAAGTTATCATAGTCTTCTACTTATTCTAACCTTATTCTTATTTTGGTTAGGAAATCTAAGAACTCACACATAAGTTTTTGGTAAGTATTTTCTCAATGGTTTAGTCCTTCCATTCCTTTCAATTCTCTTCTTCTCTATACTCACTCTTTTTCAAATGATTCTTAGGAGTGTTCCAAAGTCCCACCTCTGTCCTCTTATCCTGGTATTTTGGTAAGGAAAATAGGATAGAATTCATATGTTATATGTTTTATATGTGTTATCTTATGTTTTTATGATATGAAATGTGTTATGATATATATGTATGTAGGCTTGGGCATATGACCCATATGACTAACAAGACCCCAAATTGATTATGGGCATATGACCTACTTAGCTAGTAGGACCCCACTAATCTAATGGGCATATGACTTGTTTGGTCTATGGGACCCCAAGTAATAATGGTCATTATAGTATGTGTATGATATAAGTGTTATGTTTTGTTTTATGTTTCTTATGAGATTTATGTATATGAACTATGTGTTAGATTTTCCTTGCTGGGCGTTAGGCTCATTCCTTTTTGTTTATATGTGCAGGAAAATAGCTATAGTGGCGGGAATGATTCGTGGATGCTTGGGAGAATGTGTATCGGTGATGAATGGATTCAAGGAGTCAAGAGTTCGATTTCGAGGATGTAGTCTTTTATTTATGGTTTATGTATAATTATTCCGCACCTATTTATGTAATTTCTTTTCATTTCAATTAAGATATGTTTTCTTTTTAAAACAATGGGATCCCATATCCTGCTTTGAGTTATGTAAGTTTTAACATTGGTTTTTTACAAGTTTTTAATAAAGTATGATCTTTTTCACTTGTAAGTTCTATTAAAGATTAGGGTCTATGTATAGTTTTCGTTAATGATCCAAAGTCTAGAGTAGTTGGGTCATTACAATCATGGTCATCCAGGTTGGTTCGGAGTCTATCATGCATAGTGGGCTAAAAGTATCCTTGTCTTATAATTTTCTTAGATAGGCTATGCCCCTAGTGTGGTCTCCACAAAATCCTTCATGAATTTCTTCTAGAATTTTCTTGGGCTTAGGTGGAGTTACACATTAGAGTAATGGCGTAGAGTATCCTCTCTGATATAACCTTCCTTCCACAATAGTGTATCTGGGAATCTGATACATCAGTTTCTGAGCCTTGTTTCGTTCTGTAGGGAGAATGCCAGTTTCAAGGTAATAAACTATTAGGGTCATCCAGGTTGATTTGGAGTCTATCATGCATACATCTTCCTGTTTGGGCTCGCTACTACTGGGTGATGAGAAGTACTCAATTGGGATCACATTTAGTGCATCAACCTCGTTGGATGTGGTGAGCCTGGCTAAGGCGTCTGCATTTGAATTTTGCTATCGGGGAACCTGCTCTATCTTATAGAACTCGAATTGTCTGAGTGCTGTTTTTACTTTTTCTAAATATGCGGCCATCTTTGTTCCACAAGCCTGGTACTCCCCTAGGATTTGGTTGACCACCAATTGCAAGTCACTGTAACAATTAATTTCTTTTTCTTTGAGCTCCTTGCCTATTCGAAGTTCTGCCAATAGAGCTTCGTATTCAACCTCATTGTTAGACGCTTCAAAGCTAAAACTCAAGGCAGAGTGAAATTGACTTCCAGTCAGAGTGATCAATATGATTCCTGTCCCCGATCCATTTTTGTTAGAAGATCCATTAACATAAAGTTTCCACAGCTCGCGGGCTGGGGTTATAACTTCGTCGTTGGACACTCCTGTACATTCCACAATGAAGTCTGCCAGGGCCTTCCCTTTTATAGTCGTTCTCGGATGATAAGTGATCTCGAACTGTCCGAGCTCAACAGCCCATTTTAATAATTTGCCTAAGGCCTCTGGTTTAGATAAGACTTGTCGTAGTGGTTGGTCAGACAACACATGGATGGGGGCTTGGAAGTAAGGTCAGAGTTTTCGAGATGAGTGGATTAGGCTGAGAGACAACTTCTCCATTAACGGGTATCTTGATTCTGTCCCCAGTAACCTCTTGCTGACATAGTACACTGGTTTTTGTACCTTCTGATCTTCTTGGATGAGCACGGTGCTGACGGCGTGTTCGGTTGTAGCGAGATATAGGTACAAGATTTCTCCTGTGATAGGTTTCGACAAGATCGGAGGTTCCTCAAGGTGCTTCTTTAGCTCCTGAAATGCAAGCTTGCATTCCTCTATCCACTCAAATTTTTTGCCCCCTCTCAAAAGGTTGAAAAATGGCAGACATCGGTCTGTAGATTTAGAGATAGATCTACTTAATGCCGCCATCCATCTAGTTAAGCTCTGGACATATTTATGTTTTCGAGGTGAGGGCATGTTGACTAACGCTTGGATCTTATCAGGATTAACCTCTATTCCTCGCGCATTAACTATGAAGCCCAGATACTTTCCTGGCGATACTCCAAAAGAGCATTTTTGTGGGTTGAGGTTCATGTTGTATTCCTGTAACACGGTAAAGCATTCTTCGAGGTCGTCCACATGGTTATTGTTATGTTTAGATTTGACTAACATATTGTCGACATACACTTCCATGTCGTTATCTATCTGCTCGAAGAGCATCATAGTTACAAGCCTCTGGTACATCGCTCCAGCATTTTTGAGCCCGAAAGGCATGACATTGTAACAGTACAACCCTTTATCTGTTACAAAACTCGTATGCTCTTGGTTCGGTGCATGCATGGCAATCTGGTTATATCCAGAGTAGGCATCCATGAATGACATAAGACTGTGCCCAGCTGTGGCATCTACGAGCTGATTGATCCGAGGCAGGGGAAAGTAATCCTTAGGGCATGCCTTGTCGAGATCGAAATAGTCTATGCAAGTTCCCCATGTTCCATTAGGTTTCGGAACCAAGACCAGGTTGGCGACCCAATCAACGTAGAAGGCATCTCGTATAAACTAGTTCTCCTTTAATCTGTCGACTTCTTCCTTCAAGGCTTTCTTCCTATCATCGTCCAGGAGTCTTCGCTTTTGCTACTTCGGGGGGAAGATCTTGTCAATGTTAAGTACATGGCTTATCACATTCGGACTTATCCCTACCATGTTCGAATGTGACCATGCGAAAAAATCTGGTTCTCCCTCAAAAAGCAAATCAATTGCTACTTTGTCTTTTCTGAAAGGTTTTTCCCCACCTTCACAGTTTTTGGGGGATCAACTTCTTCAAACTCCTCTAGGGGCTCGAGGTCAGCCCTTTCTTCTATTCTAGGATCTATTTCTTCATCTATTTCGAAGATTGTCCCATCCTTATTTTGAATTACAGCGAGTGTTTATGCACTTGTCTTTTTTTCCCCCTAATGGAAATGTGTAGCATTCCCTCCCTGCGAGCTGGTCCCCTTTCAAAGTCCCGATGCCACTAGAAGTTAGGAACATGATGGCCAGATGCCTAACGGACGAAAATGCCCCCAGCCCTACTAGGACGGGTCTCTCGAGTAGTACATCATAGGCCAATGGGAGATCCACCACTACGAACTCCATCATCTTGGTTACCAAGACTGGGTAGTCTCCCAAGGTTACAGGGAGTTCGATGGATCCCATACAAGCAATCCCTTCTCCTGAAAAGCCAAACAACGTAGTCGCACAGGGTTTTAGGTCGTGAAGCGCGAGTCCCATCTTTTCTAAAGTGGCTTTGTAGAGGATATTCACCGAGCTCCCATTGTCAATTAGGACTCGGTGCACCCTCTTGTTCGCGAGTTGAAGGGTAATGACCAGCGGGTCATTATGAGGAACTGTACATGAGACACGTCATCCTCAATAAAAGTTATGGGTTGAGACTCAACCCTTTGTTGTTTCAGAGCTCTGGGTTCGGGTTTGTATAGGGAACTATCACCAGTTTTACGCAGTTGACGATTTTCGAGTTCCACAATTGGGACATACCTTTTAGGATTGTAGTACATGTCCTCATCGTCCCTGGGGGCAGGTGGTCCCCGAGAGTCGGATGAACCACTATCAGGTTCAGAATTTACCATAGGCTGCTTTCTAGGGCGCTGGGGGTACTCAGCTTCATCTAGGATTTCTTCCTTAGGAATATTGGGATCATCTGCAGCCATTGCAAAATCGAGAGGCTTTTTGACTAAACAGATTCACACACTGTTTAATGGCTCTCAATGAAATCACAAAACTGTTGACGCCGTTCTTCGTCAACTTAAATAGCAGAGCAATTAAACAAGAAGATATTAGGGGAAATGAACAATGACGAACACAAGAGGTTTTTTACGTGGTTCAACAGTTAAATCTGCCTAGTCCACGAGTCTATGTTATTAGAACTTGGGAGTTTTCTAGAAACTTTTCAGAGAATAGTTGCCCAGAGTTTTCTCTCAAGTAATCAAAAATCAGTCCCTTACAAATATAGTCTCATTCTCTATTTACAGGGGAGGTTACAGAATTCATTCCCACATATTTCAGGAAGATATTATGGGAATCATTTAATATAATGCTATTTAATACATTATTCCCTACGTACACGGAAACGTCCCATAAAATGTGGGATCGAATAACAGATTAAATAATATCCCTTAAACATTGGGATTGTACAACAATAAATATGTTCACATATAACTGATTAACTCAGATATGAGATTCATCAAATCTCCAAGACTATCAGTCGATCACGAGCTCGTCACCTAACTTTGCCTATGCTCGGAACAAATAGACATTGACGATGTCGCCACATTCGAACTCGCTCATTCCGAGCTCGAACTAGTCTGGAAGGCAAGAGAAGGTTCAGGGATATATCCAAGTGTCGCACCATGCTATTTTGCGATCTCGGAGCATTTCGAGGCTACATACCCCTTTGCACCTTCGAGGTTGCTGTTTTACAGAAACAGTTTAACTGAAGGGACATACAACGACCGTGTCCATTTTGAGCTTAAACATAACGAGCCGAGATTTTGGGATCATAATCTCATGCTCGAAATCTGGGTGTAACAGGTGTGTTTCTATACTTAGAAAAATAAGTCATATTTATTATTTTCTAAGTCTGTTTATAATCATCTTATATGACTTAATTCTCAGGCTCGATACTCGTCGCTGTTCTAAAGTTAACCATATTGAGGGAGGGCTAGGATCAATCAAATCGTTCCCACTACTATGGCCCCCTAACTCTCAATATATAACCCAATCCATTGATATGTTTGCACCCTCACCAAACTTGGTCATTATTCATTAAATTTATTATTTATCATGATTGTAAAAAAATTCAAACTCATATATGTCATTCAAAAAATAACAATAATATTCATTTGGAAAAAGGTTTTCACTAAATACAATCATAAATGCAAAATAAATAAATAAACTAACATATCTAGGTGTATCTAAAAATCAGAATCTTCTATATCTGACCCTTCATCTAACATATCATCATCTATCTCCTCATAATCATCATTATCTTGATCCTCAAAATTTTTCGGGGAAGATTCATAAAGATTCTATGCTTTTGCTCATTAGTAAATTGAAATTCCACCTTAGAGGTGAACCTAAGTATGAGAAAATAATATCTCATGGCTACCGGTAAATCATCTTCATCATCTATAGTCTCCCATATTTCTTCTAATGTTGAAATTATAGACAGGAAATCTTTAAAAATCCTAATTACTAAGACATATTTCTCTGTAGCTCTCATCATAATTTGCTTCGTAGTTTGGAGGTGAACTATCTCCTTGTGGAACAAAATCAATCTCCGAGTGATTGTTTCTAACACTCCTACAGTATTCCTTGGCTCTCTAATCCTTTTTAATGCCTTAATTGCTCAGATATCCTCATAGGTCAAGGCACCATCCATTCTTAACTAAAAACATAAGGGCTAAATATAAACATAAACATAAGCATATTAAACATAAACACTTACATTGGCGGTTAGATTCGGAGCTTGTGTATGTGTATCAAGGAGAACTTCATGCACATGAACCGTTGCTCTGATACCAATTGTAATGACCCAACTATTTCTAAGACCTTAGATCATTAAAACTATTAGACATAACTACTATTTTGGGAAAACATGCATAAGGAATAACATAACTTTATTTAAAACCCCAAAATATATATTGTGCAAAATACAAAGTAACATATGAAATATAAAATATAGTATGGGTACCCTAAGTGCGAAATTACAAAAGAAACATAATTAAGAAAAAATAACGTCATCCTTGATCGTTCACCCAGTCCATTCAATCCATTCATCCTTAACACACAAACCAAGCTGCCATGAATCTTTCTGCCTTCCATAAATCATTTCCCTACATCAAGGCAAAAGATAAAGGAATGAACCTAATGACCAGCAAGGAAAATCTACTAACACATAAGTCATAAATCATAAACATGTACTATAAAACATATGACTATAAAATCATATATCATATAGGACTACAATATAAATGGTCATTAACTCATTAACATGGCATGTGATAAACCATCTAGGTCCTCTGTCTACTAATCAAGGTAGGTTAGATCACATGGTAGTATATGATAACCCATCTAGGTCCTCTATCTACTAATAGAGGTAGGTTAAATCATAACTCTTAACCATGAAAATGATAAAAATTCTTGGGGTTTGCTATCTAAGCAACTATAAGCCCCAAGCGACATAAAAATATTGGGGTTTGCTATCTAAGAAACTATAATCCCTAAATGACTACAAGACATATTTATATATATAATAGCATAAAACATATCATAACATAAACATATAAACACATAAAATATATCCTATTTTACTTACCAAAAACTGGGATATTTGAGAACGATAACGGGATTAGAACAATCCTAAAAACCAACAGTAAGAATGGTGAGTTTCTAAAGAAAATAGATGAAAAGAAAACTAAACCATCACAGAAGAAACTTACCGAGAAGAACCTTAAGTTTTCAAGAAACTTAAACACCTAACCAGGAATCATAAACATGAGTTAGGATCCTAAAAGAAAGAAAATAAAGAAAACTAAAGAACTATAAAGAACTGAACTTAAGGATAAGAATACGTTGAATGATCTTTTGAATCGATCTAAACCTCGATACTGAAATCCCACTATATCTCACTTCCCAAGTGTTTATAAAAGCTTAGAATGAATAAGCTTGTAACCCAAAAACCCAAGTGCTTCTCTCTATAGTAACACTAGCAACTTGGAGGCTCTGATGACTGCTTGAAGAATGAAGAAAATGGCTGAGTACTAGGTCCTATTTATAGAGTTCAAGGAGTGAAACTAACCCCTTTTAATTTGAATAAATAAATGAAATTAAAATGAAAAAAGATTTCAATTTTCGTTCAACAGACGCCCAGAACTCAGTCAAAATTGTTCAAAGGCTCTGATGTAACATAATAAGATGTTGTTAATCTAGGCATATTGGGTCGGCTTAGGTGTGGCCAAGCCTTATAGATGTCCATTGTACGTTAGCACGGACTGGTCCGCGTGGACTTCTAAGGGTATCCTGGGGACAAGAACTATCAGAGTAGTGGCAGTACTGTTTCCTAGGGACAGTGTACGTTTGGGCGTACCCCCTTTTGCAGGTTATTTGGGGAGACCAACTGCCATATTTCGTGGGGATAGGTCACCATCAGGGAAAACTAGGCTTGCCCTATCTGGACATCTGGTCCAGGTTCGTTTCCTAATTTCCCAGTACATTTACCTGAGTCTTAGTTCATTCACCAGGACTCGGGTTCATTTGCCAAGGTGGGCATCGTTTCACTGAAGATGTCCCCTGCATTCTTGATAAGGTCTGTCTCTAGTGAACATTTAGTAAGTCGCCTTAATTAACATCCCAGAGGATGTAAGTTGGTCGGGCCAAGAAGATGAGTCAAGCCTGCATCTTAGTCCCGGTTCATTATCCTCGCGCCCATTAATGTTGATGGGATTGATGGTGCTTGGGCTATCAGGGTTTCATCCTTCCCCGTTCATTGGGATCATGATGGTCCCATGCCATGTGTCACGGGTGGAAAATAGGAATAACATTTACCCCCCAAGTCTTCATCTGTGTTTGCATGATGGAGACTTTGTTCCCTCTCCTAGATCAATTTCAAATATCCTAGTTCGTTTACTAGAAGCCAAGTTCATTTACTTGGGGGCCATTTGGGTGATCCCCATCCTTTCGAATTCTCAACGTCTCAGACACGTGTCTCCAGGTTGATGGTGCGTCTGCGCCACTCGCACCCTAAAGATCTGGAAAGAATCTTTTGATTGCCCAAGTGATCGATGGGTGTCAGCGTAATTCTCGAGACGTCCCCTCTATACATAAAAGGTTTATCAGGTACTCGAGTGGGTTTTTTAATGCTTCTACATTATCTGCAACCGTTTGATGGAGATAGTTTTGAGATGTTTAACATGATCCATTCGATGAGGTAGGTGCAGATCGTGGATTGACAAATCCACGATTCAGTATTCGATTAGGCCAATTAATGCCCCTGCATCATCCTGGATCGTCGGATAGGGATAATCTTGGGATTCCCACTGTGGACCATTGGATCAAGTAGTGGATTTTTACCCTATAAATACCTCGAGAGGCTCATTTCCAAACTTTACTCATCCCATATATTCAAACTAGAGAGCAGTGGATAAAGCTTCGTTTGTCCAACATTGCCAAAGATGATTCTCCGGCGATTGATAAACCTTTGTGTTCACTTATTTTCAACAAGACCTATTTCCATTCAACTAGCAGACAATTCTATCCCGATTCAACAAGACGTCTGGGAGTATCGACGAACTGCTACACTGCCTCCTCAGGTTCAAGATTGAGATTTTGTCGACGTTGTCACCTGAGACTCTACGATTCTCAAATCCAATACCTCACAATAAGTTTTCTGGTCATTTACTCCTCTTTTTATTCAATTTTTGGTTGTTTTTATTGGCACGCTATTTCTGCGACCATAAATTTTTTAGGACCGTGACCACTGTGTAGGGTGGTTTTAGGTAGGATAGTGGTAGACATGAACGATAGAGGTTCTTGGTGACAACTCATACCAGTCTAGTCTTCCCAGATCAATTCGGATGCCACAAGACTATTTGGGGTGAGTTAGAAAACATTTGTCCTATAGTTCCTGACTTAAGATCCTGGGATCTATATTGGTCCTGGATCTATGTCCAAATGGAACCTCTCCAAGTAGTTTTAGGAGAATCCCCATACCTCAACTAGTTTTCTTCGATTTTGGTGCTAACTACTTGTTTCTCATTTTCTTTGTTGTTTCCAGGTCCCTGATCATGATTTGTGGCGTAACTTTGTATGCAGAGGACATTGTCCAAGTGGGCCCTGTGGTCCTGGAGGGGACAAGACTTTCCACTAGCAACACGTGGGAAATGGACGGGGAGAAGAATGAGTTTTGGAATTACCGGATGTTGCATCAGCTGGAGAAAGCCCTTGGAGTAGAGTTGACTCTGGGGCTTTTTTACAACTGACTGACCCGGAAGGAGGAGAAGGCACATACCGGCATGGGCATGTTCGGGGCCTGGAGCATAGACCACATCAGCGTGGGAGCTACTCTCCTACTCCACAACTATTTCGTGTAGATCCTCAAGTTTATGGGGATCGCACCTTTCCAGCTTCTCCCCCAGGCATATAAATTGCTCGCGGGATGGCGCATATGCTGCGCGTCGAAGGAGATCTTGGCGCCCACTCCTACAAAAGTGTTGTATTTTTACAAGCTAGAGCCACAATTGAAATCTAAAGACAGTACGCGAGCTGAGTTTAATAGATTGAAAGCCCGTGGCATCAACTCAGCTCCATTCAGCACATACAAGCACCCCCGGATGCCAAGCACTACTAGTTCATGACATCTGGGTTCCTCCTGTAGAAGAACCCCACCATGGTCCTGGACTTCTAGTGCGTGGGTAAGTCATCCTTCTTCATTTTTTATCTAGCCTTTAGTTTTGTTTACTAGACACTCACAATCCTGGAAAACATGTCCATGTGCTTAGACCCATCTCAAAAAATCTATCCTGAATCAAAAAAAAATTCTATGCCACTCTTAATGTTGAGGAGCTTGACGTGGGGGGCTTCGTGACTACGAAGAACCTTTAGATGGTCAAGTTGATTGCTGCAAACTAGTTGATAGATGCCCCAAGCTTCCAGGGGCTGCAATGCGAGAAGGATCCTGCTCTGAGGAGGAGCTGGCCCTTATCCACATCTAGGCAGTGGAGGTCATGCCCAAGGCGGATGCGGAGAAGGTAAAGAAGAAGCATGCTCGTTAGGCGGAGAAGGCCGAATCCAAAGAACTAGACGTCCTTCTCGAGGGGAGGCAGCCTAACACTCGAGCTCTCGTGGCTAGCATTTCGAGGCAAGGTAAAACGCCTCTGATTTTAACTTATGCCCCTCATTTTGAGGGCTTAGTTAGGAATAGGCAACAATATCAGGATTATTTGACCGGGACTATTAGCAACATGGGGCTTCCTTGCCCCATTGTTATGGACACGCTGATCCTCATGCACTCGTCCTGGTTTCTTCAATACGGTAGCTTTTTGGACCTGGATGACATGGAGGACCAAATTTATTCTTTTGACCTAAGAGAGTTGAGTCGTGCCCATTCCATAGATGAGGGTTCATCCCAGAAGACTTTAGAATCAAATGTTCCTTTTATTTTTGATTGTTACCCCCATTTATTTACTTAACGATCAATTTTCTTTTTTTGTCTATATTAGGTGATCCGGAGATGTCTAATCTAGTGGCCAAGATAACAGAGATTATTGAGGCCAGAGTGGTTACAGCCAAGGCTTCGGCAAAGAGGGCTGCCAAGGGCCCGACCAAAAAGAAGATCGTGGAGTTGATACTCAAGATTCAGAACCAGTCTTGGAGGCTTCCGAGAGGGATCCAACTGCAATCTATGTCTCGACCTGCTCCTCTCTATGTCGAACTAGTTCCGTCGCAACCTGCTCCTCTCTATGCTATTAACTTGGAGCACAAGGATTTTCAAGGAAGATGGACAGATAAGAGGAAAGCAGACTCAGTCATCGCAAAGTCCTCGAAGCGGGCTAAGAAGGCCAGGACCAAGGATTCTACCTTAGCTGAGGAGCATTCCTCCGGGGAAAGCCTCATCGTAATGCAGGAGGTTCTAGAGGCTCTACGGCTTCCCGTTAACCCAGGAGGAGAGGATGAAGATGGTGTCCTAGGCTTGGAACAAAGGTCGGGACAAACGAGATGAGGTGCATCGGGCCCTAATCATCTGGCGGAAGGTGGAGTTTTTCAATCGTCCAGAGGTCTTCAATGCTTCATAGCAGATTGTGGACCAACTTGTAGCCAAGATGGAGTTTTGGCCTATGTTGGGGCTGGACACGATTCCACTTGCTGCAGATTTGTTGGTCCAGGTGGGTGCTACCATGTCCACCCTTCAGCTCAAGCGATATGCCACCTTAGCTAGACAGGATGCCTTTTTTATCTCCCAGGCCATTTGCAACCAGGCCACTGCGGTAAGCCATGTGCTCGTCTAGTCTTTTATTTTACCATCATTATCTCTTGTAAATTTTCTAGCTTTGATTTGTTCCAAGATGCCTTGATGGCCCATAGGAACGCAGATTTAGTAGCCGAGATGGCAGTGAAGATGGAGCTGGAGGGGGCCTTTAATCAGTGAGAAGCTGCTAAGGAGGCCCTTGCCAAGGAGACTGCTCAGATTAAGTCTGAGCGTAAAGAGGTTGCGCGGGTTCAGACTTAGCACGAGGAAACTTTGTCCAGTAAGAACGCTGAACATAAGAAATCGGTGGAAAATCTGTAGGCGAAGCTATCTCGTGTTCGTGTGTCGGAGGCTTCGACCAAAGCCCTTCTGAAGGTGGTGGAGGCCCAACTTTGCCAGGAGCGGGAGAAGGTGGTAAACCTTGAGTCCCAAAACTAGGCATTAGAGGCCACGGTCCAGCTAGAGATGAAGCAGAGTGAGGAGGCTCGCCAAGAGAAGGAGCAGGCTCACGAGATGTTGGAAATCACTTTTGACGAGGCCATTTACATGGTCTAACTCCATGACAAGAACATGAATCTCCTCCTCTATCTGGATCCAGCTAATGCAATGCTCCTAGCTAACGATCAACAGGGTGAGAATGCTCCAGAAGTCTCAGATCAAAACGAAGCCTAGGCTTGAGCCTTTGTATTTTAGTTAGGGCTTCGTTTTTGTTTTTGTAATTGTATTACTTTTATGGACGCGGATGCGTCCAAGACAATTTTAATTATCCATATTGTTATTATGCTGGTTTTTCTTTGCATAATGGTTCCCACTTTATATTCATTTATTTTTTCTTCTAAATTCACTAAGTGTTTATCACTCTGCATGAATCCAGGTTGAATATTGAGTCCTGGTTCCAATGGCCAGGACCACTAGCGGGAATAGTGTAGGTGGTATTTAACCTGTCCTGAGACCCACATTCAGGTCTAGCGGCCTGGACCGTTTTGGACTTAACCAATATAACTTAACTAATTTATCTTGAATCTATGGTTCAGGTTCCAACAACCTGGACTGTTTGAGAATTTTTTAGATATGAATTAATTAATTAACTCGTTCCGAACCCAAGGTTCAAGTTCCAATGGCCTAGATCGTTAAAGAGTCAATAACTATTGTTTGATTTATTTGTCTTGATTCTGGTGTTCAGGTTCCAATGGTCTGGACCATTAGAGATTAGTTGATTATCTTGCTTCGAAACTAAGGTTTAGGTTGTTGGGGTTTTATGCCCTAATTAAAACTCAAATTCTTTGTAATCTCATTTTATTATCAATAAAAGAATAGAAATCATTTTTTGACTTGGTCAATCACTTTGCTCACATGTTTTATTTTCATGATTATTTGTTTAATATAAACTTCTATTAAATCCCGAGCATATAGCTAATCTTATTTATAGTGATGTAATCACAGTGGAATATAAATATGATTATATGTTCAAAATAAGTTAGTCCTAAGATTAGTCAGTGCACCGGATTTACACTGACTTGCCAATCTACGATATGATCTACTTACACATTACAGTGTTATGTTCTTTCCAGAACATTAGCAAAGTAGATAAGATCGGATGTATTTGTTACATCGGACAGGACCGATATTGACAGTTGATAAGATAAGTAAACATACCGTTATTATCTATTCTAGTCATATCATATAGTTGGCCGTAGGTCAATTCAATCTCAATTCTGAGTGGTTAGTATTCTAACTGATTGTATTATTTGAGTTCTTTGACTTGTTCGTTACCAGCTTACCCTACGGACTAGCCCATACTTACATCTTGGGAACTCGGTAGTATAATTGAGTGGGAGTGTTAATCATAGATATGAACATCTATAGCTTCTGATGAAGAAGTGAAACGATGGTTTCCTTTTAGTTTGGTTCAAGGTGTTAAATGATAGAGATCTCATTTCAGTAATTAAATTAGTTTACTGAAATATCATTTACAAGGAACTAAGTGTTTTAAGGATAAAATACAATGAGGGGTAAAACAGTATTTTAGTCATATCTCATTGTAGACCGTCTATAGAGGATTGAGTGACAATTATGGTTGTAACAATGGATAATTAATAGCGTATCTATATTTGTTATAGAGCGTTCTATGAATTCAAGAGTGCAATTCCAAGTCTATAGTGGAGTCACGAGGAATTAATAAGTTAGTAAATTTATTTGTTAGATTTATGATAACTTATTGGAGCTTGATTTCATAGGCCCATGGTCCCCATTGTACCTTGGATAAAATCATCTAGATAGTCTCAATTAATTGATTTAATCATCAATTAGAATTATCAAAGTTGACCAGGTCAATTTTGGATAGTTTCACAGAGTTGTGTAATTTTGAGAAGAAAAGAGAAATTATGGCAGATTTATTAATTAAGATAAATTGGTATCTAAATTAATAAATAAATTTAAATCAAGGTTCAAATTATAAATAATTAATTTGATAAAGGATTTAAATAATTATTTAATTAAATCAATAGAAAATAATACAGGCCTTGATTTTAAGTCCAATGGGCTTATAATCAAATGGGAAATTTCACGGGCCTATAGCCCATGATAATTTCGACCTAGGGCTTCAAAATGGCTGTTATTTTATTGATTTTTTAATTAAATTAAATGGCCTAATTGAGTCTATAAAAAGAGTGCTTATAGAGAAGTAAAAAAAAAAGGGTTTTTTGATAAGTCAGATTTTCTGATAGTTTTATATTCTCTCTAAACACAAGTCCTTTTCTAAGCCTCTTTGTATTTTCTCTTCTTCTCTCTATATCTATCTCATGTGTTGAGAATTGCCCACACTAGTCTAGGTGGTTCTAAGGATACATTGGAAGATCGTGAAGAAAATAGAAAATCGATTCAGTTTCTTGATAATACTCTGCGACAGAAAGGATACAAGAGTTAGAGAAACTGAAGGAAGGACTCTTAATTCCGTTGCGTATACTGTGAGTATTCTATTTTTGTTTCTCTTTGAATTCAATTTTAGAAACATGTTTTAGGCTATCTCGTATTAATTTGTTTAATATTAGATATACATGAAAATAAATAAAGATCCTGTATAATTTTTTTCCAACATAGGTTCCAACAGTCTGGGCCGTTTATAAGATTAACTTCAACCACTTTAAACTTGAGATTCACGTTTCAACGGATCTGGGCCATTATAAGGAAACAAATGAATAAGGATTTGGTTATCTGGGACCACATTAGGAATGGAACAATTTTCAGCAGTTGGATTTTGAACCCCCAGACCATATAGGTCTGGGTTAGGATTCAACTTTGAGCCTTGCATCCTATTTTGGTTGAACCCCCTGGATCACACGGATCAGGGTTAGGACTGGGCTTTGTACCTTGCATCCTTTTTTATTGGGAGTTGGGTTTTGAATCCCCAGACAATGTAGGACCAGGCTAGGACTAGGCTTTGAGCCTTGCATCCTATTTTTAGGAGTTGGGTTTTGAACTCCCCGGACAATGTGGGTCCGGGATAGGACTGGGCTTTGAGCCTTGCATCCTATTTTGTTGGGAGTTGGATTTTGCACCACCAGTCTATACGAGTCTGGATCAGGACTAAGCTCTGAGCTTTGCTTCCCTTTTTGTCTTTATTCCAAGACTTGTATAGATGGCCTTATCCCCCAAGTGACCCAAGAGTGTAGTCTTAGGTCACATGTTTGTGTATAAATTGAAGACGGATGCGAACTTTTTCTCTTCTTACAATATTTCTTATGGCGTTTTGTATACACCATTTCCATTAGAAAAGAAATCACCTTGGGCGTACACTTCTACAAATAGAAAATATTAGAAAGAAATAGAATCAGATCCTCCTACTGATAGTACCGGTAGAGGTGCTCTGCCTTCCACGCCCTTGGGACCTCTTTTCCATCTAGTCGTTTTAAGTGATACGTTCCTGGACATATTTAGTTTTGCATTTCATAGGGTCGTTCCAAGTTTGGTCCTAGAACCCCCACTTCTGGATCTTGAGATGCATGGAAGACTCTTCTAAGGACTAGATCGACAGTTTCGAACCTCCGGCTCTTAACTTTAGAGTTAAAGGATCTAGCGATCTTTCCCTGATACATCTTCAGCTGCACCTGTGATTCCTCCCGGATCTCTTCGATGAGATCTAGGGATTCTTGGAGTAAGGCGTGGTTCCAGAAGGGATCGTATGTGTCCCGTCTATGAGACGGGACTGCTGTTTCTACTGGGATGACTGCTTCAAATCCATACACCATTGAATAGAGAGTATCTCTGGTTGACGTTCTTTCTGTGGTCCAGTAGGCCCATGGGACGCGGACCACAAACCTTAACTCCACAGCCTGATCATTGAGTCTCCAAAACAATTGTTCTTAGCCTGATCATTCTTACAATTCTTAACGCATGAATCAAAGGATCAAATGACATATATAGGAGTTCATAGCAACCTTAGGATTAAGATTATCGTTTAGGGAATTTTATTAGTACTATGAAACGGTGTTTAAACAAGTATTAACAAATCACATCTGGTCCAGTTCTACATACTCACAGCATGCAAAGCACCTCCACTAAAGTGTCCTACTGAAATAGTAACCCGGATCTAGGTCACTTGTATTCATAATATTGGTGGATCGTACTAGCGGTAATTAATCTAAAGATTCCATAACTTTATTTTACTGCAAACTATTTAAGTTTATTATCTTAATCTATTTCCTGTCATGCCAATATGAGATTAAGACCACATAGATAAACTTTGAAATTTTCTGACATTCACTTAATATTATCATATAATATTGGACATAGTCTATATATATAATAATTCAATTCAATTATTTATTTTATTTAAAATATTTGTAAACTACAATTGCTTTAATGACACTATTCCCAAATTGAGGCATCTCTTTTTAATATTTCATTCATATTATCCTTACCGATTTTTTCTAACAAAGTCTTAGTAACAGTTTTGTAAGAAATTTTTTTGAAGTTTTCTTCAAGATTATTACATTAATTCTGTAAATTGTCTTGTATTAAATGATACTTCATTTCTTGCGCTTTACCCTCTCATGATTTCCAATTCTTCTAGAATAGTTGTATCTCCATTGCTTTTGCATTGAGAAGCTAGTTGTTTATTCTAGTATGAAAACCTTTCTAGAATGTCAAAGAACTTACTTAAATCAAATAGCTTATTTAATTGCTCGTAGCTGTTATATTTTGGCTTTTGTGGTGAAACATACAAATCTGAAATGTCTAACACATTTCTAGATTAATGTGTTTCCTCCACAATTATGGAAGATGATTCTGATATAAATCTTTGAAGATTTAAAATCAGATCATCCATTGGGATTTTAGGTCTCTGCCTAAATGCACATACATATAATATTTATTATATTTAAAATAGTCAAAACTAAGTCCTTATAATTATTGAATGACCCAATCCATTATTGGATTGATAACTGCTAATTATTCCCACTGTTTATCAAATGTTAATTAAAAAATATAACATTCGATACATTAAACAGTCTATCACTGAGTTGTAGGAATGACTGTCTCATGTCCTCTTTTCTAGTAAAAGAATAAATGAACATTTATTATTTAGATAATACGTCCTCCTTACTAGGAAGGCAAAAAGCCTTTCTTGGATTTTGTAAACTAAAGTATTTAAGCTTCTTATCAATATAAGTTGCTTGAGACAGAGCCTAAGGATTGTTCTTTCAATCTCTATAGAATTGAATACAGAACATTATGGGTTTTTCTAAATCCAATATTTTGAAATGTGTAGCCAAACATTTCTTTTCTATTGACGAGTTCTCTACATCATTCCCAATGATTAGCACATTGTCAACATTAAGAATAAGTATCACAACAGAATCTTTCTGGTCGAGATCATCAAATGATTTTTTCATGTCAGTCATTCCAGTAAAGAATACTTAGACATTCATTTAAATTTAATCTCATAATCAATGCATAAAGCAGTGGATAAGAGTATGTAAACAGATTCAAGTTTGGTTACAGTAGAAGACATATATTCAAGTAATAAATTCTTCTTTCTGTTCATAGCCTATATCTATTAACCTAACTTTAAAAAGTTTGTTCATTCCTATGTTCTCCTCTTCATCTTAAATATCCTGTTTCAAACTGAAGTTCAATGAACTTTAGTTGGATGTTCAAGAATCCAGATGTCATAGAATTCCAAATTTCATTTCTTAATTCATGGTGTTGCAACCATTGGTTTCCGTAAAAATTAAAAACTTTTTCGCTTAATATAATAGTATGTGAATGAAGTATAGTTAGATTGTGCTACACACAATTTAACTATCTTTACAATTGTAACAGAGTAGTTACTAACTATCGCTCCAATTATAACATTGCTTTACATAATTTGTGATATTCTTTGGTTTATGGTGGCATAAAAATTTGAATAAACTATTCAAATATATTAAAAGGAGATGAGGAAATCATATTTACCCTTTCTTCTTGAAAACTTCTTAAGTTATCAAAAGAATCTCCTTTGATCATTTCCCATATCTCGTATGTAGATTCGAGGTTCACATATCTCAATTTAAGTTTGTCTGGCATAGTCTTTAGTATGCAATGACGAGCCAAATAATCAGATCTCATCCAATTTGCATATTTTTTATGACTATCATAATCAGATAAAGTTGATGGCTCATCTTGATGCATATCAATGATTGCATCATACACCTTTAGTTTATCTAGAATTATGTGTATGTTTCTGTACCAAACATCTAGATTGTTGAAGTCTAAATGAAAAGTACTTAGGTAGCCATTACGAGGATCAACTGGTTCTTTCTCATTTTGAAGTTCTTGATCAGGATTAAGAGGATTAACCATTGTTTCTTGAAATAAATAAATAAAATATAATTAATTAAAACATATAATAAATATCATATTTTATTTGTGTGAATGCTAAAAAGTCCACAACGGTAAAGGACCCACGTCACTTGCCTAAGGTCCCTTGATGGTCTAAAGTAGCCATGTCTAAAGTCCCGTAAGGTCCACTCTGTCGATGGGTGAGGCCCACACACATTGCAAAAGTATCATAAAAAGCATCAAGCCTCTCGCGCGCACCCGTCACCTCGCACACCCCTGGGACCACGCGCACACCTAACGTCTTGCGTGCATCAGGCGTCTTGCGCGCACACCTAGCACCTCATGCGTGTCAGGCGTCAAGCGCGCACGCCCAGTGTCTCGCATGCATCTCACCTCGTACCAGGCGCGCACCAAGGCTTCGCGCTAAGGGCCTTGCGGAGAAGGGCCTTACACCAGGCGCGCACCAAGGCTTTGCGCCAAGAGCCTCGCGGAGAGGGGCCTTGAACCAGGCTTCGTGCCAAGGGCCTCGTGGAGAAGGGCCTCACACCAGGCGCGCAACAAGGCTTCACGCCAAGAGCATCGCACCAAGGCTTCACGCCAAGGGCCTCACTGAGAGGGGCTTCGCACCAAGCGCGCACCAAGGCTTCGCGCTAAGGACCCTACGGAGAGGGGCCTCGCACTATGCGTGCACCAAGGATTTATCCGAGGGTCTCGCGGAGAAGGGACATCGCGCCAGGCATGCACCATTACTTCGTGCCGAGGGTCTCGCGGAGAGGGGGCCTCGCACTAGGCGTGCACCAAGGCTTCTCGTCGAGGGTCTCGCGGAGAAGGGCCTCGCACCAGGCGTGTACCAAGGCTTCGCGCCAAGGGCCATGGGGACTTCCCCGGCCACACCCAACGCTTCACGCATGGGGCCACATGCTGCTTGCCCATGCATGCCTCACCATAGGCTCATAAGCCTCTTCACAGGCTCATCAGCCTCTTCACAGGCTCATAAGCCTCGCCATGTGAGAGGATGTGCCTTGCACCCAAGGGTCCATGCGAGACCCCGTGTCTCATCTGGATGGAGGTCCACGAAAGTCATGTTGCCTCATCATATGAGGAAGAACAGTAAGGGCCCAACCATCATTTGGTATCAAGCTGGCATTGGTGATGGAAGCTAGGTATGTTACTCATGATGGCATACAAGCTTTCCCAATCTTGTAGTTTAAGAGAGCAGGGTGCATGATGAGAATAAGAAAACCCACGGATATGAATTATGTGCGGGGTTACGGCTGTGACTGCCTTGGGTGACTGACTCTAAAGGCCACGCTAGACAAGTAGTGGTCGTACGTGTGAGGTACCTGGTGTGGTCCTCACCAGCCAATCTTTGACACTCGTACTAAACAAGTAGTGGATGCACATTCAAGTACTAAAGTAGAGGTGCTCCCATAGACCCTAACCATGTACCGAAGTCGACTCCACAACCTTCTGCTCTACTATGACCTGTGCCACAACCCTGACAACATACATATGTACAATCTTGTCCCCTGGGACAACAATGTATTGGGAGCCATTAGAGCCCCACTACAAAAGGATCTTCACCCCTCCAACTAATGGGTCGAAAATTCTTGTAATATCAGACTATTCTAAAAGCCATATATGAGTTCTTCTTCTATTGTTCACTTGCAATTTTCCTTCATATTTCTACAAGTTCTTTTGCGTTCATTAAGTTTTGATTAATTCTTTGAGTTTTCCATCTATATTTTGTTGACGAGTTTCTTCCGTCAACAGTTTGGCACCGTCTGTGGGAAGGATAAGTGCCAAGCGATTGTTCTTCCATTGATTCCAGTAGAAAAGATGATGAGACGCTCTAAGCGGTTTAGAGAACCGCGAGAGATTGAGGTCCACCTCGATGGAGATCAGCTAAAGGCCTCCATGAAGAATCCTCCACCACCCAAAAATGTGAATGCACCAAAAGAGCCCGGGGTTTCTGAGGGTGAAAGGGAGGCCTCCTCCCTGGCTGTCCCACCTGATGAGAATTGTCCGAGATCGGCAGCTGTTCCTATGAGAGACACTGGTGAGTACCCGCCCCCAAAGCCGCCACAGGTGCCGAACTCCGGCTGGCGAGATCCGGGCCCATCGACGCGCAGGCCCGACAAGAATCCCCGAGTCCATCCATAAAATCAAGCGCTAGATCTTGATTTTATGAAGAGGAGATACGTGAATTACACCAGAAGAACCAAAGGATAGAAACCACCTTAGAGAATATGCAAGAGGTGTTGAATGGCCTGCTACAGGGGAAATCAAGCATATCTCTTGCTAGGCGAAAAGAGAGAGGCCAAGAGGGGGCAGAAACTATAGTCCCAGTGGACGATGGGAGGACTTGACTCTCCACCAGTAACACCCCCCGGACATAGTAGCGTGAACATCCCATACCACCGAAATAGCCTCAGAGGCCTAAGCAGAAGAACAACGCTGACCCTCGTAACGAAGTCGAAGTCACTTCAAGGAAAACATCCTCAGACTTAAGAGAAGAGCTCGATAAGAAAAGGATGAAGAAAAGGACTACACCTCCTATGACACCCCAGGAGGACAAAGGAATGGGAAAGGCTAACCCGTGCACTTTAAGTGGCTCCTTGAACAAAAGGAGACAAGACCTAGACACAGAAATGAGGAGCCTCCGGAGCAAGATCATCACCGCATTCGGAGGGCAAGCCGTCGACGACGAGTTCGATTATTAATCTCCATTCACTAAGGAAATCCAAGCCGTCCAGCTCCTAGCCAACTTCAAAGAGCCATACATGACCCCTTGTGAAGGAAATACAGATCCCAAATACCATTTGGACGCATTTAACGACCCGATGAAATTAAGAGGAATTAGTAGTAGGGCTAGATGCCACTGATTTGTTGTCTCGTTAAAGGGACCTGTGTATAAATGGTCCAAAAGACTCCGACCAGGGTCCATTAGGTCTTGGCAACAATATTCCGATGAATTTCTCCAACAACATCATGCCGTGCGTGATTACACAATGTCAGGCACCAGCCTCGCTAACGTGAAACAAGGACAAAATGAGAGTCTAAAGAGCTATATCGACAGGTTCAATATGGAGGCAGCGAAAGTAGGAAGCTTGATCCTTGGGAATTAAAAATGGTCATTACGGTTGGAGTACACCCGGGTAGTAAGCTGTGGGATAACATTCTTAAGAGGGAGGTCACTGAATTGGACGATTTCTACTAACAAGCACAAAAATATATTCATGTCGAAGGAGGTCACGAGAGCCTTAAGGCCGAAAAAGACAGGTCCCCTCCATAACCCTCAATTCGGGAAGGCCAAAGCAGCGCAACGAAGAAGAGGGTCTACGAAGGGTCAAGAGATGATCGGCCTCGAAAGCCCCAACGCATTGATGAGCACATGTAAGGAAAAAATAATTTTGCCTCAATGGAAATAGGTAAGAATAATACAACTCTATGCAATAATATTACAAATAAATATTGATTGATTAAATAAAGTTACAGCTCTATAACTGAAAATACGAATAAACAAAAGAAGAAATAGAAGTAGAAAATAGAGAAATACAACTCTATGCAAAATAATACAAATAAAGTAAAGTATTTGAAACAAAAGGAAAGAAGATTACAACTCAAAACAAGAAATACAAATAAACAAAAGAGAAGAATATGAAGATGAAGAGAAGTAGAATAAAAAGAAAGAACAAGAAAACAAAATAGAAACAACTCTCACTCACACTACCAAAGTGAAGAGTGTTGGGGATCACCAACGTAAACAAGGTTTGAAACCTTTGTCCAAAAGCTTATTTCCCCCTAACTCAAGCACTAAGGGATCTCTATCAGATTTTGGAAATGCTATTGGGAATAATCAAGCCTCAAGGTGTTTCTAGCCAAGTGCTCTAATGGATAGAAATGTTGTGTCATACAAGTGAGCATTAGGCTCCTATTTATAGAGTTTTGAGACACCCTATGAATTTCAAATTCCACCAACCCCATGGCTGTTACCAATGATTAATTGGACGCTTTATGGAATTAAAATAGAGATTTGGGAATTATTTGGTTGTTGGAAATGTTCAAAATTGGATAAAACCGAAAATTGGAATATGCTGCCAGCCACTTGGGTCGCGGCCTGACAAACAGGCGTCGCGACCCTAGGCCTTTTCCAGCAGCCAATTTTCTATTTTTCCAAAAACGCTCCAAATTTATTCCCAAATGATTTCGTAACTTCCATACACAATATGGGAGTGAAAATCACATCTCTATCAGTAATGTCTCATATGGCTTTAAGAAATTTATCTCAATATTGTGTAACAACAAATCTGCACAATAATGGGTGATATTTGGATGTTACAAATTTGTAACACCAAATATGTTACATATTTAGATATATCTCATATATCTAAATATTGTAACTCTCTATTATATGTTTCAATATGTGACACTCTTTGTCACATTTATTTAATCTAAAATATTCTATTATAATATAAAATAATATTATATTATTAATAAAATAATATAACACTCCCCCACTAGATTAAATAGTTATCTACTGTAACACTTATTTAATCAATCATTTAAAATATAACATATCCCCCACTTGATTAAATAAGAACTCTCTCTTATAGGAGTCATTGCATTAGTGCATAAAGTAAAGTGTTTTTCAACTTGAACTTTACTATAGTGTAATTATCACAAAATTTGTCAAAAATTAGGTTGCACTAGGCATTGAACCATCTTTTCATGATGACAAATTGGTGATAACACACACACCTTTGCATGGTTCACTTGAGACCTCTCTGTCTCGTTTTGCACCGTTAATGACCATGTGCACTTTCCATTCATGGACGTTCTTGAGAATACTCCCAATTCTCATGAGTGGCGGCACCACTCCTAGGTCCATACAGGTAGAATTCTTACAGTATTTTGTAACCAAAAATACTTGTCTTTACAAGACTGAACTCTATTAAAAAACCTTTCGGTTTTAACCCTCCACTTGGTAACACACAAGTACTCAATATCTCAGATGGGACTTGTTTTGAGTACAACTAATATTCACTTGATTGACTTGTTATTACCTATTGAACCTAACACTAGTTGAATAACTAGTGTTAAGATAGGTTACCATCAATCGCGAATCTCTTTAGGGAGTTTACGTCCCATCCATCGAGATGATGCAGCCACTAAATCCCTCGTTAGTGGCTTAGTGAAAGGATCCGCCAGATTTTCACTTGTTCTCACATAGGATATTGAGATGACTCCTCTTTGAATCAATTCTCTTACATATCCATGTCTTAGACTAATGTGTCTAGACTTCCCATTATACACTCTGCTGTATGCTCTAGCCAATGTCGCTTGGCTATCACAATGTATCGATATAGTAGATACATTATCTTTGATTAGGGGAATCTCTATCAACAGATCCCTTAACCATTCGGCCTCTTTGCCGGTAGCAGCTAGAGCTATGAACTCTACTTCCATAGTGGAATGAGATATACAGGTTTGCTTCTTGGAACCCCAAGAAATTGCACCTCCACCAAGTGTAAATACCCAACCAGTTGTGGACAAGTTGTCCCCAAGATTGGATATCCAACTTGCATCTGTATATCCTTCTAATATCGAAGGAAATTTGGAGTAGTGAAGGCTTAGTCCTTTGGTTTTCTTGAGATAACCTAGGACTCTTCCAATTTCCTTCCAGTGATCCACACTTGGATTACTTGTAAACGTACTAAGTTTACTTACCGCAAATGCTATATCAGGTCTAGTACACTGGGCAACGTACATTAGACTCCCTATAGCACTAGCGTACTCCAATTGACCCACCGCTCTTCCTTCATTCTTCTCTAGTTTTACACTATGATCGAATGGACTATTGGCATCTTTAACCT
The DNA here is from genome assembly GCF_963169125.1 of Humulus lupulus. Classification (NCBI taxonomy): domain Eukaryota; kingdom Viridiplantae; phylum Streptophyta; class Magnoliopsida; order Rosales; family Cannabaceae; genus Humulus; species Humulus lupulus. Next base: position 220,308,501 of record NC_084796.1, read on the forward strand.
TGAGATGGTTAAATTTTTTCAATACTTTCTCAACATAGTGGGCTTGCCCTAACATAAAACCCCCACTATGTTTCTTTACTTTGATACCGAGTATGGTATCAACTTCTCCAAGATCGTTCATCTTGAAGGTTGATGATAGAAACCTCTTCGTTTCATCTATCCCTTTCATGCTATTACTTAGAATAAGTATGTCATCCACATATAAGCAAACAATGATCACATATCCCTTACAAGTTTTGGAATACAAACACTTGTCTCCATTGTTATGTCTAAACCCATTAGACATGATGGCTTGATCAAATTTCTCATGCTATTGCTTAGGAGCTTGTTTCAATCCATATAAGGATTTTACAAGTCTACACACTTTATGTTCATATTTTGGTAGGACAAACCCTTCGGGTTGTTACATATAGAACTACTCATTGAGGTCACCATTAAGGAATGTTGTTTTGACATCCATTTGATGAACATACAAGTTGTGTATAGATGCTAAAGTGAACAAAATTCATAGAAGTTGTTCTTGCAACAGGCACATAGGTATCAAAATAATCGATACGCTCCTTTTGCCTATACCCTTTAGCTACTAATCTAGATTTGAAGTTTTGGATAGTGCCATCAGTGTGGTATTTTCTCCTAAATACCCACTTACAACCAATTAACTTAGACCCCAGTGGGAGGTCTACCAATTCCCAAGTGTTGTTGGAAAGAATTGAATCCATCTCATCTTTGATGGCTTTTTTCCAAAATACACTATATCTTGATTGCATAGCTTCTTTATAAGTCTTAGGATCATCCTCAACAAGAAGTACAATAGGAATTTTCCTAATGACTTCCTCTCTATTTCCTTCTACCATGTAAAATGAAATTCGTTGAGAATATATCTCATCCACAACTAGACTTTTGTCATTATTTTTTAGCCTTTGACTTCTTCTAAGTTCAAAGGGTTGCTTTACATCCTTTTGAGAATTCTCCTCTTGAGAATTAATTTTGGATGTAGAAGCTTGAGAATTGTTCTCATATAACACATTCTCCTTTAGAGATGTTGAAGCTTGAGAATTGTTGTCACATACCATGTTCTCAAAGAATTCAACTTCTCTAGATTCAATCACAATATTAGACTCTAAGTCTAATAGCCTATAAGCTTTACTATTATTGGCATAACCAACAAAAGCACACTTTATGGCTCTTGAACCTAACTTTGTTCTATTAGGTTCGTTTTTCTTGCAATATGCAAGACACCCCCACACTTTGAAGTACCCTATGTTGGGTTTTCTTCCTTTCCATAACTCATATGGAGATATCTCGTTTTTCTTCATCGATATTCGATTAAGAATGTGACAAGCGGTTGAAAGCGCTTCACCCAATAAGTTGAAGTTCAACTTAGAAAACACCAACATAGAATTTATCATCTCTAGATAAGTCCTATTTTTCCTTTCGGCAACACCATTGTGTTGTGGTGTATAAGGTGCGGTGCACTCATGAATTATACCATTTTCTTCACAAAATGTATTGAATTCATTAGAGAAGTACTCTCCTCCTCTATCACTTCTTATCACCTTCATCTTTTGATTTTCAACTTCTAATTTATATAATTTAAAAGCATCAAAAATTTCATCTTTATGCTTTAAAATAAACACATAGGTAGATCTACTAAAATCATCTATAAAAGTAAGAAAATACCTTTTACCACCTCTAGTTAAAACATCATTTAATTCACAAAGATCACTATGGATTAAATCTAGTAAATTAGATGATCTTTCTACACTAGGAAATGGTTTCTTAATCATTTTTGCCTTAACACATGTTTCACATTTACCATAGTTTTTAATATTGCATGCAATCATACCACATTTTACTACTCTTTTCAAGGTTGAAAAACCTATATGCGATAGTCTAAGATGCCGCAAATATAATGAATCATACTCAACAATATAGGGGGAATTTGCATTTTTATTGATAACATTGAAAGCTACATCATTGGTGCATAATTTGACCATACCCTTACAAGAGTACCCTTTTCCCAAAAATACATTAGATTTGGTAAGTATAAGTTTACCGGACTCAAAAATGGCTTTAATGCTGGGCTAGCCAAGCAAATCACTATTGACCAAGTTTCTACTCATTTCGAGAACATAAAGTACATTCACTAATGTAACTTTCTTGCCAGAGGTGAAAAAGACTTCTATGGTAGCTTTGCCAAGTACCTTGGATTTTCCTTCATTGCCCATTTGAATCTCATGGTTGCCCTTTGACTCTTCAAAAGTCTTGAACAATGATTTGTCATAGGTGACATAGACGGTGGCACATGTATCATACCACCACCCTTTCACCTTGCCTTGGACCGCATTCACCTCACTAAGGGTAGCAGCTATGTTTTCCTCTTGAGTTGCATTCACCTTAGGTCCTTGTTGGTCTTTTCTATGCCTACACTCTCTAGCATAGTGACCCTTTTTCCCACACACAAAGCAAGGACCTTTCTCACCCTTAAACTTGTTTGGGTTGGTTTTTGGACCCAAAGGTTTCTCGTTACCCTTTTTCCCTTTGTTTTTGGGATGTTTTGGTTGTGACACCGCATTTTCTTTGGAAGTCTCTTCATTAGACTCCTCCATAAGTTTATCTCTACATATCGATTCCTCTTCGATTCTAATATGTTTTTGGATTTCCTCCTAAGAATAATCCTCACTTTTATGAAGGATTCTTTTCCTATAGCTCTTCCAACTTGAAAGGCCTCGGGAAGATTAATCTTTAGCACTTTCAATTTGTTAACAATAATTTGCAATTCATGTATTTGAGGAAGCATGGGTTTATTACCAAGAGATTTGAAATCAAAATATTGAGATATCAAATACTTTTTGGTACCTTCCTCTTCCGCCTTGAATTTTGTTTCAAGTGCATCCCATATCTCCTTTGCCGATTTGGTCTCGGTGTAGAGGTCATAGTGCCTATCGGAAAGGGTGTTGAGGATATGACCCCTACAAAGGAGATTTTCCTCCTCCCTCTTCCTTCGTTTCTCCACCACCTTGGGAGTGTCTTTGTCGGATGGTATTGGGACAGATTCTAGAGTGGATTCTAGAATGTAGGTGATTTTTTGAGAGTGGTTAAAAGAAACCTCACCTTGTCTTGCCATCTAGTCAAATTGGACCCATCAAACCTATCCAATCTCACTAGATCTTGATTCATAATCTTGATGGTCTCTCCTTCCATTAAAACAAACAAGGGTACGCTTTTGAATGTTAGGAAAAATAATTTTTCCTCAATGGAAATAGGTAAGAATAATACAACCCTATGCTGAAAATACAAATAAACAAAAGAAGAAATAGAAGTAGAAAATAGAAAAATACAACTCTATGCAAAATAATACAAATAAAGTAAAGTAGTCGAAACAAAAGAAAAGAAGATTACAACTCAAAACAAGAAATACAAATAAACAAAAGAGAAGAATATGAAGATGAAGAGAAGTAGAATAAAAAGAAAGAACAAGAAAACAAAATAGAAACAACTCTCACTCACACTACCAAAGTGAAGAGTGTTGGGGATCACCAACTTGAACAAGGTTTGAAACCTTTGTCCCGAAGCTTATTTCCCCCTAACTCAAGCACTAAGGGATCTCTCTCAGATTTTGGAAATGCTTTCTGGAATAATCAAGCCTCAAGGTGTTTATAGCCAAGTGCTCTAATGGATAGAAATGTTGTGTCTTACAAGTGAGCATCAGGCTCCTATTTATAGAGTTTTGAGACACCCTATGAATTTCAAATTCCACCAACCCCCATGGTTGTTACCAATAACAACGCAAACAGGCCCCCTAGACCTTTTATACTGACCTCACGCACGCTAGGGAACATATCTTCATCACGAATGAAAATCAGGTTCCTTTTAGGAGGCCCCCGCCAATGAAAAAAGACCTATCAAAAAGAGACCCTAGTAAATATTTTCAGTATCATAAAGATATTGGACACACAACCGCAGAATGCACTCATTTGAAAATAGAAATCGAAGAGCTTATAAGCTGGGGACATTTGGGGAGATACGTCTGCCAAGAAAACCAAAGGCCGGAAGAAGGAGTATCCTCACCATGGGCATGGAAGGTAGCCCCAGAGGTGCAAGGAGAAGTTAGGACCATCTTCGGAGGGCCAGAGTTCAAAGGCGAATCAAGGAAGGGGTGAGACAAATATGCCAGGGAAGCCAGGCAAAGTCAGCCGCCATGCCTCTTAAGTTTGGAGCAACGTCCCCTAAAGAGTTTTAAGGGGGAGAACGACTCGATAACCTTCATAGAAGATGACACACGCGGTGTGCATTTCCCTCATAATTATCCTTTGGTGTTGACTGCCTAGCTTGCTAACATGAGGGTGCATTGGGTCTTGGTGGATAATGGGAGCTCTATAGAAAACCTATATCGCCTAGCTTTAGAGAAGATGGGATAGAATATTAGGCACCTAAAGCCCTGCAATACCTCCCTGTATGGATTTACAGGAGATTCAATACATCCCATAGGCATAATTGAGTTAGCCCTCACCATGGGAGAAAAACCTAAACAAACCACCATGATGGCAAACTTTGTCGTGGTAGATTGCACCTCAGCCTACAAAGCGATATTAGGGGGACCCTCCCTAAGAGAATTGAAGGTGATAACTTCAGTATACTACTTAACCATGAAATTCCTGACTCCTGGGGGAATAGCAAGCATGAAAGGAGAGAAGAAGGAAGCGAGGTAATGTTATAGCACATCCCTCTGCACGGCCATAAAGTCGTCAGTGCCTATGGAAATGTTGGTGCATGGAAGCATAAACCCGCATGAATTTGACCCACGGGTCACGGAGGAATCCAGGGCTGAGCCAATTGATGAGTTGGAATAGGTCACAATCATGAATGAGTCGTTGAGGAAGTTGAAGGTAGGAAGAAACCTTCTCGGTATCATGAAGGAAGACCTGGTAGAATTTCTGAAAGTCAACCCCGATGTATTCGCCTGGAGTCACGAGGACATGGTGGGAATAGACTCATCAGTCATGTGCCATCACTTAAACATCAACCCAAAGGCAAGACCTATGAGGCGGAAAATGAGAGCGCTAGACCCAGAAAGATACGCGGCCCTAAAAGAGGAGGTTGACAAGTTGAAGGAAAATGGGTTTATCCGAGAGGCATTCTACCCAGTATGGGTATCCAACCCAATTTTAGTCCCAAAGCCCAATGGAAAGTGGAGGACTTGCGTGGATTTTACTAACCTCAATAGAGCCTACCCTTAGGACAGCTTCCCGCTTCCTAGGATAGATCAGTTAGAAGAAGCCACGGCAGGACATGAGCTACTCAACTTCATGGATGCATATTCTGAGTACAATCAAATACCCATGAGCCCGACTGATGAGGAGCACACTTCGTTTATAACGTACATTGGGCTTTATAGCTACTTATCAAAGGTTGGTGAACCATTTGTTTGCGAATCAGATAGGAAGAAATATGGAAGTATATGTAGTTGATAGGCTGATAAAGACAACGAAGGCAGAAGAGCTCACAAACGACCTCAGTGAGATGTTTGACACCCTCCAAAAATTCAGAATGAAGATAAACCCGCTCAAGTGCTTTTTCAGAGTTTCGTTAGGGAAGTTCCTAGGTTTTATGGTGAATTCCCGAGGTATTGAGGCATTGTTGGAAATGAGCCCACCACAAAGCAAGAAGGAGGTGCAATGCTTAACAGGGAGAGTAGTAGCCCTCAATAGGTTCATCTCCAGATCCACTAACAAATGCCTCCCTTTCTTCAACATCCTAAAAGGGAACAAAAAGATCGCTTAGGATGAAGATTGTCAGGAATCCTTCGCTAAGCTAACACCTTGGAAAACCACCCCTTTTGGCTAAGCCAGAAAAAGGGGAAAAACTATACCTATACTTAGCTGTATCAGAGCATGCTATAAGCATCGCCCTGGTCAAAGGAGAAAAGAAGCATCAGCAGCCCATATATTAGGTAAGAAAATGATTGGTAGATGCAGAAACCCGATACCCAGAAATAGAAAAGTTAGCATATGCCTTGATACTAGCTTCGCGAAAGCTAAGGCCCTATTTTCACGCTTATGCTATTGAAGTTCTCACCAACACCCCTTTGCATCAAGTCTTGCACAAACCAGAGACTTCGAGAAGGTTGTTAAAATGGTCAATTGAGTTAAGTCATATTGACATCATTTATACCCCAAGGACTTCAGTCAACGGACAGGTACTTGTAGATTTTAAAGTTGAGTTTGCATATCGACCCCATGAGGAGGGAGAAATAGAAGAGAATGAACCAATAGGTGAAGGGGAAAAGTCGCCTGACGAATGGAGCCTCCATGTGGACGGGGCGTCTAACGAAGGAGGAGACAGTGCTGGCATCGTAATGATGAGACCTGAGGGACATAAGATGTATTGTGCAATAAGGTTAGGATTTGAAGCTTCCAACAACAAAGCATAATACGAGGCACTACCGGCTGGCCTGCGACTAGCCAAGGAGTTGAAGGTAACACATTTGCATGTCTTTAGTGACTCACATCTATTAGTATTTCAAAGGAAGGGCGAATATCAAGCTAGAGGCCCAAAAATGGCTGCATATCTTGCCACGGTGAAGGGGTATTTGGATTAATTCGAAAAATATACATTAGAACAGATCCCAAGGGAGAAAAAGGGAAATGTCGATGCTCTCGCAAAACTCGCCTCTACTCGAGACGAAGACACGCTTGAGTCCATCCATGTTGAATACCTCTCCAGGCCCAACAGAGCAGAAGAGGAGGTCCACATAGTCAATAACCCTGAGGAGTCATGGTTTGCACCCATCTCAAGATACTTAAGCGATGGAACGTTGCCATCGGACAAAAAAGATGCCCATAAGATAATTTACAAAGTCGCCCAATACACCCTAGTAGATGGAGTTTTGTATAAAAGAGGCTTCTCTACCCCGATCAAACGGTGTATAGACAAGGGGGAGGCTTGAAAGATCCTACAAGAGATACACGAGGGGGAGTGTAGAAATCACGCTGGGGGGCAATCCACAGCAGAAAAGGCCATACGACAGGGGTATTATTGGCCTACCATGGAGAAAGATGCAAGTGATTTCGCGAGAATATGTGACAAGTGCCAACGGCATGCAAATTACCCCAGACAGTCACCAAATGAGCTGGTGAGCATGACCAGTCTGTGGCCCTTTGCTGTGTGGGGGATTGACTTGATTGGGGTTCTAGCAGCAGGAAGAGGAGGAGAAAAATACGCGGTTGTAGCAGTCGATTACTTTACTAAATGGGTGGAAGGAAAGATTTTAGTCAACATAACGGCTAAGCAAATCACCACCTTAGTCAACAAATTTATCGACTGCAGGTTTGGAGTACCCTGCAAGATAATCTCTGACAATGGGACGCAGTTTGAAGGAGGGGTATTCGAAGAATATTGCAGAGAAAAGGGAATCAAGAGGAGATTCTCTGCTGTAGTGCACCCGCAAGACAATGGAAAAGTGGAGGCCATCAATAAAATCCTAAAAAGGAACATGAAAACAAAGTTGGAAAAGTTGAAAGGAGGCTAGGTCAAAGAATTGCCCAATGTGCTTTGGGCCTACAGGACCACGCCTCATTCCACTACTGGAGAAACGCTTTTCACCTTAGCCCATGGGTGCGAGGCTATTCTTCCAATAGAAATGAAAATAAACTCCTTTCGCATACAAGCATATGATGACCAGGCTAAGCACACAACATTGGCCGAAAATTTGGACCTGTTGGAAGCAAGAAGAGAAAGAGCACAACTGAAGTTGGAAATGTAGTAGCAACGAGCCGCAAGTTACTATAACTCAAGGGTGTGAGAGAGGGCGTTCAGGGTCGGAGACCTTGTGTTAAGGAAACTCTTGCCCAATACTATAGACTCGAACGCGGGTGTATTAGGGGTAAACTGGGAAAGGCCCTACCAAGTTCCCAGGTGGTGCTCCCTAACACCTACAAGCTGGCACGTTTGGGTGATACCATTGTACCCAGAGCGTGGAATGCTGAGCATCTAAAAAAATATTATCAGTAAGACCTCCATGTCTGAGGACAGAATATTATTGCTTTGTCTAAACATGCAAGTTTTAAGTGTAATAGCTATGAGGTAGAGGGCTAACTTAGACCCTTTGATATGTAGTAAGAACAAAGTCACCGTAGGTAACCATGTACTTCACTCATTTCCAATGAATATGTTTTGACATTTAATGAATATGTAGTAAGAACACTCCTTTCCAATAACTATCAAAATGCACGAGCGAAATGATCAAAGTGCCCGACGAAATAAATCTCGCCAACCACTTGGGGGGCAGACTATACAGCCAAAAAAAGGTCCTAAACAAGACCCTTATATATAAAGAAGAAGAAGAAGAAGACCCTTATAAATAAGAAAGAAGACCTTGCAAGGCACCTCTTAAGTTCACAAGGATTAGCTACCCTTATGAACATCAAGAATGTCAAAAGGTTCTACAGGAAAAGCCTCCTATTAAAGGCTAATACCTCCAAGAGAGGAAAGGCCTCAGGAGAGCATCCACCAATAAGTCTAGAGTGGCCACCAAGCCATCTAGCCAAAAAGGGTCCTAAAAGAGACCCTTGCAAAAATAGTACAAGGCATAATGTCGAGAAGGACGCTTCTCGCAAGAAGTAATAAGCGCGCACAAAAGTATATAAAAGGATTACTAGAACCCAAAGGGTCAATATATCCTTACAAATACAATCAAGGTGCACCAAAGAGAGACCTATCGAACCCCTTTGCGTGGGCTCAAAAGGACCTCAAGCATAATAAGTAAAAAGTTAAAAAAAAACGAGACCTATCAAACCCCTTTTTGCGGGCTAAAAAGGACCTCAAGCATAGAGAAGCCAAAATAAATGATCATATATATATATAAAAAAGTTGCGATAATGTGGCAGGACTTAGAAAAGTTCAAACAAAAAAAATGATAGGCTCAAATGAGCGTACAACCAAATCGAATTAAATGATAACAACTGCAGAAGAAAAATCTCAAAGCCTCTCGCCGCGAGCATTCCACTTGGCCACCTTGGCGATGGCATGCCCACCAAAGGAGGAGAAATCGAAGATAGGATTTTGCCTCCACACTCGATAGAGGGTGCGCTATATGGATTTATATTCGATCTTGGCCAAATTCACCTCCAGGAGAGTGATCCTCTCCTATAACGTTGCAACCCTAGTTTCTGCTCCCCCAAGATCAGCCTCCAGGCGAGCGACCTTCTTCTGCAACATCACAGCCTTGGCTTCCACTCTCCTCTATTTCACCAAGGCCTTCTCAAGCTTGAGCCTGGTGTCAATAAACTCCTTTCAAGCAAAGTGTTGAGCCACCAGAGAAGCCTACAAGAAAGCAAAAAGAAAAAAAAATGGTGAGAAAATAAAGAACTCAAAATAAAAGACTAAGACCAATGCAAGACACATGAACTCACCCAAGTTGTGGAGTGCACAAGGGTCTCCCCAAGCTCCAACATGGAAAAATTCCCAAGACCTCTCCACTCGGTCTCAGAGATACCTTCGGTGACCCGGGTATACCTTTGCCCATAAGAGGTCGCCATACGACCCACCCAGGGTGTCCCCTCCAAATCAGGGTCGCTCGGCTGAGCATGGACAGATGACCCACTCACCGAACGAGGAGGAGGTGCAGGAACACCGAAAAAATGGGGACCCGACGGACCAAGATTGATGGGAGCATGTGGAAGAGTATCATATTCCTCAGAAAAGGGCACGACGAAACACCCTGGCATGTCCTGTGGACTGCGGGAATGAGAGGCCATGTCACGGTCCATAGGGACCAAAGGATGGTACCCCATGGGAGACGGAGACAACCGAGGTGGGCGTCTGGATTCTGGGGAAACCTCCTCAGGCACCCAATCTGCATCACCCCCATCTGAGTGAGGCTCGACTAAAGTCACCTTCTTCCTTCGTTCGAAAATATGCCACAACAAATCAGGATCAGAAAAAATGGATAAACCATAGTGGTGAAGAGATGGGCGACCATTTTTTTTAGCGAGGTCGGCATCGAGAAAGGTGTCCACTGGTACTGCCTCCGACTCAGGAATGTCGGGACACCCAAGTTCTCTGCACAATCAACACAGTTACCAATGTGAGCATAAGTTCCAAAATAACAAATTCAAGGTAAAAGGAAGAAAATCTTGAAGTACTTACTTGGGGACAAGCAAAAGTATTCATGTATAAAAAGGGGACCTTTCACGAAGAAAAAATCTTGTTTCCAGGACCCCGGGTTGGATATAGAGCCCTCTATGAGGGAGACCTGGGAATTGGCTTTCTACAAGAAATAGAAGCCTTTGGATTTAGGGGTTGGCATGAGGTTGTACATAAAGTGCACCTCTTGAGCCGTATGAGCACGCTGGTTGAGCTCAATGAACGTCATGTATAGGCAGCTTAAGGTCAGCCAACTATATGGCGCCATCTGGAGCGGAGCAAGGTCGAAATGGTTAAGGATCATGACGAAGAACGGGTGTAAGGGAATGGTCCCACCCGCCTTCAGGATATGCTCGCTCATCCCCACTTACCCTTGGGGGGGATTATCGGCCCGACACTTGTTGGAAGGAACAAACAGCTTATACTCCTTGCTAATATGGTATTTCTCGGATAACTCCAACAGTCGGTTCTCCGACACGTTGGACACAATAGAAGGCGCCAACAAAGGACCTGAATCTGGCCCCTCGGGGGCTACGTGTCGCCGCACTTTCTTCGACATATCTGCAAAATCCAAAGAAAAAGGTGAGGTCAAAACAGGCACTTTACCCTCCATTTTATCTTTCTATTAAGAGTTTTCCACCGAGTCACTGAGAGTGGAAGTGTTGAGCAAGGGTGAATCGAAGACAATGGTTGAGGGGAACCCAGGGTGACCTCATGACAACTATAAGGGGTGAACGGGGCAGGAGGGTCAGGTGGAAGGTTTCCCTCCGTGAACTCTAACTCCATTTGTAGATCTAAAACTCTAAGTTTGCAATGAGGTCACTAAGATCAAAGGAGGAATGAACTCCATCACCCCTCACAATTGAATCTATTTTGCTCTCCACCACCCAAATTTTACACCTAAGTTCAACCATGTGCTCAAGGTGACGTATACGGGCCTGCCTCAAAGTGTCATAGTCTTGGTAAGGGTCATTTTTGGGGACTCCGAGTCTGAAGATAAGTTTACAAACTCGACCCCCGAAGGAACGGCAGACGTTCCCTCGCATGCCATGAAACCTCATCTCGTAGGTAATAAGGGTGCATGTGTAGGTTGAGTTCTACAAAACACAAAGGAAAATGCTCAAAACCTCTAGACACAGGCGTTCTAAATGACCAACTATGGGGTACAAGAAAGGGCATGTGTGTGGATTAACTCACAAGGAGCTCCAGCCAAGGCGACCCATTTCGAGTAGTGCTAAATTAGACCCAATGAATATAAGAAATAAAGAAAGTATACCTTGAGTAAGAAAAATTGAGCACCTACACGGTCAAAAATAAGGCAAAGGGTCAAAAGCACAGCCGCCGTCGAAAGGAGGCCAAGGGTCAAAAGTACCATCACGGTCGAAAGGAGGCCAAGGGTCAAAAGCACCGTTTCGATCAAAGAAATGCAAAGGGTCGAAGATATGCGCTTGAAAAAATGAAGGAGAAAGGTATTTTAGTCTCCAAGCACCTATATGGATATTGGCATAAAAGAAATGAATTTAAATAATAAAAGGGAAAGACAACCAAAATGAGTTCGTGAGGAATTGAACCCCTTACCTCTTGGAGGATGTGAAGACACTAAAACCACAAAGCTAAGGAGAGAAAATGTAAATATTATGCTTGAGATGAAGGTCTATTTATAAGAACCACAAACTCACCTTAGCCATTGGATCCACTGCTCGATCAATGGTAAAAAAGAGGGGCTTGGCACTTGCCTTGGGATCTGCTGTAATGCCCTGAAATCCTTAATGCGGTTTAGTGGTTGGATTAGTAGGCCGGGAGGGCCATAACTGTTTAATTATGCCATTAAATGATAATATGCATGTTTATGTGAATTATATTATAATATGATGTTATATGCATGCATGTGGGTCCACATTTGATTATTAGGGTATTTTGGTAATTTGGCCTTTTAAGGGCATATTTGTATATTTGGGTGCATATTGTGACTTGTGAATGAGATCCCATTATTATGGAGATATATTCGAGCTATTCAGCATGAGACGGTCTTATATTATGAATTAGCGGTTGTGTCATAACGGTGGTCTTTTATTGGGATATTGAGTTATGAGAATGTTATTTGATGATAAATTGGGAGTTATTTAGATTAGGAGGAAATTCTGGAAGTTTGGACTATAATACCCCTGGGAGTGTTTTTGGGACCCCGAGCACTAGGTTTTATTTGAGGTTACTTAAGCTTGAAGTAGCTTGTCAGATAGAACCATACGTTAGAAAACCTCTCGTTCTCTTCCCGTTAGTTCATTTTACCTTTCGAAGTATTTTCGAAGATATCTCGAGTTCTAGGAGTCAGAATCAAGCGAGGATCAAGGCATAGAAATCCTAGGAAAGATTAGAAGCTTTTTGACCAAATGATTTGATGAGAAACAACCCAATCAAAGGTAATCTAAGTTTTGAGTTTTAGAGTTTCTAAGCTTTGAATTGGCTTTTGTGAATCGTTGAGTTTTTGGTTCGTTTGAGCCTTGGGATTTGATGGTTTTGGATCATTGGGAAGCTTGGGAACTTTGATTTGTTGATTTGGAAGTGTTTAGGCATGTTTTTGGGAGGTTTGGGATGAAGGAAAATGAGTTTGGGGATGGCTCTAGGTTAGGGGCCGCGGCCCTAGCTCGAAGAAGCTGGTGGAGCAAGTTTTGCCTTGCTGGGAGTCGCAGCCCTAGGTGTAGGGCACCGGGGCCCTTGCTCCTGGAGTGGCTGGGGGCCGTAGCCCAAGGTGTTAGGGCCACAGCCCTTGGACAGGTTTGAGCCTGTTTGAGTGTTTTGGCCCCGAGAACTTGGTTTTGGGCCTCGGGATTGTTCCTACTACCCGGATTAGTGGGGATTGATGTCCCATAGGCTAGATCTTGGTTTGGGAACCTTTGTTAATCATTATATTGATGGTGTCCCATATTTGGTTATGACTAGGTGACCACTAAAGGACTAAAAGTCAGATCGTTCTCAAGGGTCGTTCTTTTATTCATTCTCGCTCGAATTAGAGGTAAGAAAACTGCAACCTGTGTATGTGGCATGCATGAGTGTTGTTGAGGAATGTTGGTTGATAAATGTGGACATTGATTGCATATTAAATGCTAGCGAATATTGTTTACTTGTATTTGGCACTGATTAGTCAGGGAAATTGACCTGAGAGTCAGAAACGGCATAAGCGTCTGGAACACAGGGCCGAATGAAGATTAGATCTAATCGATATCAGTGTTGAATGACTCTAAGGCATTAGTACTGGACCGACCCTAAGGTCGATGAAACTTATAAGCGCTTGACTAGTCTAAGCTAGTTACTCAGAGCCAGGGCCAAAGGCCTAGGTGACTGCTTGTCACATGGCTAGGGAACATTGTTCCATGGTTATGACTCTATGGTCATGAGGTAGGTTATGTTGGTGACTAGTCATCATGCACCTAACCTATTTAAGCTAGTGAAAGGTTCACTTATCTGTTAAGCCCCGATGACCCTATCGTCACATGGTTAAAGGGAGCTGTACCCACCTTAGTGACTTTTACAACTGTCACTTACCTGTTTTGGACTGAAAGTCCTGAATGATTATTATGATCATTTTTGATATTATATCATGCTATTTTGTGTTTCCTTGCTGGGCCTTGGCTCATGGGTGCTATGTGGTGCAGGTAAAGGGAAAGAAAAACTGACCCAACCTTGAGTGGAGAGCTTAGGTGGTGATGTGTACATATGCGGCCGCTTGACCACCACAGCCAATTCTCAAAGGAACTAGGGGGTTTACCCTATTTTGCCGCTTAGGTCGGCGGGTTTGTAAATTTGAAACAGTAATGACCATTTTGAGTTGTAAATAACTTGTAAAATATTTTATTGGCCCATGAATAGTTTTATGTACTTAATAAAATATATCCTTTCCTTTTTATTGGTTTTCCACCTTAGCCTATTAATAACACTTAGAAGCATGTTTTTAACCAAAGGACTCGGGTAGCGAGTCAAATTTCTGGTTCACCGTTCACTGTAACTGTTCTGAGGTAACCAGGGCGTTACATTTGCGGAGCACAATGATAGGCTCACATTCATTCTTAAGATCTCATAATAGTCCTCAACTCCAAAGTGTGCTTTTCTATAATGCCAAAATTAAGAAGCGAGCTAATACCTTGTGGGCATCCAAGAAGCATCGCACCATGAAGTCAACCAGAGAGCCTGAAGACCCTCTCGTAGACTGGGGGCATGTGTGGATGCTAAAAATTCCACAACAGTAAAGGACCCACGTCACTTGCCTAAGGTCCCTTGGCGGTCCAAAGTAACCATGTCTAAAGTCCCGTAAGGTCCACTCTGTCGATGGGTGAGGCCCACTCATATTGCAAAAGTATCATAAAAAGCATCAAGCGTCTCACGTGCACCCATCACCTCGCACGCCCCTGGAGCCACGTGCATGCCTAACGTCTAGTGTGCATCAGGATCCTTGCACGCGCCAGGCCTCTCGCGCGCATCTCGCCTCGCACCAATGCTTCGCGAAAAGAGCCTTGTGGAGAAAGGCCTGGCACCAGTCGTGCACTAAAGGCCACGCGGAAAAGGGCCTCGCACCAGGCGCGCGCCAAGGGTTCTCGCTAAAGGCCTCACAGAGAAGAGCCTCGCACGAGGAACGCACAAAGGTTTCGCGCCAAGTACCTCGCAGAGAGGGGCTTCGCACCAGGCACGACCAAGGCTTTGCACCGAGGGCCTCGCGGAAAGGGGCCTAGCACCAGGCGCGCACCAAGGCCTCGCGCTGAGGGCCTCACGGAGAGGGGGCCTCGCACCAGGCACGCACCAGGACTTCACACTGAGGGTCTCGCAGAGAAGGGCCTCGCATTAGGCACGCACCCAGGCTTCGCACCAAGGGACACGCAGAGAGGGGCCTCGCACCAGGCGCACACCAAGGGTTCGTGTCAAGGGCCATGCGGAGAAGGGCCTCGTAAGAGGCACGCACCAAGGCTTCGCGCCAAGGGCCTCTTGAAGAGGGGCCTCACACCAAGCGCCGACCAAGTCTTCGTACCGAGGGCCTTGTGGAAAGGGGCCTCGCACCAGGCGCGCACGAAAGCTTCGTGCCAAGGGCCTTGCGGAGAGAGGCCTCGCACCAGGCGCGCACCAAGGCTTCGCGCCAAGGCTCTCGCGGAGAGGGGGCCTCGCACAAGGCATGCACCAAGACTTCGTGCCGAGGGTCTCGCGAAGGCTTCAGGTGCGCACCAAGGCTTTGCGCCAAGGGTCTCGCAGAGAAGGGCCTTGCATCAGGCGCGCCCCAAGGCTTCTCACCAAGGGCCTCGTGGAGGCTACCTCGGCCACGCCCAACACTTTACGCATGGGGCCACATGCCGCTTGCCCACGCATGCCTCACCACAGGCTCATAAGACTTGCCATGTGAGATGATGTGCCTTACACCCAAGGGTCCATGCGAGACCCCGTGTCTTGTCTGGATGGAGGTCCGCGAAAGGCGCCTTACGTCTTCATATGAGGGAGACCAGTAAGGGCCCAACCATCGTTTGGTATCATGCTAAAATCGGTGGAGGAAGCTTAGTATGTTACTCATGATGGCATATAAGCTTTCCCACCCTTAAAGTTTCAGAGAGTAAGGTGCATGATGAGAATAAGAAAACCCACGAGTGACGCGAAAGAGACTATACGGATACGAAGAATGTGCGGGGGTACGGCTCTGACTGTCTTGGGTGACTGACTCTAAAGGCAATGCTAGAGAAGTAGTGGTCGTACGAGTGGGGACCATGTTGTGGTCCTTACTAACCAATCTCTGACACTCGTACTAAACAAGTAGTAGATGCACATTCAAGTACTAAAGTGGAGGTGCTCCCATAGACCCTGACCATGTACTAAAGTCGACATCACAACCTTCTACTCCACTATGATCTGTGCCACAACCCTAACAACGTACATGTGTACAATCTTTTCCCCTGGGACCACAATGTATCGGGAGTCATTAGAGCCCCACTATAAACGGGTATTCACCCCTCCAGCTAAGGGGTTGGAAAATCTTGTAATATAAGACTATTCTAAGAGCCATATACGAGTTCTTCTTTTATTGTTCACTTGCAATTTTCCTTCAGATTTATGCAAGTTCTTATGCGTTTATTAAGTTTTGATTAATTCTTTGAGTTTTCCATTTATATTTCGTTGACAAGTTTCTGCCGTCAAAAATTTGTAAAAGTAAATAGGATGCATGAATGCAACATATAAAAACACATAATAGTATATACTAATCCACGATAAATTAATTTGAAAAGTTAATGGACCGCCTTAGGATAGGTCAGACTAACTCCAAATTAATTTTCAGACAAATCTCAATTTCATAAGTGAAAACTTAAAAATGCCTTTTTCTCTTTGACTTATGAACTACTGCTAGTTTGATTAAGATGCACTAGTCGTGCTCAAAAGCCTAGATACACCTTTGGATTGTAACCCATTATTTTCAATCAATGACTTAACTCAAGAGTGTGTCTCAAGGTCAGTCAAACTTGAAATACATCACTAATTATATTCACATAAAGAAATCAACCTTGAGATAAAATAAACATATTCGGAAGCCTTTCCTTAGGGAGGCAGCAAACGGAGGCGACACGAGGCCCTTCCCATGCCTCTCGGTGTTCAACAAATAATGGAGACCATGAGACTTATTTTCATAACTCCCTCTCCCACTCACTATTTTGGAAAAGTGTGTTTTTCACAAAATCAATATTTTTTAATTTAGTTGTAAAAATAAATTTAATTATTTGTACCAAATTATATTCTATTAATTACTAATCTAATTAAGCAAAAGCAAAAACAAAATTGTGCCGCTAATTCTACTTCTAATTTTTCTTTAACTAAGAGAATATCATTTCTATTTTAATAAAAAAAATTATTAAAACAACGAATTAAACATCTTTAATTTTCATTTACCATCTTAACTAATTAAGACTAAATTTATTATTATATGAATTATCACATATAAACATATAACAAAAATATAGGACGTTCCTAATAGCATGTTTCTACACGAATGTAATGCATGATAGTTGTATGTTGTGTGGGTATATGAATGGCATGTTATAATGCATGACAAAATATTAAACATTTTAATCACATTCAAATATTTATAATAAATAAATAAAATAAAAGCGGGTATGGTAACTTTTGGCTATTTCTAGAAAAAATTACAATACTTGCAAAAATATACATGAAAAATGTAACCTAGACTAACTAACGCTTGATAAAGAACACTTTGATCTTGAACCTTGAGATGTAGTCTTGTTGAGGCACCACCCTTTCTAGATATTCATTTTGAATTATACAACTTTTTAATTAAACAAACTTTTAAAATAATTAAACTTTGGGGTTTAACACCCAAGAGTTTCTAAGGCCCAATTTGAATTTGGGTAATTTAATTCAAAAATAAAATTAAACAATTTAATTTTAATAAATTAAAATTCAAGATAATTTTAAATTTGGATATTTTATTTAAAACAATTTTAATTATGGAAGATAACAATTATAACATTTTTAATTAAGGTAAATAATCCACATTGTTTCAATTAAAGAAATTACCAAATTAAAATTATTTTATTTCAAATTTCTGATTTTTAAATAAAATTTAATTATGGTAACAACACTCTAGGGTTTGCGTTGTACCATAGGTGTGGCGGCAGGGAGGGTGGTCCGACGTTTAGAGGAGCAGCTGGCCTCGACTGAGATGCGCAGAGGCGCGACTGGCTGGGTAGGAGGCATGCGTGAGTAGGGGTACGGTTGAGGCATAGGGGCACGGGGCTGGCAACAGGCAGCAGCTTGGGCTCGGACTCAGGGCTCGGAGCTCGGGGTCACAACAAAATTTTTACCCAGCCATATACATCATTGAGTCCCCATAACAATTGTTCTTAGGCTGATCATTCTAACATACCTTAATGCATGAATCAAAGGATGAGAGTACATATATAGGAGTTCATAGAAACCTTGGGATTAAGATTATCGTGTATATGATCATCGTTTGATGTGTTTGATTAATACGATGAAACAGTGTTTAAACATGTATTAACATATCACATCTGGTCCAGTTCTACATACTCTCAGCATGCAAAGTACCTCCACTAAAGGGTCCTACTACACTAGTAACCTAGATCTAGGTCACATGTATTCATAATACTAGTGGACCGTACTAGCAGTAATTAATCTAAAGATTCCATAACTTTATGTTACTGCAAACTATTTAAGTTTATTATCTTAATCTAGATCCTCCCATACCAATATGAGATTAAGACCACATAGACAAACATTGGAATTTTCTGACATTCACTTAATATTATCATATAATATCGGACATAGTCTATATATATAATAATTCAATTCAATTATTTATTTCATTTAAAACATTTCTCAACTACAATTTCTTTAAGGGCACTATTCTGAACAAAGCAGTACTAAACTTCAATTGTGTACCCATAGCCTTCTACAAACTTCCCCCAAAACTTGAAAGTAAAAGAAGGGTCCTGATCTGACACGATCGACCACGAAGCTCCATCAAGGCATACTATCTCTTTCACATAAAGATCTGCATATTGGTCAACTGTATAAGTTATCCTCACTGGTAAAAAGTGAGCTAACTTGGTGTATCGATCCACGATAACCCATACTGAATCATGTTGATCCACAGTCCTGGGTAACCCCATCACGAAATCCATTGTGATTTCCTCCCATTTTCACTCTGGGATGCCCAGACGCTGTAATAGCCCTACTGGTCTCTGATGCTCAGCCTTGACTTGTTGACATGTCAATCACTTAGCCACATATTTTGTGACATCCCTCTTCATCCCAGGCCACCAATACAGCGATCTCGCATCTTGATACATCTTTGTGGTGACTAGATGCAAAAAGTAAGGAGCAGAATGAGATTCATTCAGAATCTCCCGTCTGAAAATAATGTCTCTCGGAACACCAATCCAACCCTTGTATCTCAACAAGCATATATCTGACACTATATAATCCCTAGACATTCCAGCTAGGACGTCCTCTCTAATCTTCATCATTTGTGGATCACCCAACTGACCTTTCTTTATCCTTTCTAACAACATAGATTGTAGCGTGATATTGACCAACTAGCCCACCAGCAACTCTATACCAGCTATCGTCATATCCTCTGCCAACTCTCTGGATATCTGTTTCACACTGTATATCTGTCCCAGACCCTTCCGGCTTAAGGCATCTACCACCACATTGGCCTTCCCTGGGTGATACGGGATTTCACAATCATAATCCTTCATCAACTCCAAAATGACACATATGCCCCTTGCCTTTTTATCTTGCCTTCCTATGTCATAAGGGCAAACATGTCATTAGCCAATTGTCCCATTAATCATAATTAACATATGATATATGCATGTTTGCATTATCTTATTGAGAAAGGCTTGACTTATCAGTCAAGGACGTCAATATCGTGGAGCACTAGTCGTAAAGCATTGACTTATCAGTCAAGGATGAAAATAACGCTGAGCGCTAGTCGTAAAGCATTGACTTATCAGTCAAAGGCAGCAATAGCGCGCTGAGTGCTGGTCGATATGGTTATGCTTAACCAGGAACGCATCATACGCTTGACTGACCTATTGGACGTGGGAAAACTCAGCGCAAGGTACATTGGGCCAGCTCCAAGGCTAATTATACAGAGGATAGGGCAATGGGCCCCATGGTGACTTATTAGTCCTGTATCCTAGGCTAGGGCTGGGCCCCGAACTTTACTTATGAGTCAAGAATGGCATCAGCATGCTAAGTGCTGGTTGAGAAGCATTGACTTATCAGTCAAGGGTGACCTTAGCACACTGAGTGTTGGTTGTAAAGCATTGAATTATGAGTCAAGGATGATAATAGCGTGCTGAGCGCTGGTCGTTATGGTTTTGCCTAACCAGGAACTCATCATATGCTTGACCGACCTATTGGTCGTGAGAAAACTAGACCACCAAGTACATTGGGCCAGTTTCAAGACTGGTTATACAGAGGATAGGGAAAAAGGCTCTGGGGTGACTCATTAGTCCCATATCCTAGGAAGCTGAACCATAGTATGACTTATTAGTCATAAATTAGGGCATTGAGCCCCATTATGATTTATTAATCATGTATTTTGGGCATTGGGCCCTGGTATGATTCATTGATTATTTATCATGGGCTATTGGCCTCATATGACATTGTAGTCATTTATATGAATGGTATGCATGCATGAGTAAGGTTATTATTGCTAGGTATGCTTATTATGATTTGGAAATATGTTATTAACTGCTTATGAGTATGTTTATGTTTCCTTGTTGAGTCTTGGCTCACAGGTGCTTTGTGGTGCAGGTAAGGGGAAAAGAAAGTTGGACCATCCATGAGTTGGAGAGCTTAGGTGACGATGTGTACATATGTGGCTACTTGACCACCATGGCTGAGGGTTTATAGAGGAACTAGGGTCAAACCCTATTTTGCCGCTTAGGTCAGCAGGTTTAACTTTTTAATTGTAATTACCCTTTTCGAATGTAGTTTGGGATCCCATGTATGAAGTAAATATTTTAATGAAACGATGGTACCTTTGACCAAAATTTTTAACCCTAAACCGTTAATCACGTTTAGTTACACGGTTATGATCAAATGACTCGTCTAGTGAGTTTAGCACTATTTAAAATACACAGTGTAATGGTCCCTGAGTAGTAAGGTGTTACAGTGCCTTAGGCACGTACCTATGTACTAGTATATATATATATGAATTTTTTTAGGTAGGGGCATCACTTTTGCCCCAACCGTAGGTGCCTTTTTTGTTTTTAGCACTTGGAAAAATTATAACCCATTTTTTTACATGATTACATACATTATAGTTGTAACAAACTTCTCAGCAATTTTCAGAAAATTCTGAATAATTTAAGGTGTCGAAATCAGAGTTCAAACAGTTAGTTGCACGCGTGCCTGGTTTTTTTAAACAAGAGGAAAACATACTACTTGAACTCTGATTTCGACATTGTAAATTATTCTGAATTTCTCAAAAATTGGTGGGATGCCTACTATAACTATCATGTACGCTGTCATATAAAAAAATTGGGTTATAATTTTTCTAAGTACAGAAAATAGAAAATGTCCTGACAGTAAAGGCAAAAGTAATGCCCCTACCTAAGAGGCTCCCTATATATAATATATATATATAAATATGTATCTTTATATATTCTAAATGTGAGTTTAACGAAAAATTATTGGTTTCCGTTAGATTTAACATTTTTTTATTGTTTTCTAACACTTTTAGTTTTACAGTCATCTAAATAAGGTAAATAGATTAAAAAATAAAAAATAATAAAGTTATCTAAATAAGGTAAATAAATTGAAAATAATAATAAAAAATAATAAATAAATCATAATAATTTATCATCACATATTTTAAAATTTCATATTAAAGTATTTAAATTACTTTATCAATTACGTTTTAAAAACTATAAGCAAAAAATATTTATGTGTTTAAATTTATTTTTTTCTTTCATTTATTAATTATTTATTTTGCCACTTAATATATTTTTCTTTATCCAAACATATATGTAATAGTGACATAAGACTTAATTATGCATATTTCTTATTTTGTCTTTTAGTTTTCTAATGAGAAATTACTTAGTTTGATTGTTCTGGCCATTAATTGAATAGTTTAAATAATTAAAATTTGATCAAATAAACTTTTAAATTTAGAATTTCTTAATATCTTATTATATTGAATATTTATTCTAAAATAAAATTAGAAAAAATGATTTAAATTAAAAATTAAAATGACCATATATAATATATAAATCAAGACATAAAAAATACCAAAATTTAAATTATTGTGAACACTAAGTTTAAAACTAATAAACAACATCAAACAATTTACTTTACAGCTAGAATGTGTCATATTTTTATATGTAAAAAGTGTGTATCTAACAGATTCTTGGTTTAACGATATTTTTAAATAAAAATTATGATATTAATTATTTCTTTTAACACTATAGACAATGTTTTGGCTTAATTATATTAATATTAATTCAAATATTTTAAAATATCATTAGATATTTATTAATTATATTAATTATAAATTCAAATGTTATAAAAAATCATTATTATAATAATATTAAATACTAGACTAAATATTTATTAATTATATACATAGAAATTAAAATGTTATAAAATATTATTATTATAATAATATATATAATCCTAATTTTTATAAAATCTTGCTAGAATAAATATTTAGTAATTATATTAATATAAATTTAAATATGATAAAATATGGGAGCGACTACAACTAGCCTACTTTTTTTGATAACACTAGTGCATCCTTTTTCTATTTTTGACACCTGGATAAATATAATCCCCAAATTTTTATATGACAATATACATTGTAGTTATTTAGAACATCTTGCAAAATTTCAAGAAATTCTAAATAGTTTCCGAAGACGAAAACAAGGTCCAAACTGTCAAATTTTACACGCATACACAAAAAACAAGCACGCATGCAACAGATAGTTTAGAACTTGTTTTTCGTACCATAATTTATTAATAATTTCTTGAAAATTTGTAGTATGTTCTAGAAAGCTACAATGTACACCATCATATAAAAAAATGGGATTATATCTACCCAGGTGCCGAAAATAAAAAAAATGATGCATCGGTGTTGTAAAAAAAATGGATGCGTTATAGTCGTTCCCGTTTATATTATTATTATAATAATAGTAATAATAATAATATTTAATACAAAACTTGATATTTAATAATTATATTAATATAAATTCACATGTTATAAAATATTATTACAATAATATATGATACATAATAAATACTTTATTTATAACTGTCCGGAGTGTACAAATAATCTGACTGTGTAACTAAATAAGAAATTAGAATAACATTTATTTTCTATCAATAATAAATAAGTTTCTTCTTCAATCATTGATGTGTGATTTGAATAATATCATGAATATTTTGTACCTTAAATATGGTAGTTTGTGATCTAAAATGTTATTGTATTATTTAAAAAAAAATAAACAATGTTTTGTTTTAGTTTTTCTTTTAATATGTTTATATGCCATTCTTTTATATATAATATCATTTATTTATTTAAAATTTATATATATATAAATATATATTAGGTAGAAGTAATGTACAATGCACGTTTTCTTAGTTTTAAAGTTGTAAACATTGTCTATAAATTTAGTAAAAAGTAGTTCATTGACAAAGATATATATATATATATTTACATGACTACATGACATATATATATATAAATTACAATAATATTTAAAAAGAAATTAATAGTAGAAATAAAATAAGAATAGAAAAAATTATAGTGTGGATAGTAATATACATGTATGAACTATTTTTAGTTTCTAATTTATCTTGCAATGTCCTTTGATGAATTTGATAATAAAAAATTAAACTATCACACAAATTTATAAGACAAAAAAATGATGTGTATTTCTTTATTATTTTTAAATAAATATGATTTAATTATTTGAATTATCATAAAATATCTTTAAAATATTCTATTTTAATTAATTAATTAATAAATTTTTGTTTAAGTTTATGTTTGTTCTAGTTTTTTAATTTAGTAGTGACAACAAAAGATTATATATAATATGTTTAATATAATATTAATATTATACGTGGATTTTATATTTAAGTTTGTAGCTTGTTAATAGTAGATTATATTATATTATATACTTAATATGATATTATTCTAATACGTGAAGTTTAAGTTTAATTAAATTTTATGTAAGTTATAAAACGTATGATTTTATTATTTTTAAATATTTATCATTGTAAAATATCTAAAAAAATATCTTATTTTAATTTTTTTGATAATTTATTTGTTTAACTTTATCTAAGTTTAAGTCATGTTTACAATCTACCATTAAGTATAAGAACATTCTGTTAAAAAAAATAAAAAACCGTTAAAACAAAAAATTTATGTTATCTACACATTTTTAATATAGAAAATATGTATATTTCTTCTATATAAAAAGTATGTAGATAAAGAAAATTCTTGGTTATAACAATTTTTTATTTTTTCTATTAACTTTAACGAAATATTCTTATATTTAACATAATATTCTTGTTGCGCCCTAATTTCTCATAAATTATCGAGAACACAACGTTGGATTATAAACATAAACATTACTCTTTTATTGAATAAAAATTTAAAATATGTAAATGGATCCATGGTTTTACAAAAATAAAATAATTTTCTTTAACATACTAAAATGAGCAACAAAAATAAAACTTTAAAAGAAACATGCTTTAATAAAAATAGGTCTGATTGATCTTCCTCGACTATATGGTCCCCAAGTATATCACGAAGCTCCTAGGTCCCACTCGTCATTGGGCTTTCTATCTTTAATTGCCTGAATCAACAACATTATAAGTGGTGAGCTTCTAAGTCCAGTAAGGAAAATATAAACAAGAGTTAGTCATATAATCATACAATCAAGCATATCATAAATTTCACAAGGGTCGTAATAGAACTTATTTATTCTAGTCATACAACATCATAGAAACCTAAGTCATAACATAGCCTAAGTCATAATCATAAATCATAATCTAAATCATAGTTCATAGTCATAAGTCATAGGTCATAAGTCATAATCATAGGTCATAGGACATAATAACAAGACAGATATAATAAAAAGATAAGTGCTTATACATGGGTGGCAATTAAGCCCTGGACAATAGTCCGTCATACACCGGACATCAACTTAGGTCCATCATAAAATTTTGGCAATCGAGCCTATCGGACATAGGTCTGTCATACATCATTGGACACCTTAGGTCCAGCCACACTTATCCCTTTGTTGTACCTGAAATGTTAGGTCATACAAAACATAAACTAGGTCATAAATTAAACTACCTAATTTTCCTTACCTTGAGTGTGGAGAGAAAAAGAAAGAGAAGAGATTGCTTGCTATAGAAAACGTCCAATAAACCTTAAATACAACATAAGATATTTATATTAGAGCCTTATAATAAAACTATACTTTCAAGAATTTTCTAAACCACATAAAGTCATACCTTCAACCTAGAACCAAAATGATGAAATCCTGAGTCTTCCCTCTAATGTCTATCTCCAACAACAACACCAAGAGTTTGGATACTTGGGTAGATTTTGGATATATATTGGCTTGATGAGGTTCAATATTTTGGCTATAATAGGGTTTAGAAATGCAATAGTGTTTAAGGCAAAATAAAGAAAATAGAAGAAAAAGATCTCGAGCACTATAAGGACTAGTGTTTCGGATATGGCTAGGTAGAGTGTTTATGGCAAAATGAAGAGAGCTTTCGGGACTATGGATTTCAAATTAATGAGAGGTTTTTGAGAGATTTTGAGTGTGAGAAAAATGGTGAAGGGTAAGTCTCTATTTATAGGCTTCAAACCCCAACTCCCTTCCTTGATTTTCTCCACACTATTCAACTTAAATTTTAAAAATCAAACATTTCCTCCACTGTATGGTTTTTTTTCCAGCCTAGTCTTACTCCCTTCTTGTTGCTACATCATCTCCAAGTATGCCACATACTCTCCATTTGGTTCAAACTTTAGTCAAAGCCCAAACTATTATCCTATATCTCGTAACTCTGGACCCTTCTATAGTAAAATGATCCTAACTAGAGCCGTAGGAGTCCGATTTAAACTATTTTTATACCGTTTGAATGGTAATTTAATTATCTACAAGTTTGTACAAATAATAGTTTTCCGAAATCATAACATAACTAGGTCAAAACTAGGTCCGAAGTTACAACACCCTAAAGTTATGAAAACTACATTTACTTATCTAACTCTTAGTTCAACCATCACACTACTATCTCTACTTAGTTATTTGACTACTTAAATTAAATCTTTTAAAGCCCCATTTATCTAACTCTCCTTGACACATAATCACTTAATTCAAATAGATCTAATCTTGCTATCTTTAAAATTTAAAAACTGTCAAATCCTTCCTATTTTTGTGCCAAACCTAAGACTATGTTATTTTTGTTTTCATTTTTATACTAATACTTGGACTTAGTTTAATGCCACATGTTTACTTCTTAATCCATCAAATAACATGTGCATTTAATACTTAATAAAACTACACTAATTTAGCCATATGCTAAAATAATTATAATTACCCAAACTATAATTATTTCTAAGTCATAAAATCATAACTTAAATAATTTAAACTTAAAGCAATCTTTATTACACAACTCAAGTCATAAATAAATCTAACCGAAGATCATATTTAAGGAGTTTATAAGAAAATAATAACCTTGGTTATTACAATCTTCCCCCCTTAAATAATTTTTTTCCTTGAAATTTTACTTACCAAATACCTCGGGATACCGCTCCCCTATATCTTCTTCCAATTCTCATGTTGCCTCTCTTTCATTGCTATTGCTCCACAAGATTTTAGCTATAAGGATACTTTTAGACCTTAATTCCTTAGTTCCCCGCTCTAGAACGCGTACAGGCCGTTCTTCATAACTAAAATCTAGTTTTAACTATAGAGCCTTGTAATCGAGCACATGGGATGGATTTGATACATTCTTTCTCAACATAGATATATGGAAAACATTAAGTGTTTCAGCTAATGATGGCAGTAAAGCCAACCGATATGGTACTCACCCTACTTTGTCCAATATCTCAAAAGGACCTATAAAACTTAGGCTTAACTTTCCTTTCTTTCCAAAACGCATAATTCCCTTCATCAGAGATACTTTGAGAAAGACTTGATCGCCTACTGAAAACTCAACATTTCGCCTCTTAGCGTCGACATAGCTCTTCTGGCAACTTTGAGTGGCAATCATTCGTTGTCTTATCTTTTCTACCGCTTCTATTGCTTCTCTTACAGCCTCAGGTCTTAAGTATCATCTTTCACCAACTTCGTCCCAATGAAGTGGTGATCATTACTTCTGTCCATATAACATTTCATAAGGCGTCATGCCTATCGTCACTAGAAAACGGTTGTTGTAAGAGAACTCTATTAATGGAAGATACTTGCTCCATGATCCTAAGAAATCTAATGTAATGCCTCGACTAATTGTAAGACCTCGAACCATTAAAAGCTACTAAGACATAACTACTATTTTGTAAAAACATAACTACTAAGACATAACCAAAATACAGTACGAGATCCCATTGTTTAATACATAAAAACATAAAGAAAACATAATCTTTAATTAATTGTCCAAAACTATATGCAGAAAATAAATACATAAATTAAAGGCTTAAAATAACTTCATCCTCGATCTTCCATGTAACGACCCAAATTTACAAATAAGGCTTAAGGGCCTTGATTACTGTGCCGGGAGGGCATAATTGGAATATATATGTGATTTAATGATTAAAAGTATGCTATATGACTATTTGAATATTTGAGATGCATGACTATGTGTATTAGTATGCATGTAGGCCCTGATTAGGTTAGAAAGGGCATAATTGTAATTTTTTCCTATTGAGGGAATAATTGTATATATATGTGATAATTGTTGAGACCACATTATTATGTGGATATATTTGTAATCTGTGATTCGAGATAATCCTAGTGAGCGGGTTAGCGAAAAAGTCACGGCGGGGATTTATACCCGGCTTGGGGCGAGCCTGGGGGTATTTCTGGGAATTTAGAGAATGTATTGGGGTTAATTTTGACATTGAAGAATACAACTGGTGATTAGTTAAGTGTCAGGAAGTAAACGGTAAATATTAGAGACACTCGAGGAATTAGCGGGAATTGGGTGAAATGACCAAAATGCCCCTAGGTGGATTAAAAGAGTTAGAATTAAAGGGGAGGGTATTGTGGTCATTTGGGCTTATAAAGGATAGGCATAACTGAGGCTTTATGTTTAGTGGAACTTGTAGAAAGAAATAGAAGTTTGAAGGAAAGAAAAAGAAGGAAAGAAAGGGGATTGGAAGTCTACTCTTTTCTCTCTCTCGGTTCAAGTTTTCTTCATCATCTCTTGAGGATTTTTGGGGCAGAAACTTAGGGAGAATCAGAGCAGAAGCTTAAGGTTAAGGTCTTTGATCTGGCTGTAGGAATTGGCAGGGATTTAGCAAGAACAAACTATCCAGTTGAGGTAAGACTTTGAGGTTTATTTTGGTTTCTGGTTTTGATGTTGAACTAAGATTTCTAAGCTGTATATGGTTGGAATTCTAGGGA
This sequence comes from Humulus lupulus, assembly GCF_963169125.1. NCBI lineage: Eukaryota > Viridiplantae > Streptophyta > Magnoliopsida > Rosales > Cannabaceae > Humulus > Humulus lupulus. Next base: position 220,336,802 of record NC_084796.1, read on the forward strand.
ATTCAAGACAAGGGTTTGAGGAGGAGTAGGCCAAGGAGGTGTAGAGGCTGACTTAAGGTCGAATCTCCATTGAAGGTATGAAAGTCTAGCTCTAAACTCTGAGGTTTTGGTTGTTTTGCTGAAGTTTCTGAGTTTGAGATTCAACCATGGTGAATTTTGAGATTAGGGGTTGATGTGTTTAAGTTTTGTATGGTTGGGATGCTTGGGATGAGTTAGACATGTTAGTGAGCTTGATTCTAGATTTGGTGGAAGTTTGGAGAAGTTTTGGTAAGGTTTGGCTCGGGGAAAGTTGAAGGAGGGAAAAACAGCATTTGTTGTTCTGTGACTAGCGCTAGGCTAGGTTGTCTGGGGGTTTTGGGGTTCTGTTTGTAGCATTGTAGCACCCTCCAAAGAGCGCTGTAGCGCTACCTTGCCTCCAGAAAATGGTTTTTGGGTTATTTTCAAGGGTTTTTGGCTGGGGGTTCGGGGTTTGATTCCACCACCCCGTTTGGTGGAATTAGAGCTTCCCGAGGGCTCGGGATTGGTCCCGAGGCTAGGTTTTGGACTTGAGGTTTGGTGATGATTTTGACCTATAGTTGTGACTAGGTGTGCGCTAGGGCTCAAGGGGGATCATGCTCAAGGATCAAAGTGAACAAAGCTAGCGAATTTAAAGGTAAGAAAACTGCACCGGTTATATGTTTGTGATGGGACTAAGTGCTCCCGATATCTGTATAATGTCATAGGTGGTATTATGCCATGGGACATGTGATAAGCAGCCTAAGGGTGCCGTATACAATATTTGCACACAGGGCGCGGCTTGGCCACTGGTAGCCAAGGACAGCTTAATATTCACTGAGCTCGGTTTAAGCGGTCCGGAGTCAGTGGGATAAACAGAGGGTGCGGCCTAAGGGCGCTAACCCTAGTTATCATATGTGGATTGATTATTCATATAAATTGATATACTTGGTGTGATGAATACTTGATTGTCATGAAAGCTTAAACTGATTAAGTACATGCTTATGCAATATGAGATATTTTCTTGCTGGGCCTTGGCTCACGGGTGCTACGTGGTGCAGATAAAGGCAAAGGCAAGTTGGACTAACCTTGAGACGGAGAGATGCGGGGCTGAATGTACATAGCCAGCTATTCGGCCGCCATGGCCGAGGAGTGGATCAGGAGAAAAAATGCTTAACAGTCTGTTTTGCCTTAGAGTGGCTAGTATTTAAATCTTGAATCTTTGTAAATTGCTTTAATCTTATTATTTTTGGGATCCCGTGTAAACAGAAAATGTTATTTATAAGAAATACAGCTTTTGTAACCAAAATCTTTTAACCCTAGTTCCATTATAGTTTGTAACGCCCTGGTTGCCCCAGAACAGTTACGGTGAACGGTGGACTGGAAATTTGACTCGTTACCCGAGTCCTTTGGTCAAAAACGTGCTCTACGTGTAATTAACAAGTTAAGGTATAAAACCAGTAAAAAGGAAATGGAGATTTTCATTACAAAATGCTCTGCAGAGCTAAACAAAACATTTACAAGTGGTTCTCAGTACAAAATGGTCGTTACTGTTTTAAATTTACAATCCCGCCGACCTAAGCGACAAAAATAGGGTAAACCCCCTAGTTCCTCTGAGAACTCCTTGACCGTGGTGGTCAAGCGGCCGCATATGTACACAACACCACATTAGCTCTCTACTCAAGGCTAGGTGAGCTTTTCTTTCCCTTTACCTGCACCACATAGCACCCATGAGCCAAAGCCCAGCAAGAAAACATAACACTTTTCATAAACATTATCAAATGATTATCATTATAATCACACTGAGCATAAAGCTTTCAAACAAGTGAGTGAATATCACTTCAGGTTCTGATAAACCATACTGGGTGACTGACTAGCATGTCACTAATTCAAATGGAAGAGTGGCTGCTAGGTAAGCCACTAGCCTTCAACAGGTTCTAATAAACCATACTCAGTGACTATCAAGCATGTCACTATTTCAAGTGGGAGAGTGGATGCTAGGTAAGCCACTAGCCTCCAAGCGCTTATTTCATTCATCGACCCTCGGGGTCGGACTGGCATTAATGCTCTTTGAGTCATTCAATGTTGATCGTCGATTAGATCTAATCTTGTTGGCTTGCGTTAACACGCTAAGGCCGTCCTGACTAATGAGCCAGCTCAACGTGACCAGTGCCCAATACCACTGCCGAACCTGACTAATAAGTCACAGCTTCACAGTTGATACTAGCACCTTTGCCAAATCTGACTAATGAGTCAGTACCATGCGCAAGTGAGCAACATATGTTAAACATTCTTTATTCAATCCAAGTCCATATTAACACAACCAACATGCCTCATGAATATCCATGCATGTCACACTTGGGGTGCATTTTTCTTACCTCTGGTTCGAGCGAGAATGAATTTGAAAAACAACCATGAGAACGATCAACCTTTAGATTCCTTAGCGATTACCTAATCATAACCAATTATAATCCATTAATAAAATAAATTAATAAATGGTTCACAATCTAAAATCACACTCCCGGGATCAATCCCCCACTCTTGGGATGCTTAAAATACTCAAACGGGGCAAAGGAACCAAACCCCGAACCTTAAGGATCATTCCGAGCCCTTAAATGTGCTTGCTGAAAAATGGACTAGCGATGCAGCCCCATCAGATGGCGCTGGAGCCCTGTGAGTGGCGCTGCATCCCTAATAAATGGCGCTGCAGCCCTATTTCCAAGTCAGAGAGCCCATCTCTGAGCCCTGAATAGCGCTGCTGCGCCAACAACAGACCATAAACTTTCTGGTTCATCTTCTTTGCGATTTTTCTTGAAACCAAACCCTCCAAACCAATCCAAAACCTTACCAAACACCCAATTCAACCCCTAAACTTCATCTACATCATACCCCATCAAAACCCAATCAATCTTACACAAAAACTCCCATTGATTCCAACTATCCACACCAAAACTATAAGCTGAAAACTATAAAGTAAAACAGAGTATGGCTTATTTTTCATGGATGAATTCTTACCTCAAATGGAATTAAAGTCCTTTTCAATGGGTGAACCGAGTCTACAACTCCCAAGCTTTGATTTCCTAGCTTGTATCTTCAAGTTGGGACCAAAAACTTCAAAGAATGATAGAGAGGAAATGATGTACGGGAAGGTGATGAAGTTGCTCTGTTTTTCTGTTCTGTTCTGTTTCTACAGCCATCCAAAGCCATATAAATCCAAACCCAAATGACTAAAATACCCCTAGGTCTTTAAATGCTTCTAAAGCCTTCCCAAGGGCAAAGTTGGTGCTTTCGAACCTATACCGTTAATCATAATTAACGCTTCCCAATTCCCGCTATTCTCAAAATTCCCAAACACCAATAATTCATGTCCCGTTACCCTTTTTCTCCCGGCGACGTTCTAATCATTAAAACATCCCGAGACTCACCCCGAGCCTCGAACTTATTCCCGTTATGACTAAACCGCTACTTTAACACTTAAATATCGTCTCATGCCAAATAGCTCGAACAAATCCACATTATAATGTGGCCTTAAAACATATCACCAACATGCATCCAAATAAACAATTTACCCTCAACGGGCCAAATTACCATCACACCCCTATAATTAAGAATATGGACTCACATGCATGCATTTCACATCATATCATAATATAATCATCATATACATGCATTTTATCAATTATTAACACAATTAAGCAAGTATGGCCCTCCCGGCCTACTATTCACACCGTTAAACACATCGGAGAATTCGGGGCATTACAGTTTCAGTAACACATTTTTAATTAAATGACTTGATTAGCAAGTCTAGCACCTTTATAAACACATAGTGTAATGGTCTTGGCTATCCAGGGCGTTACATTCCAGCAGTCCATTTAATCAGCCCATCCCAAATACACATGTCAAGCTGCCATGAATCTGACCCGCCTTCCATGCTCATTTTCCTGCACCATCTAAAATAAAAGGAATGAGCCTAATGCCCAGCAAGGAAAATATACTAAAAACATATATAAAAAATCATAAGACTATATCATAAAACATATGACGTAAAAACGTATATCATATAGGACTACAATATTAATGGCCATTTACTCATTAACGTGGTATGTGATAAAACCATCTAGGTCCCCAGTCTACTAATCGAGGTAGGTTAGATCACAACTATAGTATATGATAACCAATCTAGGTCCTCTGTCTACTAATCGAGGGAGGGTAAATCATAACTCTAAACCATTGTTGACGCCGTTTTTCGTCAACTTAAAATGTAGAGAAATTAAACAATAGGAACTATGGTGCAGATGAATAGTATGGTGGAACAACAAGAGTTTTACGTGGTTCAGCAGTTAAATCTACCTAGTCCACAGATCTATTTTATTAAGACTTGGAGTTTTCTGGAAATCCTTCAGAGATAAATTCTCCATAGTTTTCTCTCAAGATATCTGAAGATCTGTCCTTTACAAGTGTTCAGGACCTCTCTATTTATAGAGAGTTTTCAGAGTTCATTCCCACATATTTTGGGAAGATACTTCTACTTATTAATTGAAATAATGATATTAAATACTATAACTCCTATATACAAGGAAACGCCCCCCGAAGACCAGGAAATGGATAACAAACTTGTTAATATCCCTTTAATGTAGGGATGTTACAACAATAAATATCTTTTAACGTACGGAATGCGTTACATCAGATGACTCATCAAATCTTCGAGGTCAGCAACTAGCATCATGTCAGTCAAGGTTTATGGATAGGTTACGAACTGGCCGTCTTATTCCAAGACCTACTCGAAGCAGATAAATACCATCGAGGCTGTCACATTTCGAGCTTGTACTCTTTAAGATCGGGATAATTGATCCGGAGGTACCCGACAACAGATGTATCCTGATGCTATGTTCTTTCGAGCTTAGAAAGAATCTCGAGGTTACATGTCTTCGAGGTTGTCGTCTTGCTTCGAGGGTTTTACAACTGGACCATGAACATGTGTTTTATATATCTCGAGCTCACACTTGATGAGTCTAGCTTTCGAGGTCACAATCTCATATCTCGAAATCTGGGAGTAACAACAATGTAAATGATGAAAATTCTTGGGGCTTGCTATCTAAGCAAGTCATATGCCCAAGCGACTACAAAAAATATATTATATCACATATCATATCATAGCATAAAACATATCATAACATAAATATATAAACACATATAATATAACCTATTTTCCTTACTAAAAACCGGGATATGGAGACAAGAACTGGATTTGGAATACTCCTAAAATCAATAGTAAACCATGAGTTTCCTAAAGAAATGGAGATGAAAAAGAGAACTAAACCATCAAGATAGAAACTTATCGAAAAACCTTAAGTTTCAAAGAACTTAAACACTTAACCAAGAATCATAACAAAGACTTAGGATCTGAAAGAAAACAAAAGAAAACTAAAGAACCATGAAGAACTGAACTTAAGGGTAATAATATCTTGGATGAACTATGACTTTCATCTACACCTCGATACCAAAATAACACTCTATCTTACTTCTCAAGTGTTTAGAAAAGTTTAGATTGGAAAAACTTTTAACCCAAAACCCAAGTGTTTCTCTCTATAGTAACCTTAGCAGCTTAGAGGCTTTGAACAATGCTTGAATGATGAGTGAAATGGCTGAGTACTAGGTCCTATTTATAGATTTCAAGGAGTGAAACTAACCCCTTTTAAAATGAGTAAATAAATTAATATAAAATGAAAAAGATTTGAATTTTCGTTGAACAGATGTCCAGAACTCGGTCAAAATCGTTCAAGAGCAAGTCCAAGTGGTTAAGGCAGTTTTTAAATTTAAATCCTCAAGTTTTAAAAATTGCTCCCAGAGGCGCTATATCGCCTACCATGGGCGATGTATTGCCTGGACCTTTACCCTGAGCCTCCGTGCTTTCGTTCGTGCGAAGTCGACATGTTTTCTGTATCTCCCATAGGCGATATATCGGTCCCTATAGCTACGATATATCGGCATATATTGATATATCAAACACGTATTTTCACTTTTTCAGCATATTTTGAATTGATTAAACAGCTTTGATTGAGTAAAAATGTGATCCTAATAGCTGCTGGAAGGTTCTAGAGCTTCTAGATCTTTGTTTTAATTAAACTATTCATCAAAAATACTGTCGACAGTAAGAACTCGTCAACGGAATATGGATGGAAAACTCAAAAATTTAAATCGGTATTTAATGAACACAAATGAACTTATAGAAACTTAAAGGAAAATTGCAAGTAAAAAACAGAAAGAAAACTCGTATATTGCTCTTAGATTATTCTGATCTTACAAGAATTTTTCCAAGTGTCAGAGATTACATCCAGGTACCTCACTCGTACATCCACTACTTGTCTGGCATGGAGGCCATATTTGTGCTTTGTCTTCTTTTGGTTGATACACACGTTCCATACCCTTAGATGCTCCACGCGCCCCATAGAACTTTTCACCTTTTCAAGATGTGCCTATACCTTAAGCCACTCTATATTCTACTAAGCATCAGACTACTCGTTGCCTTAGTGGATATACACTAGCGAAGCACGAGGGGCATATGTTGTGCGAAGCATTGGTCAAACATGTGCCATGAAGACCCAGGTAGCTGGGTCTTCCGTGCGAGGCATGAGGCGAGGGCATGATGGCCTCGCGAAGGTGTGGGCACGAGGGCCTCGTGGAGGCACGGACGTGATGGCCTTGTAGAAGTATGGGCCCGAGGTGAGGGCATGATGGCCTCGCAGAGGCGTGGGCATGATGGCCTCACGGAGGTGTGGGCATGATGGCCTTGCAGAGGCGCACAATGGCCTCGTGGAGGCGCTAACATGAGGGCCTCGCGGAGACGTGGAGAGGATGGCCTCGCAAAAGCAGGCATGATGGCCTCACGGAGGCGCATGAGGGCCTCGTGGAGGTACGGGCATGAGGGCCTCACGGAGGCGTAGGCGTGATGGTCGTGTAGAGGCACATGAAGGCCTCACGGAGGTGTAGGAGTGATGGCCTCACATAGGGCGTAGTTGTGATGGATTCGTGGATGCGTAGTTGTGATGGCCTCGTGGAGCCGCACGATGGCCTCGCGGAGGCATGGGCATGAGGGCCTCGTAGAGGCGTGGAGCGAGACAGTCTCGCGAATGCGTGAAGCGAGACGGTCTCACGAAGGCACGGGTCATGAATCCATGAGGCGCGACACGGCTGGGTGCATACACGTGAGAGGGAGTGTCTCGCGAGACGGGGGCCTGGCGTGGCCCACCTCCTAGGCGCGCGAGGCACGAGACGGGGGTCTCGTGTGGCACACCTAATGGGCACGCAAGGCACCAGGTTGAGATGTCGCATAGGTAATGGGGCTTCGTTTGGTACGACTTCCCAATACGCGCCTAGGGATGTAGGCACAGGTATGTACTTAGGCATTTATGGGACCTTAGCACGAGATTTGGGTCTCTAAAAAGTATGGAACTTTGAGCATCCACACTTTCCCCCCAGTGAAGGAAAGGACCTTTAGGTGCTTTGGTAGACTCTTCTCTATGATATCTTCAAATCATAGGTGGTGCTTGTGGGTTTCCTTGCTTTGATTGTATATAAAAAAACATTTTGGAGGTGGTGATCCTCATGATCCCTTAAGACTGAATGTAAGCCTATCATTGTGCTCCATAGATCCCAAGGCGAGTGCCAAGGCCTCTCATTGACCATTGACCAGGCATAAGATTTGATGGATAAGATGAGCCTAAGGTTCTTATAAATAGGCCTTCATATCAAGCCGATTATTTACACTTTATCTCCTTAGCTTAGTGGTTTTGGAGTCTTTACTTCCTTCAAGAGGTAAGGGGTTCAATCCCCACAACCTCACTTTGGTTGTCCTTCCCTTTTATTATTTGAGTTTATTTATTTTATGCCAATATCTACACAGGTCCTTGGGGACTAAAACTCCTCTCTCCTCCATTTTTGCAGGCATGAATCTACGACCCTTTGCATTTGTTCAATCACGGCGGTGCTTTGGACCCTTGTCCTCCTTTTAGTCATGCCGATACTTTCGACCTTCATCCTTCCTTCAATCATGACCGTGCCCGATATTTCTTACATAAGGTATACTTTCTTTCTTTCTTATTTCATTGGGTCCAAATTAGCACTACTCGGGATGGGTTGCCTGGGCTGGAGATTGTTTTGAGTTGATCCATTTACATGCCCTTGTTTGTACCCCATAGTTGGTCATTTAGAACGCTCATGTCTAGAGGTTTTGAGCCCATTCCTTTGTGTTTTGTAGCAATCCCCTCATTTACACGCACACCCTTATTACCTACAAGACGAGGTTCCATGGCATGTGAGGGGTCGTCTTGTGCTCCTCCAGGGGTCGAGTTTGTAGACTAATCTTCAAACTCAGAGTCCCCCGAATATGACCCTCACCAAGACTATGACACTTTTTGGCAGACCCGTATACATCACCTTGAGCATATGGCTGAACTTAGGCGTAAAATATGGGTAATGGAGAGCGAAATAGACTCAGTTTTGAGGGGCGATGGAGTTTCTTTCCCTTTTGACCTTAGCGACCACATAGAAAATCGTAGGGCGACCCTTTTGGATCTACAGATGGAGTTGAAGTTCATGGAGGGAAATCTCCTGCCTGAACCTCCAATCCCTTTCTCTGCTTATGGTTGTCATGGGGTCATCCCGGGTTCCACTCAACCCTTTTTTTTTTATTCACCCTTGCTTAGCGCTTCCACACTCAGCACCTTGGTGGAAGACCCTTGCTAGGAAGAAAAAATGAAGGGTAAAGTGCCCTGTTTCTACCTCACCTTTTTCTTTTGGTTTTGCAGATATGGCAAAGAGAGTGTGGCGGCAGGTGGCTTCCGAGGCGCAAGATTCTGGTCCTTTATTGGCGTCTTCTATTGTGTTCAATGTGTCAGAAAATTGGTTGTTAGAGCTATCCGCCAAATATTGCATTGGCAAAGAATACAAGTTATATGTTCCTTCCAATACCTGTCGGGCCAATAATCCCCCAGTTTGTGCGTGGCCATGTGCGAGCATATCTTGAAAGCGGGTGGGACCATTCATTTGCACCCGTTTTTCGTCATGATGCTTAATCACTTCAACCTTGCTCCACTGCAACTGGCGTCTAACAGCTGGCTAACTTTAAGTTACCTATACATGGCGTTTACTGAGCTCAACCAACGCGCTCTTATGGCTTGAGAGGTGCATTTTATGTATAACCTCATGCCAACCCTTAAATCCAAAGGCTTCTATTTCTTACAGAAGGCCAATTCCCAGGTTTCCCTCATAGAGGGTTCTGTATCAAACCCGAGGTCCTGGAAGCAGGATATTTTCTTCGTAAAAGGTCCCTTTTTCGTATGTGAACGCTTTTGCCCATCCCCAAGTAAGTACTTCAAGCTTGTCTTCCTTGTACTTTGAATTGGTTATTTTGGAGCTTATGCTTATATTGATAATTATGTTGATTGTGCAGAGGAGTTTGGTTACCTTGACATTCCCCGGTCGAAGGCAGCGCCAGTGGACAAACTCCTCGATGCCGACCCTGCCAAGAAAATGCCCGCCCGCCTCTTCACTGTGACAAACCTAAACCGCCTCAACTTATCCGCGGTATCGGATCCTGATGCGTTGTGGCACATTTCCGAGCGAAGGAAGAAGGCATCTTTATCCGAGCATTACTCTGACGGGGGCGACGCGGAGTGGGTGCTCGAAGAGGTGTCCCCAGAACCCAGACAACCATGCCGATCATCTCCGTCTCCTAGGGGGGCCCACCTTTGGCCCCTATGGCCCATGACATGGCCTCTCACTCCCACGGTCCGCAGGCCTTGCTAGGGTGCTTCGTGTGTCCCTTTTATGACAAATACGATACTTTTCCTCATGTTTTACACAATCCTGGTCCGTCGGGGGCTCATTTTCCCGGTGTTCCTGCGGCCCCTCCTCCTTTGGTGAGCGGGTCATCTGTCCCTACCCAGCCAGGTGCCCCTGACTCTGAGGGGGCACCTTGGGTGGGTCGTATGGCGACCTCTTATGGGCAACGGTATACCTGGGTCGCCAAGGATCTTCCTGAGACTGATTGGAGAAGCCTCGGGAATTTTTCCATGTCGGAGCTTGGGGAGACTCTTGTGTGCTCCACAACTTGGGTGAGTTCATGCGTCTTACGTTGGCCTTACTCTTTTTCTTTTTTTTGGATTCTTTGTTTGCTCATCATCATTATTATTATTATTATTCTTGGGCAGGCTTCTTTGGTGGCCCAACGCTTCGCCGACTCGGCATAGGACCTCTCCTCGCCGAATGCCGAAAGGGACCGTCTAACGGCCAAGGTCCAATAGCTCGAGAGGGAACTCACTGATACCAAGCTTAAGCTTGAGAAGGCCCTGGTGAAGGCCTCTTCATTGTAGAAAAAGAAGAAGAGGGCGAATGCCAAGGCCGTGATGCTGCAGGAGAAGGTTGCTTTCCTAGAGGCCGATCTTGAGGGAGCAGAAGCTAAGGTCGCAATGTTGCAGGAGAGGGTCACTCTCCTAGAGGTGAATTTGGCTGAAATCGAGTACAAATCCATAAAGTGCACCCTCTATGGAATGTGGTGGCAAAATCCTAACTTCGATTTCTCCTCCTTTGGTGAGCATACTGTCGCTAGGGTGGCTAAGTGGAATGCTCGCGGCAGGAGGCCCTGAGATTCTACTTCAATGATATTATCATTTAATTCGATTTGGCTATATGCTCACTTGAGCTTATCATTCAATTTTTTTTTTATTTTGTTGGAACTTTTATAAGTCCTGCTACATTATCGCGACTCCTTTTTTCTCTATATTTAAGGTCCTTTTGAGCCCGTAAAAGGGGGTTCAATAGGTTTTATCTATATATATATATAATTTTTTACTTATCATGCTTGAGATCCTTTGGAGCCCATACGAAGGGGTTCGATAGATCTCTCTTTGGTGCACCTTGATTATATCTATAAGGATATGTTGACCCTTTGGGTTCTACTCATCCTTTTATATACTTTTGCGTGTGCTTATTATTTCTTGCGAGAATCGTCCTTCTCGTCATTATGCATAATACTATTTTTGCAAGGGTCACTTTCAAGGCCCTTTTTTGGCTAGGTGGCTTGGTGGCCGTTCTAGACTTATTGGTGGATGCTCTTCCTGAGGTCTTTCCTCCCATGGAGGTATCAACCTTTATTAGGAGGCTTTCTTGTAGGACCTTTTGACCTCCTTGATGTTCATAAGGGTAGCTAATCCTCGTGAACTCAAGTGATGCCTTACAAGGTCTTCTTCTTTATTTACAAGGGTTTATATATATATATAAGTGTCTCGTTTAGGACCCTTTTTTGGCTATATACTCTGCCCCCCAAATGGTTGGTGAGATTTATCTCGTTGAGCACTTTGATCATTTCACTCACGCATTTTGATAATTATTGTAAATGAGAGTTAGGTAGTGCGATCATTTTGCTCAAACAAGAGTTCTTACTACATATTCATTTAATGTCACGACATATTCATTGGAAATGAGTGAAGTACATCATAACCTATGGTGACTTTGTTCTTCACTACAGCAAAATAGGACTACCACAACATTAAATTCTAACAGTAATGAAAAAGTATTATGCTACATGTCTTAAAATTATAAGCGGGTTCACTCAAATTTTGGGCGCCATATGTTTACTTTTTCATTTCTTTTTCCACCAATTTTAAAATATTTATTTATCATTTTATTTTTATTTCTCTACATACTTTATCTTTCTTTGAGACCCATCTCTCTCGGTCTCTCACTCCCCTTCACAAAGATAAATCCCATTTCAAATACTTGTAAACAACGATTCAAAGAAAAATGAGAAGGCTACAAAGGGACCAAGCCAAAGCAAATCTTCTTAGTACGTCTAGTTTGTCCAGGCACTAAGAACCCAACAATAGCCACCCATCAATCCCTCCTTCTACACTTTTACTGTCCATCTCTTCAACGATCCGTTCATTGGCCGTCCATTTCTCCAACACCACCCCTCTCTCAGTCTCGTCCTCTATTTCTCTGAAAACCCAGCAATTACTAACAATCTTTCCTTCCATATATTTCTCAAACCCTCTTTTTTGTTTCAGGTTATTATTTCTGTATTAATATTTTAGAGTTTCTTTTCAAAGGTAAATGAATCTATCTTTTTCTCAGTTATGATTTTTAATTTATTTCATGTGAGAGTAGTATTTCTCTTCATGTATATGTATTTGTAGCCTCTTGTAACCCCCCCCCCCCCCCCCCCTCTTTTTTTTACTATGCAATCAAGAAAATGATTTCATGAGCTTCCCAAAGTGTAAAAACCATAAAAAGATAAAAATTTACTTAAGAGTTATATAGATAGTTTCTGTGGGTAAATAGTTCTTTTTATCTCTAGATTGTGTATTCTTTTCTTAGTATCTAATGCTGATGTATAGTAATATTACTGATTAAAGACGTAATCTTTTACTAATGTGAGTAACATGATTAGTATTAAGTTGCAGTTAATAATTAAATACAGATTGATTCGATCCTTTGTAATATAATGTTTCTTATGATTTTACTATGTCTTTCTATTTTGCCTTTTATATTCAATCCTTCTAGTTTGAGAGGCAAAAGACTATAAATGATATGCTTCACTGGAATGATTAAGTGGATAAGCAATTGAGGGGTATCTGTGTTATACCTGAGAGCAATTGAAGTGAATAAGCTTTGATCATTCTTTTTTGGAGCTCATACACATGGTACTAAGATCAACATTACATATATATTTGATATGAGAAAGGCAAAAATAATTATTTTTCTTTGATTAATTAGTTAGTTTCTGTTTTTTAATTGGAGCATTTCTTTATTATATAATTCTTTCTTTTTGCCAATTTTTCTTTTACTTGAATGCGTGTGTTCATTATTGTTTTGTCCTCTGTTTTTTAGTATTTATTTTATAAATTACTAGAACTTTCCGTGGCCAATTTGATATATAAATTGTAGGAATTAAATCAAAATTAGTTTAGTACCTTGAGGGTCCCAACGATTGTCACTTTCCTTATATTGTTTTTTCTTTTCCTAAAAGACTTTCTTATATTCCTTATCAAGATTTTTTAATTGTTGTTACATATTTTGTTCACAAATCAACATTTAAAGGCTATGAAAAATTTAGAATAAACCGGTAAAATTAGTATAATTGCAGTTACATATTTTGCAGGCTCTACATATTATTCTTCTTTTCTTTTCTCTGTACTTCCAACTATGTTGTTTTTCAATATTAGAATGCAAGGCTTTCTTTTGAGTGTGGTGTTTAATCAATTACTTGGTTATTGATTCAACAGTAACAATTATTTTATTTATGTGCTTGAATGTTGTAGAAACCTCTTACTTGATTATGGATTTTGTGTTTATTTTTATATTTTTCTTTCCTTTTTTGTGATGCAAACCAAGTGTGTGTGAAAATGACTCAATGGAGTAAGATTGTGAAATTTAGTGAATGATTCTTCTATAGGCTAATGTGGTTGTTGCTTATTGTTCTCTAGGCCTTTTTTTTATTTTAGTTTTAAATTTGGAAGTATATATTATGGAATGACCTAAATAGTTGATACTTTGAAGAGGAATTTTTGAGATAATATTTTTAAACATTTTAGTCCTAAAGATGATATGAATCTTAATTTTTATTTTGTTGCTTCTTAATGTTAAATTGAGGCACCTAGCCATTATGAAGGAAATAATATAGAATAATTTATTGGAGTATCCTCATATATATTTCAAATACTTTAACTATGCCAGTGAAGCTTAAAGAGATTGTTTGGGCTTTATATTATTTTATGCAAATAAGTATAGTGTTTTTAGGGGAATAAATTATGTGTTTAAGACTTATATATTTTTAATAATGTACAATATTGAACAATATTTGATTTTGGTGGGTATATGTATTGATTTATTTGTGTATTGATTGATTTGTGAATTAAATCTAATGAAAGAGGAGGCTAGATGAGACAGAGGCTCTTTGATGGTCAATTATGATATTATGTCATCAAACATGGTATTTTCTCTAGAAATTTCTCTCTAAAAGTTTTTCTGCTATACTCGTATCTTATAAATCTTTGAGTGGCATGTAACTTTATTGCTATTGCTTGATTATAGGGAATTGCAACACCTCGGTTACCCCAAGACCATTACGGTGAACGATGAACCATGAATTTAACTCGCTACCCGAGTTCTTTGGTTAAAAAGTGCTTCTAGGTGTTATTAATAGGCTAAGGTGGAAAACCAATCAAAAGGAAATGATATATTTTATTTAAAACATAAAACTATTCATGGGCCCATAAAAACATTTACAAGTTAATTACAACTAAAAATGGTCATTACAGTTTAAATTTACAACCCGCCGACCTAAGCGGCAAAAATAGGGTAAACCCCCTAGGCTGGGTGAGCTTTTCTTTCCCTTTACATGCACCACATAGCACCCATGAGCCATGGCCCAGCAAGAAAACACAATATTGCATGAATATAATATCAACAATGATCATGATAATTATTCAGGACTCTCAGTCCAAAATAAAAGAGTGACAGTTGAGAAGTCACTATGGTGGGTTCCGTTCCCTCTAGCCATGTGACGATAGGGTCACCGGAGCTTTACAAATAAGTTATCCTTTAAATAGCTTATCAAGATAGGTGCTCGATGAACTAGTCACCAATATAACCTACCGCATGACCACAGAGTCATAACCATGGGATTCTGCTCCCTAGCCATGTGACAACCGTCACCTAGGCCTTTGGCCCTGGCTCTGAGTAACTAGTCCTAGACTAGTCAAGCGCTTATAATTTTCTTCGACCTTAGGGTCGGTCCAGCATTAATGCTCCTAGATTCATTCAACACTGATATCGATTAGATCTAATCTTTAATCAGTCCTATGTTCAGGACGCTTATGCCGTTTCTGACTCTCAAGTCAGTAATATGCGACCAATGCCGACCTTGACTAATCAGTGCCAAACACAAGTAAGCAGGAGTTGCTAAGCATTTAATATGCAATCAATGTCCACATTTAATAACCAACATGCTTCAACAACAATCATGCATGTCATATACACAGGGTGCAGTTTTCTTACCTCAGGTTCGAGTGAAAAATAATATAAGAACGACCCTTGAGAACGATCAACCTTTAGATTTCTTAGCGGTCACCTAGTCATAACCAATTGGAAACCATTAATAAAGTAAATCAATGAATTGTTCACAATCTAAAACCACACTCCCGGGATCAATCCCTCACTCTCGGGACTCCCAATCTACTCAAAAGGGGTAAAGGAATCAACCCCCGAGCCCTAAAAATGACATCCCCTGAAGTTGGCCGAACTCTGGGGCGCTGCCAAT
Source organism: Humulus lupulus (assembly GCF_963169125.1). Taxonomy (NCBI): domain Eukaryota; kingdom Viridiplantae; phylum Streptophyta; class Magnoliopsida; order Rosales; family Cannabaceae; genus Humulus; species Humulus lupulus. The sequence continues at coordinate 220,352,115 of NC_084796.1, forward strand.
TAGCGTTGGGGCGCTATCCAAAAACCAGAGAAGGCCAATTTTAGCCCTGCCTAGCACTGGGGCACCAAGACTGGCGCTGGGGCGCCAGCTTCAGACCAGCAACATCCCTGTTTTTCCCTCCTTGCGATTCACCTTGAAACCAACCTTCCAAACCAATCCCAAACCTTACCAAAACATCCATTTCAACCCCTAAACTTCATCTACATCATACCCTCACCAAAACCCAAGCATCGAAACCCAAAAACTCCCATTGATTCCAACTATCCATATCAAAATCCATAGGCTGAAAACTATAAGGAAAACAGAGAAAATCTTGAAATTTATGGATAAGATCTTACCTCAAACTAGTTTTGAATCCTCTTCAATAGAAACACCAAGTTCCTAAGCCTAAACCTTTAGTTTCCTAGCTTAATTCCTCAATTTGGCTTCAAAAATCAGAAGGAAGAAAGAGGGAAAACGGTGTACGGGTGAGAGAGAAACCTTCCTCTGTTTTGATTATGCTAATGGCTTCTACAGCTTACCAAGGTCATACATATCCCTTGCCAAATGACCAAATTGTCCCCTAGTCATTTAAAAGCTTCTAAAAACTCCCAAGGGTAAAATCGTCCTTTCCATCCTATTTCGTTAATCATAATTAACACCCTCCAATTCCCTCTATTTTTGATATTCCGAAAGACCAATAATTTATGTCCCGTTACCCTTTTATTCCCAAGAACGCTCTAATCATTAAAACCACCCCGAGACTCACCCCAAGCCCCGAGCTTAAACCTGTTGTAACCAAACTGATAGTTTATATTCAAAGATCCTCTCATGCTGAATATCTCGAACAAATCCACATTATAATGTGGCCTCAACGATTAATCACAAGCATGCACCAAAATATACAAATATTCCCTCAACGGGCTAAATTACCAAAATGCTCTAATAATCGAATGTGGACTCACATGCATGCATTTAACACCATATTATAATATAATTCACATAAACATGCATAGAACAGTTTAATGGCATAATAAATCAATTATGGCCATCCCGGCCTTCTAATCCAACCATTAAACCACATCAGGGCATTACAACTATCCCCTCCTTACAGAAATTTTGTCCTCGAAATTTACCTGAACAACTCGGGATATTGACTTTGCATATCCGACTCCAGTTCCCAGGTCGCTTCCTCGACCTTGCTACTCCTCCACAATACCTTAACCAAAGGTATCGTTTTATTCCTGAGGACCTTGTCCTTTCTATCAAGTATCTGGACTGGCTGTTCCTCAAAGGAGAGATCTGCCTCGAGCTCCAGATCTTCATAAATAAAAATATGATTCACATCAAACACATACCTCCAAAGATCTGAAACATGAAACACATTATCCAAGGTTGACAACGCTAGAGGCAAGGCTAGTCTATAAGCCACCTAACCAATCCTCTCTAGGATCTCAAATGGACCTACAAACCTAGGGCTCAGCTTGCCCTTCTTCCCAAACCTTCTCACCCCTTTCCATGGCGAGACTCTAAGGAAGACATAGTCTCCCACTTGGAATTCCATGTTCCTGCGCTTGGGATCTGCATAGCTCTTTTGTCTACTTTGAGAAGTGAGAATTCGAGCTCTAATCATCTCAATGGCCTCACTAGTCCTCTGAACTGCCTCAGGACCCAAGTATCTCCTTTCACCTTTCTCATCACAATGAATGGGAGATCTGCACTTCCTACCATACATCATCTCATAAGGTGCAACTCCAATGGTAGACTAATAACTGTTGTTGTAGGAAAACTCTATCAAAGGTAGATACTTACTCCAAGATCCACCAAAGTCCAGCACACACGCTCGCAACATGTTTTCTAATATCTGGATCGTTATCTCAGATTTCCCATCTGTCTGAGGATGATAAGCAGTACTAAACTTTAACTGTGTTCCCATGGCCTTCTGTAAACTCCCCCAGAACTTGGAAGTAAAAGTGGGGTCTCGATCTGACACGATCGACCTAGGCGTTCCATGGAGGCGCACGATCTCTCTCACATAGATATCTGCATACTGATCAACTGTATATGTACTCCTCACTGGCAAGAAGTGAGCTCACTTGGTGTAATGATCCATTATCACCCAAATAGAATCATGCTGACCAACAGTCCTGGGTAAGCCCACCACGAAATCCATCGTGATATCCTCCCATTTCCACTCTGGAATATCCAGAGGCTGCAATAACCCTGCTGACCTCTAGTGTTCATCCTTGACCTGTTGACATGTCAAGCACTTAGCCAAATACTCCACTACATCCCTCTTCATCCCTGGCCCCCAATACAATGATCTCACATCCTGATACATCTTCGTGGTGCCTAGATGCAAATAGTAAGGTGTAGTATGAGATTCATCCAGAATCTCTCGCCTCAAAGCAGTGTCTAACGAAACACATATCTGACCCTTGTATCTCAACAAGCCCATATCAGACATTGTATAATCTCTAGACAATCTAGCCAAAACATCCTCTCTGATCTTGATCAGCTGTGGATCACTCAACTGACCCTCCTTGATTCTCTCCAACAGTGTACACTGTAGCGTAATATTAGCCAACTAGCCCACTAGCAACTCTATACCAGCTTTGGTCATATCATCTGCTAATTCTCTGGCTATCAGCCTCGCACCATAAATCTGTCCCGGACCCTTCCATCTTAAAGCATCAGCTACCACGTTGGCTTTTCCTGGATGATACAAAATCTTTCAATCATAATCTTTCACTAACTCCAGACAACACCTTTGTCTCATATTCAGATATTTCTGGGTGAAGAATTATTTCCGGCTCTTGTGGTCTATATAGATCTCAAACTTTTCTCCATAAAGATAGTGCCTCCATATCTTTAGAGCAAAGACCACAGCCGCCAACTCTAAATCATGAGTGGGATATCTCTTTTCATACTCCTTTAGCTGACGAGAAGCATAAGCAATCACCTTCTCTGACTGCATCAGAACACAGCCTAAACCCTGATGAGAAGCATCACAATAAATCACAAACTTCTCATGATCTGTTGGAAGTCTTAGAATCGGAGCTGTAATCAATCTCTGTTTCAGTTCCTGGAAGCTGTTCTCACACTTATCTGACCACACAAATTTCTGACTCTTGCATGTCAGCTTAATCAATGTGGTAGCAATCTTTGAGAACCCTTCCACGAAACGCCTATAATAACCTACCAATCCAAGGAAACTTCTAACCTCATAAGCATTCTTTGGCCTTGGCCAATCTCTAATCGCCTCAATCTTTGCTGGATCTACCTTCATCCCCTCCTTACTGACAATATGCCCAAGAAAGGATCCCTGAGATAACCAGAACTCACATTTCTTGAACTTTACGAACAATCTGTGTTCCCTCAGTCTTTGTAGAACCAACCTCAGATGCTGCTCATGCTCTGACTCAGACTGAGAATATACTAGGATATCATCGATGAAAACAATCATAAACTGATCCAGATAATCCTTGAACACTATGTTCATCATATCCATAAAAGCAGCAGGGGCATTAGTCAATCCAAATGACATAACTAAGAACTCATAATGCCCATACCTGGTACGAAAAGTAGTCTTCAGTATATCTCCCTCCTTGACCCTCAACTAATGATAACCAGAACGAAGGTCTATCTTTGAGAATACTTTTTTACCTTGTAACTGATCGAACATATCATCTATCCTTGGCAAAGGATACTTGTTCTTAATTGTCAACTTATTCAATTCTCTGTAATTAATGCACATCCTCAGAGAACCATCCTTCTTTTTAACAAACAGAGCTGGTGCACCCCAAGGTGAGAAACTAGGTTTGATAAAACCCAAATCTAACAGCTCTTGCAACTGTACTTTCAATTCCTTTAACTCAGCTGGGGCCATTCTGTATGGTGCTCTAGACACTGGCTTCGTCGCTGGTGCCAGTTCTATCATGAACTCAATCTCTCTGTGTGGTGGCAACCCTGGCAATTCTTCTGGAAATTCATCCAGAAATTCACAAACTAATCTGGTATCTTTTGGTCTCACTGGCACAACCTCAGTGGTATCAACCACACTGGCTAAGAATCCAATGCAACCTCCTTGCAATAAATCCCTAGCCCTCAATATAGAAATCATAGGTATGTGAGGTCCATGCACAGTACCTACAAATACAAAAGGATCCTCATCTTCAGGCTCAAAGGTTACAATCTTCCTTCTGCAATCAATGGTTGCCCCATACTTCGCTAACCAGTCCATACTCAATATTATGTCGAAGTCAGTCATAACCAACTCTATCAAATCCACTGATAACTCTCTGCCCTCTAGTGTCACTGGCAAAGATCTGACCCATCTCCTGGATACCACTAACCTCCAGTGGGTAACAAAGTTCATAATCCCACAACATAAAAATCACAGGGTCTACACAACCTATCAATAATACTACTAGCAACAAAAGAATGTTTAGCACCAGAATCAATGAAAACATTATAAGGGGTTCCAGTAATAAGAAGCTAACATGTAACTACTGAGGGAGAAGCCTCAGCTTCTATTTGTGTCAATGCGAATACTCGAGCTGGGGCCGAGCTGTCCGCTTTCTTGGGTTCTTCTTTTCTGGCCATAGGGAAATCCTTCTTAAGATGACCCACTGCTCCACATGAGAAATAGGCCCTTGCCCTACACTCCCCCAAATGATGCCTCTTGCATCTAGGGCATTCAGGATAAGATTTCCAGGCCTCATTACCACCTGGAAGACCCATAGAAACACCACTAGGCCGCCTATTAGTACCTGGAATTGGGAAGGTGTCAGGAACCTTCCTCTTCTAATCACTGGGGCCTACACCCCTACCAGAACCCACAAATGGAGGACATGTCCTCCTAAATTCCTTTCTGGCTGCATTGTCTCGCCAGATCTTATTCTCTGCACTCTCAGCTGTGAGTGCCTTCTCAACCACATGTGCATAAGTAGTAACCCTTGCCACAGTGGTATTATGCACATCACGGGCTAATCTGGATTGTAGCCCCTGAAGAAATCTCTCCCTCCTGGTCCCATCAGTGGGCACCAACTCAATGGCAAACTTTACTAAACGATCAAATTTCAAGGCATACTCAATGACTGACAAACCTCCCTGAAGTAGCCTAATGAACTCCTCAGCCTTTGCTGCCCTGATGGGATCATTATAATATTTCTCGTTAAACAGAGTCTGAAACTCTTCCCAACTCAGAGCATTAACATTTCTGGTATGGGTAATAACCTCCCACCAAATTCGGGCATCCTCCCGAAACATTTAAGTGGCACAAGCCACCCTCTCATTACCAGTCACCCTCATGAAGTCCAGGATGGTGGTAATCATACTCATCCACTGCTCTGCCTTGGCAGGATCTGCACTGCCCTCAAATACTGGAGGTTTCTACTTCCTGAACCTTTCATAAATAGGCTCCCATTTATTTCCAACCTCAGGCAGCTGCCCAGATGCTAGCACCGACACAGGAGGTGCCTTTGATACATTGGCCACTGCAGGTGCTTGCTGTTGTCTCAGGAGACGAAGTTCCTCTCCCTGTCTCAGCACTGTAGCCTGCATATCATTAAATAACTGCTGCCAGTTTATGATAGCTGGTTGTGGAATCTGTCCTTGGTCATTCTCTTGACCCTGATTATTATTATTCTGGTCTTGATCACTCTGGCCAGCTGATGCATCTGTCTGCCCTGGATTCATTCTTATCACTTATACCTTGCTGAAACAATGATCAATATGGCCAGTCAAGTAGTAATAACTAAACCTCTTGCCGCCTTACAGTCCAAGAACAAGCAAATAATTATCATATTCCACAATCATACAAATATACAAGTAAATACATGTTTATAGCATTTAGCACTTAGCATGTATCACATAATAATTCACAATCAGCAATACTAATAAGTATGTTCCAGCAATTTCATTACTATTTAGCACACGGTTATTGAGGATGTAATATTTAGGGCACAGGTTTAACATGGTCTCTCATGTATACAGGTAAAGCATTTATACTATATTTAAGCAGTTATACATATAACTACATAAATAGTTACCAAATCATGAGTCGAGCTTGTCTTCAGTGGTGAGTTTACATGCCCAGCCAGTCTACAGGAACCCTAACCTTGGCATGCTTTGATACCATGTTGTAAGGCCCCAATTACCCCAAGAACGTTACGGTGAACGATGAACCGTTAATTTAACTCGCTACCCGAGTTCTTTGGTGAAAAATATGCTTCTAGGTGATATTAATAGGCTAAGGTGGAAAACCAATCAAAAGGGAATGATATATTTTATTTAAAACATAAAATTGTTCATGGGCCCATAAAAACATTTACAAGTTATTTACAACTCAAAATGGTCATTACAGTTTAAATTTACAACCTGCTGACCTAAGCGGCAAAAATAGAGTAAACCCCCTAGTTCCTCAGAGAACTCCATGGCCGTCATGGTCAAGCGGCCGCATATGTACACAGCACCACCTAAAGTCTCCACTCAAGGCTGGGTGAGCTTTTCTTTCCCTTTACCTGCACCACATAGCACCCATGAGCCATGGCCCAGCAAGAAAACCCAACATTGCATGAATATAATATCAACAATGATCATAATAATCATTCAGGACTCTCAGTCCAAAATAAAAGAGTGATAGTTGAGAAGTCACTAAGGTGGGTTCCGTTCCCTCTAGCCATGTGACGATAGGGTCACCGGGGCTTTATAAATAAGTGATCCTTTCACTAGCTTATCAAGATAGGTGCTCTATGAACTAGTCACCAATATAACCTACCGCATGACCACAGAGTCATAACCATGGGATTCCGCTCCCTAGCCATGTGACAACAGTCACCTCGGCCTTTGGCCCTAGCTCTGAGTAACTAGTCCTAGACTAGTCAAGTGCTTATAATTTTCATCGACCTTAGGGCCGATCCAGCATTAATGCTCCCAGTGTCATTCAACACTGATATTGATTAGATCTAATCTTTAATCGGTCCTGCATTCGGGACGCTTATGCCGTTTCTGACTCTCAAGTCAGTAATACGCGACCAATGTCGACCCTGACTAATCAGTGCCATACACAAGTAAGCAGGAGTTACTAAGCATTTAATATGAAATTAATGTCCACATTTAATAACCGACATGCTTCAACAACAATCATGCATGTCATATACACAAGGTGCAGTTTTCTTACCTCAGGTTCGACCGAGAAATAATATAAGAACGACCCTTGAGAACGATCAACCTTTAGATTCCTTAGTGGTCTCCTAGTCATATCCAATTGGAAACCATTAATAAAGTATATCAATGAATGGTTCACAATCTAAAACCACACTCCTGGAATCAATCCCTCACTCTTGGGACTCCCAATCTACTCAAAAGGGGTAAAGGAACCAACCCCAGAGCCATAGAAACCATCCCGAGCCCTAAAAATGACATCCCCTGAAGTTGGCCTAGTGTTGGGGCGCTACCCATTGGCACTGTCCAAAAACCAGAGAAGGCCAATTTTAGCCCTGCCTAGTGCTGGGGCTCCAAGACTGTTGCTGGGGCGCCAGCTTAAGACTAGCAACATCCCTGTTTTTCCCTCCTTACAATTCCCCTTGAAACCCACCTTCCAAACCAATCCCAAACCTTACCAAAACATCCATTTCAACCCCTACACTTCATCTACATCATACCCTCATCAAAACCCAAGCATCCAAACCCAAAAACTCCCATTGATTCCAACTATCCATATCAAAATCCATAGGATGAAAACTATAAGAAAAATAGAGAAACTCTTGAAATTTATGGGTAAAATCTTACCGCAAACTGGTTTTGAATCCTCTTCAATGGGTGAACCAAGTTCGTAAGCTCAAACCTTTCGTTTCCTAGCTTAATTCCTCAATTTGGCTTCAAAAATCAGAAGGAAGAAAGAGGGAAAATGGTGTACGGGTGAGAGAGAAACCTTGCTCTGTTTTGGTTATGCTAATGGCCTTCTGCAGCTTACCAAGGTCATACATATCCCTTGCCAAATGACCAAATTGCCCCTAGTCATTTAAAAGTTTCTAAACACTCCCAAGTGTAAAATTGTCCTTTCCAACCTATTTCTTTAATCATAATTAACTCCGTCCAATTCCCGCTATTCTCAATATTCCCAAATACCAATAATTTATATCTCGTTACCCTTTTATTCCCGGCAATGCTCTAATCATTAAAATCACCCCGAGACTCACCCCGAGCCTCGAGCTTAAACCTGTTATGACCAAACCGATAGTTTATATTCAAAGATCGTCTCATGCTGAATAGCTCGAACAAATCCACATTATAATATGGCCTCAACGATTAATCACAAGCATGCACCAAAATATACAAATATGCCCTCAACGGGCCACATTACCAAAATGCTCTAATAATCGAATGTGGACTCACATGCATGCATTTAACATCATATTATAATATAATTCACATAAACATGCATATAACAGTGTAATGGCATAATAAATCAATTATGGCCCTCCGGCCTACTAATCCAACCATTAAACCACATTAGGGATTTCGAGGCATTACAGTGCTCCTAGATTTGTGTAGTGAGGTGTAATTTCTACATGCAGATGCTTGCCACACAAATTTTCGTGCTCTTGGTTTTCTTTCTTTTTCTCATTATAGCTGAGAAATTAAATTCAGGCCATTTTTATTTTTGAGGAAAATCTTGTCAACACTAAATAAATGCATATCTAATTCATATGGTTCAGTAAAATTTGTTACTCTGTTGTATTACATATTTGTGAAACTGAAACTATTCAATTTGATGATTTACTTTAGTTGTATATTTATTACAAAGCACAATTATTATGCATGCTTTTGTTTATTGGTGGAGTCCATGGGAAGCTTTGATTTTGATGGTAATTGGTTGCCCAATGCTGGTTTAATTTGTTAAATAGGCTGATTCTACTCATATGCTCTTTAGATATTGGATGAGTGAGAAACTCTCTTTTCCTTTAATTCTCTAGCATCTTTATCCTTTTATATGTGGCCTTAAGCTTTAATGTACATCTTACACAAAATTTTATGTTCTAAATAAAAATTAGAATAGATGTTTATCTTTAATTTCTTTCCCTCATCATTTTCGTTAGACTTAGTTTGGATTATCTTGATAGTATAAATTTATTGTATGTCATTACTTTCCTTTTGATATAATATTCTATGTATTAATAATTGGTAAGTGCATAAATTGAAATACATTTTCATTGGTGGGCATTGGTGGACAAGTATCAAATAACTACATATATATTCTTTAATGTTGCATTATATATCTATATTCTTTTGATGTGGACACGTATCAAATAACCTTGCATGCTCTCTTTTTCTTATTTTATTTTTTTTCAATAATCATTCTTTGATTTAAAGGAACTTTGTTCTTGTCACATTCTTTATATTGTGTTTTTTCAATTGAATTCTAGAGTTGCGTGCCTTGAATTTATTTATATCAATTTGAATAAATTTTGTGTATTTTTTTGTTTTGTTTATTTTAAAACTTTAGATTTAGATTCAACTAGGAGGAATCATTGATTAAGAAACTTACTTTTAGTGAAGCGACCCATTAATTATCCCTATGTTATCATTCTTACATATTTATTTTTGTTTTAATGTCATAAAGAAAAGTTGTGCTCTGTTTTAATGGAGGAAGACAAGAGGCTAAAGAAAACCAAGAAGAAAAAGAATGATACATAGAGTAAGATATATAACAGAGACAGAAGGAGGAGGAGCTACAATCATTGGTCATGCTCAAGATGATGGTCCTATAAATGTTGCAAATTATGTAAGTTATTAGTTAATATCAAATAGTCTGGATATGTTTTTTTTACTATTTAATTATTTCCTTTAAGCATATGCAATCTAGTTTGAGCAATGAATGATACACTTATATGCAGCAAGAATCCTTCTATATGTTTTCTTTCTTTCTTTCTTATTGTTCTTCCCTACTCCAATGCCCAAAATAATGTTTATGGTATTGTATTCATGGAATTTTGCAATTCTCTTGAGATAATTTTTATTGATGGGAGCTAATTTGCTAGAGAAGTTTTATAGTGAAACTATATGTATTGGTTGATAATGAATTTTCGTACAAGGTTGGTGGGGGATATAGTTTTCACATAAGTTATTCTTCATGCATTATCACAGTTGGATATCATTGTATGATGTTCGCTGTTAATTAGTTCTTAGCTCTAGTTGGTCTATTTTGTTCATATAAGTTTTGCTTCTAATATAACAATTTACTTCATGCTTTGCTAATAATTTAATGATCAATTTTGTAATTTACAGGTAATGAGATTTCCTTTCTTTGGACCAAAAATATGAAGCATTTGTTAAGGCCTTTAGAATCAAATAATTTATTTCAAAAAAATTGTACACAGCCAGAACAATTAACAACATAATTCAGTGCAAGTTGTACACATCTGGATCTGTTGGTTTTGTCCCCAAATCTGTGCGTATACACTCTGACTCTTCTTTATCATTTTTGTTTCATTATAATATATATATATCTCACAAGCTTAGATTTCTGGTGACACCTTATTTATGATTTTACTCTTTTCCTCTTCAGCACCCCAAAGCCTTATCATCCCTCTATTCTGAAATTGATGTTTCTCCTCGCCACTCCATAGACAGCTCACTGAAGTTAGTTTCCTGAGACACACAATCACGCACTCACACCTCTCGACTTCTCCTCATCAGCCCCCAGACAGCTTAGATTTCTAGTGACACCTTATTTATGATTTTCCTCTTTCCCTCTTCAACACCCCAAAGCCTTATCGTCCCTTTATTATGAAATTGATGTTTCTCCTCGCCACTCCATAGACAGCTCACTGAAGCTAGTTTCCTGAGACACACAATCACGCACTCACACCTCTCGGCTTCTCCTCATCAGTCCCCGAACAGTTTAGGCTTCAGATCTTTGGATGGTAAGCCTTCTACGCTTAGAGTTTTATTATATATATATATAAATAAATCATTAGTTTGTTTTTCTAAAGAATCTTTATTAATATGGCTGTAAGGGGAAGAAATAAAACTAGCAGCGACAACAACATTGTTTCACTATTTGGCTTGTTTAGTGGTGCTGATAGAGTAGACTATGCTTTGACATTTTTTGGAAGTGTTGGTGCTTGCGTCCATGGTCACTTGAATTAATATTTTGCACCATTTAATTAAAGTTCTAAGGTCACTTGAGTATAGATAGTTGTAGTAATGTGTGTAGTATAATAACTTGCTTATTATTCAACTCAATTATTGTAAATTTGGTTATGCGTCATGATATTATTGACTATTTTAGATGAATGATATGATATTTCATGACCTCATTAGTTTTTCTTTTATGTTTTATTTACCAGATTCAACAAGTAAAGTGCAAAAGAAAATCTGATTTGGAAGGCTTTTATGTGCTGACATTTGGAAGATCATGTATTCCTACCTTTACTTTTGAATATGCAACTGTTTAACACTATTTTGTTGACTATTGTGAGAATGTTGTGTTTATGTTAATTAGGCAGTGTTGAATATCTTAAGACTTTTAGATTTTTTTTAGATAATCTTGAATGTATTTTGACACAATTATTTGGTTATATGTGTTATGAACCATATAATTGGTACTCAAAAATATATTTGTACAATTTTAAGGGTGTCTTAAGTATATTAAATGAAGTGGGTTTGAATTAAAGAAATAAAATATAATTATAATGTATAGGTTTATATAATAATAATTTAAGCTTATCCAAATATTAGAATAATACAAAAATGTGTTATTGTATCTTTTACAATAACACTGGTTTATAAGCATAAAATTATGTTATGCAAAATATTTTCTATAATGCAGAAAGTGTGTTATTATAAAGTGTATCATAACACTACTTTATAAGTACAAAAAAGTGTTATATAATCTATTTATAAATAGCATAATGAAATACTTATCTAACTATTAAAATACACAACAAAAGTGTTATCGTAGGCTATACCATAACACATGTCTATAACTATGGAAAATTGTTATGCAAAGTGCTCTGACCTACTATAACACCGCTTTCCTTAACACATCAAAAAGTGTTATGGTATTTATTTGATAATACTTTTTCGGTCTTATTGAAAGTATTTTTTCTTGTAGTGTTTACTACTTATCAAAGAGTCCAAGTTAGCCTTCTACCTCATAGCTATTACATTAAACTTGCATGTTTAGACTGAACAATAACACTCTTGCCTCAGACATGGAGGTCTTGCTGATAATATTCTTTAGATGCTTTGTGTTCCATGCTCTAGGTACCATGGGATCATCCAAACGTGCCAGCTTGTAGGTGTTAGGGGTCATCACCTGGCCAACTTGGTAGGGCCCTTCCCAGTTTGCCCCTAATACACCCGTGCTCGGGTCCTGAGTCTTGGGTAGGACTTTCCTTAACACAAGGTCTCTGAACCTGAACGCCCTCTCTCATACCCTAGAATTATAGTATCTTGCGGCTCGTTGCTGGTACGTTGCCAACTTTAGTTGTGCCCTTTCTCTCCTTGATTCCAACAGGTCCAAATTTTTAGCTAATGCTTCGAGGTTAGCCTGGTCATCATATGCTTGTATGCAGATGGAGTTGATCTTCATTTCTATTGGAAGGATAGCCTCGCAGCCATAGGCTAAGGCGAAAGGTGTCTCTCCAGTGGTGGAACGAGTTGTGGTCCTATGGGCCCAAAGCACATTGGGTAGTTCTTCGACCCAGGCCCCTTTCAACTTTTCCAACTTTGTTTTCAGGTTCCTTTTTAGGATCTTTTTGATGGCCTCCACTTGTCCATTGGCTTGTGGGTGTACTATAGCGGAGAAACTCCTCTTGATTCCATTTTCCCTGCAATATTCTTTGAATATTCCTCCTTCAAATTGCATCCCATTGTCGGAGATTATCTTGTAGGGTACTCCAAACCCGCAGACGATAAACTTGTTAATGAAGGTGGAGATTTGCTTAGCCATTATGTTGACTAAAGGCTCTGCTTCCACCCATTTAGTAAAGTAATCGACTGCTACAACTGCGTATTTTGCTCCTCCTCTTCCTGCTAGCAACGCTCCAATCAAGTCAATCCCCCACACAACGCAGGGCCACGGACTGGTCATGCTCACCAGCTCATTTGGTGACTGTCTGGGGTAATTTGCATGTCTTTGGCACTTGTCACACCTTTTCGCGAAATAGGTCGCATCCTTTTCCATGGTAGGCCAATAATACCCCTGGCGTATGGCCTTTTTTGTCATGGACTGCCCCCAATCATGATTTCCACATTCCCCTTCGTGTATTTCTTGCAGAACTTTTAAAGCCTCCCCCTTGTTTATACACCGTAGGAGTAGGGTGGAGAAGCCTCTTTTACATAAATCTCCATCTACCAGGGTGTATTGGGCGGCTTTGTAAGTCAGCTTACAGGCGTTTTTTTTTCCAAAGGTAATGTTCTATCACTTAAGTACCTCAAGATGGGTGCAAACCATGACTCCCCAGGGTTATCAACCATGTGGATTTCCTCTTCTTCTATGCTCGACTTGGAAAGGTATTCGATAGGGATGGACTCAAGCATGTCTTCGTCTCGGTTAGAGACAAGTTTTGCGAGAGCATCGACATTTGTGTTTTTCTCCCTTGGGATCTGTTCTATGGTGTATTTTTTGAACTGACCCAAATACCCTTTCACTTTGGCGAGATATGCAGCCATTTTTGTGCCTCTAGCTTGGTATTCACCCTTCACCTAAAACACTACCAGCTGTGAGTCACTAAAGACATGAAAATGGATTACCTTCAACTCCTTGGCTAGCTGCAGGCCAGACAATAGTGCCTCGTATTATGCTTCATTGTTGGAAGCTTCAAACCTAAATCATAAGGCACAATACATCTTGTGCCCCTTAGGACCCGTCATTACTATGCCAGCACCGGCTCCTCCCTAGTTAGATGCCCCGTCTACATGGAGGCTCCATTCTTCAGGCTGCTTTTCCCCTTCACCCATTGGTTCATTCTCTTCTACTTATTCCTCCTCATGGGGTCGGTGTGCAAATTCAACAATAAAATCTGCAAGTACCTGCTCGTTGACTAAGCTCCTTGGGGTGTAAGTGATGTCAAACTGACTTAATTCAATCGACCACTTTAACAATCTTCCCGAAGTTTCTGGTTTGTGCAATACTTGATGCAAAGGGGTGTTGGTGAGCACTTCAACAACATGAGCGTGAAAATAAGGCCTCAACTTTCACGAAGCTACTATCAAGGCATACACTAACTTTTCTATTTCTAGGTACTGGGTTTCTGTGTCTACCAACCATTTTCTCACATAGTACATGGGCTGCTGGTGCTTCTTTTCTCCTTTGACCAGGGCAACACTTATAGCATGCTCTGATACGACTAATTACAAGTACAACTTTTCCCTTTTTTCTAGCTTAGCTAATAAAGGTGGTTTTCCTAAGTGTTCCTTTAGCTTAGCGTAGGCCTCCTAACAATCATCATCCCAAGCAAACTTCTTGCTTCCTTTTAGGCTGTTGAAGAAAGGAAAGCATTTGTCAGTGGATCTGGAGATGAACCTATTGAGGGCTGCTACTCTCCCAGTTAAGCACTGCACCTCCTTCTTGCTCCGTGGTGGGCTCATTTCCAACAATGCCTTGATTTTTTCAATATTGGCCTCGATACCTCAAGAGTTTACCATAAAGCCCAGGAACTTCCTTGACGAAACTCTGAATGTGCACTTGAGCAGGTTTAGCTTCATTCTAAATTTTTGGAGGGTGCTAAACATCTCACTGAGATCATTTGTGAGCTCTTCTGTCTTCTTTTTCTTTACCAACACATCGTCTACGTGTACTTCCATATTCCTCCCTATCTGATTCAAAAAACATTCTATTCACTTGCCTTTGTTAAGTAGCACATGCTTTCTTTAATCCAAAAGGCATCACTTTGTAGCAATAAAGCCCATTGTTTGTTATAAACGTAGTGTGCTCTTCATCGGCCAGGTTCATGGGTATTTGATTGTACCTAGAATATGCATCCATGAAACTAAGTAGCTCGTGCCCCGCCGTGGCGTCTACTAAATGGTCTATCCTAAGAAGTGGGAAGTTGTCGTTAGGGAAGGCTTTATTGAGGTTAGTAAAATCCACACAAGTCCTCCACTTTCCATTGGGCTTTGGGACTAAAACTGAGTTTGATACCCATATTGGGTAGAATGCTTCTCGGATAAACCCATTTTCCTTCAACATATCAACCTCTTCTTTTAGAGTCACGTATCTTTCTGGGTCTAGCACTCCCCTTTGTTGCCTCACATGCATTGCTTTTAGGTCGATGTTTAAGTGATGGAACATGATTGATGGGTCTATTCCCACCATGTCCGCGTGACTCCAGGAGAATACATAGAGGTTGGCTTTCAGAAATTCTACCAACTCCTCCTCCACGGTACCCGGAAGGTTTCTTCCTACCTTCAACTTCCTTAACGGCTCATTCATGACTGTGACTTCTTCCAACTCCTCTATTGCCTCGGCTCTGGGTTCCTCCGCGATCCGCGGGTCCAACTTGTGCAGGTTTGTGCTTCCATGCACAACCATTGCCATAGGAACTGATGGCTTTATGGGCGTTCAGAGGAATGTGTTATAACATTCCCTCGCTTTTTTCTACTCTCCTTTCATGCTGGCTATTCCCCCAAGAGTTGGGAATTTCATGGCTAAGTGTTACACTGAAGTTATCACCTTCAATTCTCTTAGGGAGGGTCTCCCTAATACTGTATTGAAAGCTGAGGCGCAATCTACCACGACAAAGTTTGCCATTATGGTGGTTTGTCTGGGTTGTTCTCCCATAGTGAGGGCTAACTCAATTGCACCTAGGGGCTGTATTGAATTTCCAATAAATCCATACAGGGATGTATTGCAGGCTTTAGGTGTCGGATGTTCAATCCCATCTTCTCCAAGATGGGTGATACAGGTTGTCTACAGAGCTTCCATTATCCACCAAGACCCAATGCACCCTCATGTTTGCAAGTTGGACAGTCAACACAAGGGGTCATTATGAGGGAAATGCACACCTCGTGCATCTTCTGCGGTGAAGGTTATCGAGTCGTTCTCCCCCTTAAAACTCTTTGGGGGCGTTGCCCCAAACTTAAGACGCATGGCGGGGGACTTCGCCTGGCTTCCCTGGCATATTTGCCTCACCCCTTCCTTAATTCGCCTCTGAATCCTGGACCTCCAAAGATGGTCCTAACTTCTCCTTGCACCTCTGGGGCTACCTCCCGTGCCCGTGGCAAGGACACTCTTTCTTCCAGCCTTTGGTTTTCTTTGTGAATGTATCAGCCCAAATGTCCCCTGCGTATAAGCTCTTCGATTTCTATTTTTAAATTAGTTCATTCTACGGTGGTGTGGTCAATATATTTATGAAACTGACAATATTTACTGGGGTCTCCTTTTGATCGGTCTTTTCTCATTGGCGTGGGCCTCCTGAAAGGGACCTAATTTTCATTCGCGACGAAGATATGTTCCCTAGCGTGTGTGAGGTCAGTATAAAAGGTGCAGGGGGCTGGTTTGCGCTCATCACTGTGTTGGGGCTTCCGAGGCCGATCATCTCTTGACCCTTCATAGACCCTCTTCTTCTTCATAGACCCAAATTAAGGGTTTTGGTGGGGACCGGTCTTTTCCGGCCATAAGGCTCTCGTGACCATCCTTCACACAAATATATTTATGTGCCTGTTCGTAGAAATTTTCCAAGTCTGTAACCTCTCTCTTAAGAATGTTATCCCATAACTTACTGCCCGGGCGCACTCCGGCCATGACGGCCATTTTTAACTCCCCACGGGTCAAGCTCCCTACTTTGGCTACCTCTATATTGAACCGGTGGATATAGCTCTTTAGACTCTCATTTTCCCCTTGTTTCATGTTAACGAGGATGGAGCCCGACATTGTGTAATCACGCACGGCGTGATGTTGCTAGAGAAATTCATCAAAAAATTGTTGCCAAGATCCGATGGACCCTGGCCGAAGTCTTTTGAACCATTTGTACGTAGGTCCCTTCAACGTGATAGCAAAGCAATGGCATCTGGCCCTCCTACTAATTCCCTTTAATTTCATCAGATCATTAAATGCATCGAGATGGCTCTTAG
Organism: Humulus lupulus; assembly: GCF_963169125.1. Classification (NCBI taxonomy): domain Eukaryota; kingdom Viridiplantae; phylum Streptophyta; class Magnoliopsida; order Rosales; family Cannabaceae; genus Humulus; species Humulus lupulus. Next base: position 220,369,182 of record NC_084796.1, read on the forward strand.
GATTCGTATTTCCTACATATGGGGTCATATGAGGCTCTTTGAAGTTGGCTGGGAGCCGGATGGCTTGGATTTCCTTAGTGAAGGGCGATTCATAGTCGAACTCGTCATTGACGGCTTGTCCTCCAGATGCGGTGATTATCTTGCTCCGGAGGCTCCTCATTTTTGTGTCTAGGTCTTGTCTCCTCTTATTCAAGGAGTCTCTCAACATGGATGGGTCATCCTTTCCTTTTCCTTTGTCTTCTCAGGGTGCCATAGGAGGTGTAGTCATTTTATTCACCATTTTCTTATTGAGCTCTTCCCGTAAGTCTGAGGGTGTTTTCCTTGAAGTAACTTAGACTTTGTTACGTGGGCCAGCATTGTTCTTCTACTCTGGCCTCTGGGACTGCTTCAGTGGTCAGAGACGTTCGCGTTGCTTTGTTCGGGGGGTATTGCAGGTGGAGAGTCGAGTCCTCCCATCGTTCACTGGGACTGTGGTTTTTGCCCCCTCTTGACCTATCTATTTTTGCCTAGGGAGAGATATGTTTGATTTCCCTTGTAGCGGGCCATTCAACACCTCTTGCATGTTCTCTAAGGTAGCTTCTAGCCTTTGGTTCTTCCAGTGAAGTTTGCGTATCTCCTCTTTGTAAAATTGAGATCTAGAACTCGATCTCACGAAATGGACCTGGGGATGCTTGTCAGGCCTGCGCGTCGATGGGCCCGGATCTTGCCGGCCGGAGTTCGGCACCTGTGGCAGCCTTGGGCGCAGGTACTCACCCGCATCTCTCACGGGGGCAGCTGCTGACCTCGGACTATTCTCATCAGGTGGGATGGTCGGGGATAAGGCCTCCCTTTCATCTTCGTGAACCCCGGGATCCTTTGATGCATTCACATTTTTGGGTGGTGGAAGATCTTTCATGGAGGCCTTCAACTGATCTCCATCGAGGTGTACCTCAACCTCCCGTGGTTTTCTCAACCGCTTAGAACGTCTCGACATCTTTTCTACCGAAATCAATGGAAGAACAATGGCTTGGCATTTATCCTTCCCACAGACGGTGCCAAACTATTGACGGTAAGAACTCATCAACGGAATATGGATGGAAAACTCAAAAACTTAAATCAATATCGAATGACCATCAATGAACTTATAGAAACTTAAAGGAAAATTGCAAGTAAAAAACAGAAAGAAAATTCGTATATTGTTCTTAGATTATTCTGATCTTACAAGAATTTTTCCAACCCCCTTCAATGATGAAGTGAGGTTCCCTTTATATTGGGCTCTAATGACCCCTAATAGATTGTGGACCCAGGGGACCAGATTGTTCACAAGTACATTGTCAGGGGAGTAGTATCAGACGTAATGGCACAGGCAGTTGTGGAGCAGAAGGTTGTGGTGTCAGCTTCAGTACATGGTTAGAATATGTGGGAGCACCTCCACTACTTATTTATTATGAGTGTCAGAGATTGGCTGGTAAGGACCACACCAGATACCTCACTCGTCCAACCACTACTTGTCTGGCATGGACGCCATATCCGTGCTTTGTCTTCTTTTGGTTGATACACACGTTTTGTACCCGTACGTGCTGCATGCGCCCCATAGATGTTTTCACCTTTTCAAGATGTGCCTATCCCTCAAGCAACTCTATATTTTGCTAAGCATCAGACTACTTGTGGCCTTCGGGGATATACACTCGTGAAGTGCGAGGGGTGTATGTTGTGCGAAGCATTGGTCAGACGTATGCCATGAAGACCCAGGCAGTTGGATCTTCCGTGCGAGGCGCGAGGCGAGGGCATGATGGCCCGCGGAAGTGTAGGTACGAGGGCCTCGCAAAGGCACAGTCGTGATGGCCTCACAGATGCATGGGCCCGAGCGCCTCGCGAAGGCGTGGGTATGATGGCCTCGCAAAGGCATGGGCACAAGGGCCTCACAGAGGCACGGGCATGATGGCCTTGCAAAGGTGAGGGGTGATGGCCTCGCGGAGGCATGGGAATGAGGGCCTCACGGAGGCGCGGACATGATGGCCTCACGGAGGCGTGGGGAGGATGGCCTCACGGAAGCAGGCGTGATGGCCTTACGGAGGTGCATGAGGGCTTCACAGAGGCACGGGCATAAGGGCCTCGCGAAGGTGTAGGTGTGATGGCCTCGCGGAGGTAAGGGCATGAGGGCCTCGCGGAGGCGTAGGCATGATGGCCTCGTGGAGGCAAATGAGGGCCTCGCAGAGGCGTAGGCGTGTTGGCCTTGTGGAGGCAAGGGCATGAGGGCCTCATGATGGGGTCGGCGTGATGGCCTCGCAGACGCACATGAGGGCCTCACGGAGGCACGGGCATGAGGGCTTCGCAGAGGCATGGAGCGAGACAGTCTCGAGAATGCATGAAGTGAGGCAGTCTCGCAAAGGTGCAGATCGTGAATCCGTGAGGCACAACACGACTGGGTGCATACACGCGAGATGGAGTGTCTCGCGAGACGGGGGCCTCACGTGGCCCACCCCCTTGGCGTGCGAGGTGCGAGACGGGGGTCTCGTGTGGCGCACGTGCTGGGCACAAAAGGCACCAAGTTGAGATGTCGCATAGGTAACGAGGCTTTGCTTGGTACAGCTTCCCAATACACGCCTAGGGATGTAGGCACAGGTATGTACTTAGGCGTTTATGGGACCTTAGCAGGATATTTGGGTCTTTAACAAGTATGGAACTTTGAGCTTCCACAAATATTTAATTCCTTAATAAACATGCTTGTGACAAGTGTCACGTTCTTATTAATTCTATCTAAACCTTAGGTTATAATAAACAATATTTCTAGGACCAGCAATATTAATCAAACCTTATGTTATAATTAATATTTCTAAACTATAGGTTAAACTTATAAAATCCATAACTGTTGCTATGAGTTTCCAACTAAGTCCCGGCTTGAACCAAAATCCACGGAAACTAACATACTACTAGCTACTACTACTACTATCTAGCTAAGTAAAATTTCGAGACACTGCATCTAAATTACACACCCTCAGCATATCTTCTAATATTTTTTTGGGGCATTCTGACTGACCATCGGTTTGAGGATGAAATGTCGTACTTAACTTTAACTTAGTGCCCATCGCACGTTGTAGACTTTCCCAAAACTTTGAGATAAAAACCGATCCTCTATTAGAGACTATCGCCTTTGGAATTCCATTTAGTCTCACTATTTCTACCACGTAAAGCATTGCGTATTGTTCCGCATTGTGAAAACCATTCTTACTGGTAAGAGATGAGCGAATTCGTAAGTCTGTCTATAATTACCCACACAGATTCATGCTGCTAGGTGGTTCTTGGTAACCCTGTCATGAAGTCCATCGCTATATCTTCCCATTTCCATTCAAGAATCTCTAACGTTTGCAATGTTCTGGCAGGTCTCTGATGTTTGGCCTTAACTTATTGACATGTAAGGCATTTTGCTACAAATTCTGTTATGTCTTTCTTCATCCCCGGCCACTAGTACATTGTCTTGACATCGTTGTACATCTTGTTCGATCCCGGGTGAAGTGAATATGGAGTAGTGTGTGCTTCCTTCATAATTCTATCTCTTAAGTTATCTTTTCCTGGCACATACACTCGGTTCCTATATCGTAGCATGCCTTCCTTGGTCAAGGAAAAATCAATATTCTCCAAGCATTGCAGTGATGCTCTCTTCTTAAGAAGAAAGTCTTCCTCTTATTATTTCTCCTTTATTTCCTCCATTAATGTTGACTTGATCGCGAGGTCATCTAGTTGTCTAGTTATTAACTCAATTTTTGACTTCTTAATATCATCTTATAAGTGTTGCGTTGTCCCCTCAAGTGTCGTTATGCTTTCGTAACTCCGTCTACTAAGTGCGTCTCCCACGACATTAGCCTTTCCCAGATGATACAAAATCTCACAATCGTAGTCGTTAAATTTCTCCAGCCACCTTCGTTGCCTCATGTTGAACTCATTTTGCATAAAGAAGTACTTTAAACTTTTGTGGTCCATACAGATAATGCCTCCAAATCTTTAAAGCGAAGACCATTGTTGCCAACTCCACGTCATGGGTTAGGTACCTATGTTCGTACTCCTTTAGTTGTCTTGAGGCGTATGCAACCACCTTTCTTTCTTGCATCAAAATGCAACCAAGTCCTTGTTTTTACGCGTCACAATATACTACGTACATGCCCTTGTCATCTGGGATGCATAGAACTGGGGCTGTTATGAGATTTTCCTTTAGCGTTTAGAAGCTTTTTCACACTTTTACGTCCATACAAATATCTGTTGCTTCCTTGTCAAATTTGTTAAGGGCGTAGGTATTTTGGAGAACCTTTCAAAAAATTGTCTGTAGAATCCCGATAAGCCCAGAAAACTTCTTACTTCGGTGGCACTCTTGGGCTTGGGTCAGTCTTTCACAGATTCTATCTTGGTTGGGTCTACTTCTACGCCATTTATGGATACGATGTGTCCTAAAAATTCCACCTTCTCTAGCCCGAACTCAAATTTCTTAAACTTGGCGTAGAATTTATGTTTCTTGAGCCTTTTTAACATCATTCGCAGGTTCCCTTCATGCTCGACTTCTGTCTTTGAGTAGATTAGTATGTCATGAATGAATACCACCACAAACTTATCCAAGTAATCCATAAATACTTGGTTCATAAGGTCCATGAACGATACTGATGTGTTTGTCAATCCAAATGACATTACTAAGAACTCGTAATGTCCATATCGAGTTATGAAGCCATCTTTGGGATATCCTCCTCTCGTACTCTTAGTTGGTGATATCTTGACCATAGATCTATCTTTGAGAACACCGTTGATCCTTGCAATTGATCAAAAAGATCGTCTATTCAAGGCAAAAGATAATTGTTCTTGATCATCACTTTTTTTAGCTCTTGATAATCAATGCACATCCTCATGCTCTCGTCATTCTTCTTGACAAAAAGCACTGGTGCACGCCAAGGTGAAAAGCTTGGTCTGATGAAACCCTTGTCTAAATGCTCTTGCAGTTGTATCTTTAATTCCTTAAGCACCATCGACGCCATCCTATATGGATTTTTTTATATTGGTGTCGTTTCCAATGCCAACTCTATTTCGAACTCAATCTCCCTACTCGGTAGATCTTGTGGAAATACCTTGGGAAATTCGCATACTATGTGCACATTCTTTTATTTGAGTTGCGTCTTTCATGACTTGTCTACTATGCTGGCTAGAAACGCCTGGCAACTGCTACTGATTAAACGTTGAGATTTTTGAGCTGAGACTATTGTATGCGAGTTCTAGAAATTACTCCTTTGTGAGTGAACTTCTCGCCATCTTCCGTTTGAAAATTGACCATCTTACCCCTTACAGTCAATTGTTGCCCCATATTTTGTTAATAAATCCATTCCTAATATCAATTCATAGTCCTTAAGGTCCAACTCGATCAAATCTACTGGTAATTCTCTTTCTTCGATTCTAACTACAACACTACGCACCCCTCTACTAGATAGCATTCTTTCCCCCGAGGTAACTCTGTGACAAACTTATCTCTAAAAAGTTTGCATGACTTATCTAAGCTATCAATCATTCTCATAGAGACAAAGGAATGCGTCGCTCCTAAATAGAATAAAACATTGAACTGCTTGCCAGAGATTGTGATCTGACTTGATACTACTATATTACTAGTTTCTGCCTCACCTTATGTAAGAGTGAAAACTCTGGTTGGTATTAGCTTTTAGTCCTTCTTTTGGTCTCTCAATTTTGGCCAGTCTTTCTTGAGATGACCTTCGTCTCCACCATTGAAGCAACCTCAGGTCTTATATCGGTATTCTCTTGAATGTTTTCTCTATAGATTGGGCATTGAGGATATTCTACGTAAGGCTTCTTATTCCCATTGCCTTCCGACTTAGTTTTCCCTTTCTTGTCTGCCTTTTAGTTATGGCCACCATCGTGTTTTCTTTTGTGGCTGGTTTGTTCGTGATTGCTTTTCTTGGCGTCCCTCATAGCCGCTCCTTTTCAGATTTTATCCTCTGCCTGCTCGGCTTCCTGAGCTATTTCCAACATTTTAGCGAATGTGGTTATTCCTTGAACCAACTTTACATCTCAGGCTATCATTGGCTTCAGCCCTTTTATGAATCTTTGAATGCGTAACATCTCAGTAGGTACCATGTCCTCTGCGAACTTGGCCAATGGCTCGAATTTTCTGGCGTATTTCGTCACAGTCGAATTTCCTTTAGTTAACGCAATGAATTCATCCACCCTTGTGACTAGAATCGCAGGGGTGTAGTATTTCTTATGGAATACTTGGATAAATTCTTCCCAAGTCATGCATTGATATCTCGAGTCTGCTTCACTATATCCCACCAGATGGGGATGTCTTTCTTGAGTAAGCTTGAGGCGCATGAGATTCGGTCCTCTTCCCAAGCGCATATGTTCCAATAAGGATTCTACCGAACGAAGCCATTCTTTGGCTTCTTCCTTGTCCTTTTTCCAGTTTGATTTCTTGTTCGTTTAGTCTTCCAAATCTTCTTAGTTCCTGCTCCATTTTCTTTTTTGTTTCCCCCGAAAGAGAAATTTGTAAAAACTAAGGCAACAAACAAAATATTACAACGTAGCCTATTGTACTACTATCTATTAGGTCATCTATCTATTAAAACTATCCTATTATAATTATGTCGTGTCCCAGAATATTTACTTAGCTAGCTAGATAGTAGTAGTAGTAGTAGTAGTAGTTAGTATTAGTTTGTAGTATGTTAGATTCCGTGGATTTTGGTTCAAGTCGGGACTTAGTTGAACACTCATATCAACAGTTATGAATTTTATAAGTTTAACCTATAGTTAAGAATATTAATTATAACATAAGGTTTGATTAATATTGCTGATTATAGAGATGTCATTTATTATAACCTAAAGTTTTTTTCGATAGAACTAATAAGATTGTGACACTTGTCATATACATATTTATTAAGGATTCAAGTATTTTGATGAATAGTTTAATTAAAAGAAAAATCTAGAAGCTCTAGAACCTTCCAGCAGCTGTTAGGATCGTATTATGACTCAGTCAAAGTTGTTTACTCAATTTAAAATATGCTGAAAAAGTGCAAATACGTGTTTGATATATCAATGTATGCCAATATATTGTAGCTATAGGGGTCGATATATCACCTACGGGAGATACGCAAAACACCTCGACTTTGCATGAACATTCGAATAGGGCTCGGGAAAAAGGCCAAGGCGATATATCGCCCAGGGTAGGTGATATATTGCCCCTGTTGCTGCATTTTTTAATCTTGAGGATTTTTAAATTTAAAAAAAGCCTTAACCACTTGGACCTACCTTTGAACGATTTTAACCAAGTTCTAGGCGTCTGTTGAACAAAAATTCAAATCTTTTTTATTTTAAATTCATTTATTTATTCAAATTAAAAGGGGTTAGTTTCACTCCTTGAACTCTATAAATAGGACCTAGTACTCAGCCCTTTTCTTCATTCTTCAAGCAGTCTTCAGAGCCTCCAAGTGGCTAGTGTTACTATAGAGAGAAACACTTGGGTTTTTCGGTTAAAATCTTTATCATTCTAAGATTTTCTAAACACTTGGGAAGTGAGATATAGTGAGATTTTGATATTGAGGTTTAGATCAATTCATAAGATCATTCAAGGTATTCTTATCCTTAAGTTCAGTTCTTTATGGTTCTTTAGTTTTCTTTATTTTCTTATCGTAACTCTTGTTTATGATTCTTGGTTAGGTGTTTAATTTTCTAGAAAACTTAAGGTTCTTCTTGGTAAGTTTCTTCTTTGATGGTTTAGTTTTCTTTTTATCTCTTTTCTTTAGAAACTCACCATTCTTACTGTTGGTTTTTAGGAGTGTTCTAATCCTGTTATTGTTCTCAAATATCCCGGTTTTAGGTATGATATGTAGAGTCCAAGAACTTTACTTAGTAGTAGTAGTAGCAGTAGTAGTAGTAGCAGTAGTAGTAGTAGTAGTAGTAGTAGTAGTAGTAGTAGTAGTAGTAGCTGTAGTATGTTTATTACTGTGGATTTTGGTTCAAGTCGGGACTTAGTAGGACACTCATAGCAACACTAGTAGATTTTATAATGTTTAACCTATAGTTTAAGAATATTAATTATAACATAAGGTTTGATTAATATAGCTGATTATGAAGATAATATTTATCATACAATAAGGTTTAGATAGAACCAATAAGATCATGACACTTGTCATGTGCATGTTTATTGAGAAATTACGTATTTTTGAGGAATAGTTTATTAAGAGTAATATTTGAAAACTCCTGAGTCTGCCAGCAGCTTTGAAATCGTTATAGGACTCAGTCAAAGTTATTTACTCAATTCAAATTAGGCTAAAAAAGTGCAATTACGTGTATAATATTTTAGCGTATGCTGATATATCGCAGCTCTAGGGGGCGATATATTGCCACTCGGGGAATACGAAAAATACGTAACTTCGCATGAACACTTCGACGAGCCTCGAGAACATAAGCCCAAGTGATAAATCGCCTACCATGGGAAATATATCGGCTCTAGGGTAGGTTTTTCAAACAATTTTGAAACCGACCTCATTTTATTCCATAACCTCTTGATAAGCCCGTAATCTTTTTGACCGAGTCTTGAGCCTCTACTGAACGATTATTCAAATGTTTTTCAATTAAAAAGTCATTATTTTTATTCAAGCTAAAAGAAGATCTTTTCATTCTTGAACTCTATAAATAGGACCTAGTACCCAGCCATATCTTTCATTCTTCAAGCTGACTTCAGAGCCTTCAAGCTGCTAGGTTTACTTTAGAGTGTTAAACACTTGGGTTGGGGTTATAAGCTTTATCATTTTAAGCTTATTAAACACTTGGGAAGTAAGGTTCATAGTGTGTATTTCAATTTCGAGGTGTAGTACGGTCATAGTGTCTTCAAAGGTATTCCTATTCCTAGTTCATTCCTGTATATTTCATTAGTTTTTATAGTTTTCCTCTACTCAAATCCTAACTTGTTGTTTACCATTCATGGTTAGGCAATTAAGTTCTTTGAACTTGAGGTTTCATTTCAATAAGCTCTTCTTCTCGGTGGTTTAGATTTATTTCTTTTTCATCTCTTTCTTTTAGAAAACTCACCTTTCTATTATTAGTTTTAGGAGTGTTCCAAAATCCCGTCTTTGTTCTCACATCCCGGTATTTGGTAAGGAAAATAGGATAGTTATTATATGATTATGCTATAGTATGTTTTATATATGTTATGATATATGTATGTTTTGGGGCTTATAGTTGCTTAAATAGCAGACCCCAACACTTTTATGTTCTTGGGGCTTATAGTTGCTTAGGTAGCAAACCTCATTGTATTTTGAGGCTTATAGTTTCTTAGTTAGCAAACCCCAATAGTTACCATGTACATGGGTTAGAACTATGATATATGTTTATTGTATATGTTATATGTTTATAGTTTATGTTTATGTTTATATTTCATGCTTTTTAGTAGATTTTCCTTGCTGGGCATTAGCCTCATTCCTTTCTTTTATATGTGCAAGAAAATAGTTATGGCGGCGGGAAGATTCTTGGTGGCTTAAGTTGTATATTGAGGGAGAATGGATTCGGTGGACTGCATGAACGATTCAAGGACGGAGTTGTTTTCTAGTCATTTCAATTATGCTTTATATGTATTTTCCGCACTTTGTTTTGTAAAAAAATTTAAGATTTAAGTTATGTTTTATTTTCAAACAATGGGATCCCATATCCTAACCGAACTTTTATGTATTTAACTTTTGCTTTACAATTTTTAATAAAGTTATGACTATTTCATATGTAAATTTTTCTTAAGAATAGTGTCTATGTATAAGTAGTTTTAATGGTCCAATGTTTAGAATAAGTTGGGTCATTACAATTGGTATCAGAGAAATGATTCATTCACATGATGTTCTCCTCGATACACACACTAAAACCTCCGAATCTGACCGCCAAGTAAGTGTTTAAGTTATAGTTATTATGTTTATATGTATAGCTAACGATTTTAGCCTTTATGTTTTCAGTTAAGAATGGATGGAGCATTAACTTATGAGGATATCTGAGCCATTAAGGCTTTAAAAAGAATTAGAGAACCCCGAAACACCGTAGGAGTGCTAGAAAGAATCCCTCAGAGGCTACTTTTGTTCCACAGGGAGATAGGTAACCTCCAAGAATCTAAGCAATTATGATGAGATCAACAGAGCTATACGTTTTAGTAATTAGAATTATTAGAGATTATCCTACCGTGATTGCAGCCTTAGAAGAAATTTGGGAGACGATAGATGATGAAGATGAATTGCGGGTAGCTATGAGATATTATTTTCTCATACTTAGGTTTGCTTCAAAATGGAATTTCAGTTTACAAATGAACAAAAACATAGAATTTTTACAAATCTTCCTCAAGGGAATTTTGAGGCACAAGACAATGATGATTATGAAGAGATAGATGACGATATGCTAGATGAAGGATCGGATGTAGAAGATCCTGATTTTTAGAATAGATTAGTTTCATTGTTTATTTTAATTTATTATTTGTTTTCTTTTATGATTATAAATAGTGAAAACTTTTTTTTCCAAATTAATATCAATGTTATTTTGGTAACATGTATGAGTTTGATTTTCTTTTGCAATCATAATAAATAATAAATTTAATAAATAATGACTATGTTCGGTGAGGGTGGATACAAATTAATGAACCAAGTTTCTATATTGAGTGTTAGGGGGCCATAGTAGTGGGAACGATTTTATTGATCCCAGCCCTCCCTCAATATAGTTAACTTTGGAACAAAGATGAGTTTCGAGTCTGAGAATTAACTCATATAGGATGACTAGAAACAGACTTAGAGAATATTAAAGATGGCTTATTTTTATAAATATAGAAACCCACTCTAATAATAAAGAATACTTATATAATTTTTCATAAGAAGTCATAATTAATAGGTCCGAGTTATGTTTGTTTAGATTAAGTTTTTGCATTAGAGCCTATTAGGGTAAAGTTCTGACATGTTTTTCTTAACTGTTAGAACTCTGATGCGATGTCGCTCTAAAGATCTGCTCGCACCAATGGAAATGCCTCCAACACTGCTCCGGTGAACAATGAAGCCCTCCAGTTCGTAGAAGGGGAGTGCGTGCTGCTGCCAGCCGCAATGCACCGTCGCCACCACCAGTTGACAACACTGCCGAAATCACCAGACTGCAACAACAAGTTGAGGAGTTATTACAGCAACAGTGACAACAGGCTCAACCTCAGACTCAGCCTCCGCCTCCGCCGCAACCACAGCTGCAGCAAATGGCCTCAGCACCCCCAACAAGTTGGTCCATATGGGGGATGGCCAGTGGCAAATTATACGACATATCCAGTTCAACACATGGAGCCACTTTATGCGCGGTTTCGTAAGCAACACGCTCCGAACCTTGAAGGGACTACAGACCCCTTCAAGGCAGAAGAGTGGCTCAGGAATGTGGAGCCAATCCTGACGTACATGAATCTAGGCAACGCGGACCGCATATCCTGCATTTCATCTCTGCTCAAGAAAGATGCCAGAATATTGCGGGACTTAGTCCAGCAGATGCATGATGTTGCCACCATGACTTGGACCCGATTTGTGGAGCTGTTCCACAAAAAGTAGTATAATTCGGCTGTCATCGCTTCAAGAGTCGATGAGTTTGTTGGGCTGAAGCAAGGGATTTTATTAGTGGCAGAGTATGGTCGGTAGTTCGACCGATTAGCTAAGTTCGCACCGAAAATTATTCCAACTGACTATCTGAGGGGGTCTAAGTTCGTTAGAGGACTTCGACCGAAGATCGAGCTAGGGTTTAAGCTCGCAAACCCAGGAAATACTACCTATGTCGATGTTCTAGAGACGGCAATAGAAGTAGAAAGGCTGCAGGCTAATGTTAGTAAAGAGGAAGCCAGTAAGCCTAAGCCTAGACAGCAGAGTCAACCTCAGACTAGTCGGAACAACAACCACCACAACAACAACAATCAATCGAACAACAATAACGGTCAGAAAGAAAGGCATCCTGACAATAAACAGTTCGATTGCGATAAAAGGGCACGGACAAACAATGGAAACAGTAGGTTGGGTTATGTAGAGTACCTGCAGTGTACTAAGTGCCAAAAGAAACATCCTGGTGAATGCCGGGTAAACACCAAGGGATGTTACAACTGTGGTCAAGAAGGACACTGGAAGAAAGAATGTCCTTAGTTCAAGCCAGAAAGGAAAAAGGAAGATAAGATGGTTCATGCCAAGGTATTTGCCTTAACCCAAGGAGAGACTGATGCTAGCAATAAGGTGGTCACAAGTCAGATTTCTATCCTCAATAATATATGTTATGTATTATTTGATTCGGGAGCCACTCATTCGTATATCTCGTTAGGAATGATAGAAAAACTAGACAAACCTTGTGAAAGATTTAGAACAAGGTTTGTAACCGAGTTGCCTTCGGGCAAAGTAGTTCTATCATCACAGATAGTACGAGCCGTACCGATCAAGATTGAGGACGTATAACTAGATGGAGGTCTGATAGAACTAGAGATCAAAGACTTTGACGTGATACTAGGCATAGACTGGCTAGCAAAGGATGGCGCAACCATCGACTGCAAACGCAAGAAAGTGACGTTCGAGACTCCTGACGGCCATAGACTATGCTTCATGGGACAAGTTTCAGGACTACGCACCCCGCTAGTATCATCTCTCAGAGCTCAAAGGATGATAGAAAAAGGATTTCAATCATTCTTAGCTAGCATCATAGATGTAGTAAAGGAAACACCGCTTAAGGTTGGAGACATCCACATTGTAAGAGAATTTCCAGAAGTATTTCCTGATGACTTACCAGGATTGCCGCCAACTCAGGAAATTGGCTTCACGATAGAATTAGTACTGGGCACCAAGCCTATCTCCAAGGCACCATACCAGATGGCACCTACAGAACTCAAGGAGTTAAAGACACAGCTACAAGAACTCTTAGACTTTGGCTTCATTAGGCCAAGTCCTCCGCCGTGGGGAGCACCGGTTCTATTTGTGAAGAAGAAGGATGGAAGTATGCGGATTTGCATAGACTACCGCAAGAATAAGGTAAAGATTAAGAATAAGTATCCACTACCCCAGATTGATGAGTTGTTTGACCAACTCCGAGGTGCGACCGTATTTTCAAAGATTGATTTACGGTCCGGGTACAATCAGATCAAGGTGTGAGGAAAGGATATTCCTAAGACATCTTTTAGAACTCGTTATGGGCATTACGAGTTCTTAGTTATGTCTTTCAGTCTTACCACCACTCCAGCCACATTTATGGACTTAATGAATAGGGTCTTCAAGGACAAGTATTCATCGACGACATCTTAGTGTACTCCAAGGATGAAGTCGAGCTCGAGGAACATTTGAGGTTGATCTTGTCATGACTAAAGGAGCATCAACTCTACGCCAAGTTTAAGAAATGGGAGTTTTGACTTTCACAAGTGGCGTTCCTTGGGCACATTATATCCAAGGACGGAGTTGCAGTAGACCCATCCAAGGTAGAGGCTGTGAAGGATTGGCCAAGACCAAAGAACGCATCTGAAGTAAGGAGCTTTCTGGGATTAGCAAGTTATTATAGGAGGTTTGTAGAGGGCTTTTCTAAGATAGCCACTCCGCTCACCAACCTAATCCGGAAACAGCAAAGATTCAACTAGAATGATAAATGTGAAGAAAGCTTTCAGTTGCTTAAGGACAAGCTATGCTTAGCACCAGTTCTCTGTGTACTGACACCCAACGACAAGTTTGTAGTCTATTGCGATGCGTCGAAGCAAGGGTAGGGTTGCGTGCTGATGCAGAATGACAAGGAGATAGCCTACACCTCAAGACAGCTGAAGGAGTACGAGCAATGCTACCCAACTCACGATATGGAGTTGGCAGCGGTGGTCTTTGTGTTGAAAATCTGGCACCATTATATTTACGGAGAACGGTGCGAGATTTATACAGACCACAAAAGTTTAAAGTACTTCTTTACTCAGAAGGAGCTCAACATGAGGTAGCACAAGTGGTTAAATCTAGTGAATGATTACGACTGTGAAATCCTATACCACCTGGGAAAGGCAAATGTAGTTGCCGATGCGCTAAGTAGGAAGAGTTATGGAAGTTTAGCAGCACTAGCCGAAATAGAAAAGCCGATGCAGCAGGAGTTGATCAATGTCGGAATAGAAGTAGTTATCGGTAAGCTGGCTAATTTTTTATCCAGTCAAATCTGCTAGAAGATATACGGATTGGGCAAGGGCATGATGATACACTAGTGGCACATATAGATGCAGTCAGAGAAGGCAAGGCCACAAATTTCTCAATATCAGATCAAGGGTTATTGAGATATAAGGATCGGGTATGCGTGTCGAATGATCAAAGGATTAAGATGACGATTCTAGAAGAAGCGCACAGTACCCCATACTCAGTTCACCCAGGGTCGACCAAGATGAGTCACGACATTAAGGAAATTTATTGGTGGCCAGGGATGAAGAAGGAGATAGCGGAATTTGCATCTAAATGCTTAGTATGCCAACAAGTGAAAGCAGAACATCAGCGGCCTGCAGGCTTATTGCAGCTACTTAGCATAACATAATGGAAGTGGGATGATATAGCTATGGATTTTGTGACGGGTTTGCCACGAACAAGTAAGCATCATGATTCGGCTTGGGTAGTAATAGATAGACTAACCAAGTCCGCTCATTTCCTACCTGTTCAGACCTCATACATAGCGGATCAATACGCATACATCTATGTCCAAGAGATAGTAAGGTTGCATGGAATCCCCAAGACAATAGTTTATGATAGAGGATCGGTGTTTACATCAAGATTTTGGGGATGTTTACAGCAAGCCATGGGTACTAAGTTAAGTCTTAGTACAACTTTTCATCCTCAGACAGACCATCAGTCCGAGCGCACCATACAGATTTTAGAAGATATGTTGCGCGCTTGTGTACTTGATTCCGGATGGTCGTGGAATAAGTACTTGCCACTGATAGAGTTATCCTACAACAATAGCTACCAGTCAACGATCGGGATGGCACCTTATGAGTTGCTTTATGGAAGGAGGTGTCGATCGCCGTTACATTGGGACGAGGTAGGAGAAAGGCAGCTTCTTGGTCCCGAAGCCGTTAGAATAGCTCAAGAAGCAGTAGCGCTGATTAGATAGCATATGCTCGCAACTCAAAGCCATCAGAAAATCTATGTGGATGCCAAGCAACACGATGTGGAATTCAAAGTCGGAGATCAAGTCTTTCTGAAGATATCACCTATGAAAGGTGTGAAGAGGTTTGGGCAGAAAGGCAAGCTTAGTCCCTGTTTTATAGGTCCTTTTGAAATATTGGACAAAGTGGGAGCAGTTGCGTATAGATTAGTCGTACCGCCAGCCCTAGCAGATAGCCACAACGTGTTCCACATCTCAATGCTACGCAAGTATGTGTCAAACCCATCTCACGTCCTCAAGTACGATACGATAGCACTCCAGAAAGACTTGAGTTACGAGGAATGACCGGTTAGCATCCTAGATAGAGGGATGAAGCAATTACGGTCCAAGATTATTCCGATAGTCAAAGTCCTATGGAGTAATAGTTCTACATGGGACGCAATGTGGGAGTTGGAGGAGGACATGATAGCCCGATATCCTGAATTGTTTGGTAAGTAAATTTTGAGGATGAAATTCTTTTTAGTAGGGGAGAATTTTAGAGTCCAAGAGCTTTGCTTAGCTAGTTAGATAATAGTAGTAGTAGTAGTATGTTTATTATTGTAGATTTTGGTTCAAGCCGGGACTTATTTGGACACTCGTAACAACACTTGTAGATTTTATAATGTTTAACTTATAGTTTAAGAATATTAATTATAGCATAAGGTTTGATTAATATAGCTGATTATGAAGATGATATTTATTATACAATAAGGTTTAGATAGACCCAATAAGATCATGACACTTGTCATGTGCATGTTTATTGAGAAATTAAGTATTTTTGAGGAATAATTTATTAAGAGTAATATTTGAAAACCGCAGAGTCTGCCAACAGCTTTGAAATCGTTATAGGACTCAGTCAAAGTTGTTTACTCAATTCAAATTAGGCTGAAAAAGTGCAATTATGTGTATAATATTTCTGCATATGTCGATAAATCACAGGTCTAGGGGGCAATATATCGCCAGTCGGGGAATACAAAAAACGCGTAACTTCGCACGAACACTTCGACGAGCCTTGGGAACATAAGCCCA
This sequence comes from Humulus lupulus, assembly GCF_963169125.1. Lineage (NCBI taxonomy): Eukaryota > Viridiplantae > Streptophyta > Magnoliopsida > Rosales > Cannabaceae > Humulus > Humulus lupulus. The sequence goes on from NC_084796.1 coordinate 220,385,343, forward strand.
GGTGATATATCGACTCTAGGGCAGGTTTTTCAAACAATTTTAAAATCGAGCTCATTTTATTCCATAACCTTTTGATAAGCCCAGAATCTTTTTGACCGAGTCTTAAGCCTCTGCTGAACGATTATTCAAATGTTTTTCAATTAAAAAGTCATTATTTTTATTCCAGATAAAAGAAGTTCTTTTTATTCTTGAACTCTATAAATAGGACCTAGTACCTAGCAATTTCTTTCATTCTTCAAGCTGACTTCAGAGTCTTCAAGCAGCTAGGTTTACTTTAGAGTGTTAAACACTTGGTTTGGGGTTATAAGCTTTATCATTTTAAGCTTATTAAACACTTGGGAAGTAAGGCTCATAGTGTGTATTTCGATTTCAAGGTGTAGTACAGTCATAGTGAATTCAAAGGTATTCCTATTCCTAGTTCATTCCTATATATTTCATTAGATTTTATAGTTTTTCTCTACTCAAATCCTAACTTGTTGTTTTCCATTCATGGTTAGGCAATTAAGTTCTTTGAACTTGAGGTTCCATTTCAGTAAGCTCTTCTTCTCGGTGGTTTAGATTTATTTCTTTTTCATATCTTTCTTTTAGAATACTCACCTTTCTATTATTGGTTTTAGGAGTGTTCCAAAATCCCGTCTTTATTCTCACATCTCGATATTTGGTAAGGAAAATAGGATAGTTATTATATGCTTATATGATTATGCTATAGTATGTTTTATATATGTTATGATATATGTATGTTTTGGGGCTTATAGTTGCTTAAATAGCAAACCCCAACACTTTTATGTTCTTGGGGCTTATAGTTGCTTATCTAGCAAACCTCATTGTATTTTGAGGCTTATAGTTGCTTAGTTAGCAAACCCAATAGTTACCATGTACATGGGTTAGAATTATGATATATGTTAATAGTATATGTTATATGTTTATGTTTCATGCTTTTTAGTAGATTTTCCTTACTGGGCATTAGGCTCATTCCTTTGTTTTATATGTGCAGCAAAATAGTTATGGCGATGGGAAGAATCTTGGTGGCTTGGGATTGTGTATTGAGGGAGAATGGATTCAGTGGACTACGTGAACGATTCAAGGACGAAGTTGTTTTCTAGTCATTTCAATTATGCTTTATATGTATTTTCCGCACTTTGTTTTGTAACGAATTTTAAGATTTAAGTTATGTTTTATTTTCAAACAATGGGATCCCATATCCTAACTGAATTTCTATGTATTTAACTTTTGCTTTACAATTTTTAATAAAGTTATGACTATTTCATATGTAAAGTTTTCTTAAGAATAGTGTATATGTATAAGTAGTTTTAATGGTCCAAAGTCTATAATAAGTTGGGTCATTACAGATATATGTATATAAATATGTCTTATAGTCATTTGGGGCTTATAGTTACTTAGATAGCAAACCCCAAGAATTTTTATCATTTTCATGGTTTAGAGTTATGATTTACCCTACCTCGATTAGTAGACAGAGGACCTAGATGGGTTATCATATTCTACCATGTGATCTAACCTACCTCGATTAGTAAACAGTGGACCTAGATGGTTTATCACATTACATGTTAATGAGTTAATGGCCATTAATATTGTAGTCCTATATGATATATATTTTTATAGTCATATGTTTTTTAGTATATGTTTATGATAAAAGTTTTATGTTTATGATTTATGACTTATGTGTTAGTAGATTTTCCTTGCTGGGCATTAGGCTCACTCCTTTATTTTTTTTTAGCTTGATGTAGGGAAATGATTTATGGAAGGCGGAAAGATTCATGACAGCTTGGCTTGTGTGTTGAGGATGAATGGATTGAATAGATAGCGTGTCAATGGGGGATGACGTTATATTTAGTCTTTTAAATTATGTTTTGATGTAATTCCGCACTTAGTTTTTAAACAATTAAAGTTTATGGTTTATGTTTTATGTATTAAACAATGGGTGCCCATACCGTATTTTATATTTCACATGTTACTTTGTATTTTGCACAATATTTATTTTGGGGTTTTAAATAAAGTTATGTTATTTCCTGCGTATGTTCCTAAAATAGTAGCTATGTCTAGTAGTTTTAATGATCTAAGGTCTTAGAAATAGTTGGGTCATTACAGTTGGTATCAGAGAAATGATTCATATGCATGAAGTTCTCCTTGATACACACGCACAAGCTCCGAATCTAACCGCCAATGTAAGTGTTTATGTTTAATGTGCTTATGTTTATGTTTATAGCTAACGTTTTAGCCCTTATGTTTTCAGTTAAGAATGGATGGTGCCTTGACCTATGAGGATATCTGAGCCATTAAGGCATTGAAAAGGATTAGAGAGCCAAGGAATACAGTAGGAGTGTTAGAAAGAATCACTCGAAGATTGATTTTATTCCACAAGGAGATAATGCACCTCCAAACTACTAAGGAAATTATGATGAGAGCTACGGAGCAATATGTCTTAGTAATTAGGCTTTTTAAAGATATTCCTTCTGTAATTTCAACATTAGAAGAAATATGGGAGACTATAGATGATGAAGATGATTTACCAGTAGCCATGAGATATTATTTTCTCATACTTAGGTTCACCTCTAAGTTGGAATTTCAATTTACTAATGAGCAAAAACATAGAATCTTTATGAATCTTCCCCGAACAAATTTTGAGGCTCAAGATAATGATGATTATGAGGAGAAAGATAATGATATGTTAGATGAAGGGTCAGATGTAGAAGATCCTGATTTTTAGATTCACCCTAGTTATGTTAGTTTATTTCTTTATTTATTTATTATTTTTGCATTTATGATTGTACTTAGTGAAAACCTTTTTCCAAATGAATATTATTGTTAGTTTTGATAACATGTATGAGTTTGTTTTTTCCTTTACAATCAAAATAAATAATAAATTTAATAAATAATGACCAAGTTCGTGAGGGTGGATACAAATCAATGGACTGGGGTTCTATATTGAGAGTTAGGGGGCCATAGTAGTGGGAACGATTTTACTGATCCCAGCCCTCCCTCAATATGGTTAACTTTGGAACAGTGACGAGTTTCGAGCCTGAGAAATAAGTCATATAGGATGATTAGAAACAGACTTAGAAATAACAAAGATGACTTATTTTTCTAAGTATAGAAACAGACCCTAATTATAAAGAAGGCTTATATAATTTTTTCATAAGAAATCATAACTAATAGGTCCGAGTTATGTTTGCTTAAATTTATTTTTTACCTTAGAGCCTATTAGGGTAAGTTCTAACACGCTTTTTCTCAGCTGTTAGAACTTTGCAGAAGATGTCGCTCAGAAGGTATGCACGTACAAACGCCAATTCCTCCAGCGTCGCTCATGAGACTAGTGAAGCCCCACCAGTTCGAAGAAGGGGAGTGTGTGCTACCAATGCTGCTGCTAACAGAAGTGCATTGCCGCCTCTGGTTGAAAACACCGCTAAAATTGTCAGACTATGGCAAAAAGTAGAAGAACTGCTTCAGCAACAACGCCAGCAGGCTCAGTCTCAGCAAATGGCTCAAGCACCCCAACAAGTAGGTCTTTATGAGGGTTGGTCAATGGCGAACTATGCGCCCTACCCAGCACAGTACATGGATCCAATCTACGAGAGGTTTCAAAAGCAACATGCTCCAAATTTTGAAGGGACAACGGACTCCTTTGAGGCAGAAGAATGGCTCAGGAATGTAGAGGCGATCCTAGTACATATGAATCTCGGCAACACAGACCGTATAGCCTGCATTTCTTCTCTTCTAAAGAAGGATGCTAGAATATGGTGGGACTTAGTACAACAGACTAATGACGTCGCCACCATGACATGGACTAGATTTGTGGAGCTCTTTCACAAAAATTATTATAACTCTGCAGTCATCGCCACAAGGGTAGAAGAGTTCACCCGTCTGAAGCAGGGCAACTTGACGGTAGCAAAGTATGCTCGACAGCTCGACTGAATAGCCAAGTTTGCACCAGAGTTGTTTCCAATAGAATTTTTTAGGGTTACCAAGTTCGTTAGAGGACTCAGACCAAAGATTGAGACAGGAGTCAAGTTAGCAACTCCTGGAACCACTACTTATGTCGATGCTCTAGAAACGACTATAGAAGTAAAAAGGCTTCAGGCGAATGTTAGTAAAGAGGAATCCAATAAGCCTAAACCTAAACAAAATAATCTACCTCTGAATGGTCAGAACCACCACAACAACCATCAGCCTGGCAACAATAATGGTCAGAAGAGAAGGCATCCTGACAACAAGCAATCTGACAATGACAAAAGAGCACGGACTAGCAATGGAAGTAGTAGGTCGGGTTATGTAGAATACCTACAGTCCTCTAAGTGCCAAAAGAAACATCCTGGTGAGTGTCGTGCAAACACTAAGGGATGTTACAATTGTGGTCAGGAAGGTCATCAGAAAAAATAATGTCCCCAACTCAAGCAAGAAGAGATAAGGGACAACAAGATGGTTCCTGCCAGAGTCTTTGCCTTGACCCAGGGAGAAGCTGAAGCTAGTAACAAAGTGGTCATAGGTCAGATTCCTATCCTCAATAATATATGTTCAGTATTATTTGATTTGGGAGCAACACACTCGTATATCTCGTTAGGAATGATAGAGAAATTAGACAAACCTTGTGAAAGATTTAGAAATAGGCTTGTAACAGAATTGCCTTCGGGTGAAGTGGTCCTATCATCATGGATAGTACGAAGCGTACCGATCAAAATTGAGCATGTAGCACTAGAAGGAGACCTGATAGAGTTAGAAATCAATGACTTCGACGTAATACTGGGCATGGATTGGCTAGCAAGGCATGGGACAACCATCGATTGCAGGTGCAAGTAAGTGATGTTCGAAACTCTTGACGGTCAAAGACTATGCTTTATGGGAAAGGTTTCAAGACTACGTACGCTGCTTATTTCAAAGCTCAAAGGAAGATAGAAAAAGGATGTCACGCATTCTTAGCCAGCATCATGGATGTGGTAAAAGAAACACCACTAAAGGTTGGAGACGTCCACATCATAAAAGAATTTCTAAAAGTATTTCCTGACAACTTACCAGGGTTGCCATCGACTCAGGAAATTGACTTCAAAATCGAACTAGTACCGGGCACAAAGCCTATCTTAAAGGCATCATATCGGATGGCACCTACCGAAATCAAGGAGTTAAAGATGCAGCTGCAAGAACTCTTAGACTTGGGTTTCATCAGACCAAGCCATTCTCCATGGGGAGCCCAGGTTCTATTTGTGAGGAAGAAGGACGGAAGCATGCAGATGTGTATAGACTATCGCGAGCTAAATAAGGTAATGATTAATAATAAGTACCCGCTACCCAAGATTGATGACTAGTTTGATCAACTCCGAGGAGTAACCGTGTTTTCAAAGATTGATCTACAGTCCGGGTATCATTAGCTCAAGGTACGGAATGAGGATATTCCTAAGAAAGCTTTTAGAACTCGATATGGACATTACGAGTTTCTAGTTATGTCTTTTGGTCTTACCAACGCTCCAGCCACATTTATGGATTTAATGAATAGGGTCTTCAAGGATTACTTGGACAAATTCGTCGTAGTGTTCATCAATGATATTTTGGTGTACTCAAAGGACGAAGTCGAGCATGAGGAACATTTAAGAATGACCATGCTACGACTAAAGGAGCATCAACTTTAAGCCAAGTTCAAGAAGTGTGAATTTTTGCATTCGCAAGTAGCGTTCCTTGACCACATAGTATCCAAGGATGGAATTGTTATAGACCCAGCTAAAGTAGAGGCTGTGAAGGATTGACCAAGACCTAAGAATGTGTCAGAGGTTAGAAGTTTTCTTGGGCTAGTAGGTTATTATCGGAGGTTTGTAGAAGGCTTTTCTAAGATAGCCACTCCGCTTACCAACCTGACCCGAAATCCACAAAGATTCAACAGGATGGATAAGTGTGAAGAGAGCTTCCAATTGCTTAAGGATAAGTTATTCTCAACACCAGTATTTTGTGTACCGACACCCAACGATAAGTTTGTAGTCTATTGTGATGCATCGAAGCAAGGTTTGGGTTGTGTGTTGATGCAGAATGACAAAGTGATAGCCTACGCCTCAAGGCACCTGAAGGAATACGAGAAATCCTATCCAACGCATGATATGGAGTTGGCAGCGGTGGTCTTCCCATTGAAAATCTGGTGCCACTATCTTTATGGAGAACGCTGTGAGATTTATACAGACCACAAGAGCTTAAAGTATTTCTTCACACAGAGGGAGCTCAACATGAGGCAGCGCAGGTAGTTAGAGTTAGTGAAGGATTATGACTGTGAAATCCTATACCACCTGGGAAAAGCAAACATAGTTGCTGATGCACTAAGCAAAAAGAGTTATGGGAATCTAGCAGCGTTTTCCGGAATTGAAAAGCTGCTTCAGCAAGAGCTGATCGATGCCGGAATAGAAGTAGTCATTGGTAAATTGGCTAACTTTTCCATCCAGTCAAGTCTATTAGAAGATATACGGATCGGGCAAGGGCATGATGACACATTAGTATCTCACATAGCTACAGTCAAAGAAGGCAAGGCCACAGATTTCTCCATATCAGGACAGGGGTTCTTGAGATATAAGAGCCATGTCGAATGATGATGGAATTAAGATGAAGATTTTAGAAGAAGTGCACAATACCTCATACTCAGTCCACCCAGGGTCGACCAAGATGACTCACGGCCTTTAGCCATTATATTGGTGGCCAGGAATGAAGAAAGATGTAGCGGAATATGTGTCTAAATGCCTAGTATGCCAGCAAGTGACAGCAAAACATCAGCGGCATATAGCCTTATTGCAACCGCTTAGTATCCCAAAATGGAAGTGGGAAGACATAGCCATGGATTTCATGACAAGACTACCACGAACAAATAAGCAGCACAACTCAGCTTCGGTAGTAGTAGATAGACTAACCAAGTCAGCTCACTTCTAGCTTGTCAAGACTACATACACAGCGGATCAGTATGCAGACATTTATGTTCGAGAAATAGTACGACTACATGGAATCCCTAAGACCATAGTATCTAATAGAGGATCGGTGTTTACATCGAGATTTTGGGGAAGCTTGCAGCAAGCTATGTGTACCAAGTTAAGTCTTAGTACGACATTTCATCCACAGACCTATGGTCAGTCCGAGCATACCATACATATTTTAGAGGATATGTTGCGCGCTTGGGTACTCGATTTCAGAAGATCATGGAGTAAGTATTTGCCACTGATAGAATTCTCCTACAACAATAGCTACCCGTCAATGATCGGGATGGCACCCTATGAGTTACTTTATGGAAGGAGGTGTCGATTGCCGTTACATTGGGATGAGGTGGGAGAAAGGAAACTTCTTGGACCCGAAGCTATTAGAGAAGCTCAGGATGCAATAGCATTGATTAGAAGTGTATGCTCGTTGCTCATAGCCGTTAGAAAAGTTATGCGGATGCCAAGCAGCATGATGTGGAATTCAAAGTCGGAAATCAAGTCTTCTTAAAGATATCTCCTATGAAAGGTGTAAAGCAGTTTGGGAAGAAAGGCAAGCTTAGTCTCTGGTTTATAGGGCCTTTTGAGATTTGGGACAAGGTGGGAACAGTTGCATATAGATTAGCCCTACCGCCAACTCTAGCAGATAGCCATAATGTGTTCCACATCTCGATGCTACGTTGATATGTGTCAGACCCATCTCACGTCCTGAAGTACGATACGATAGCACTCCAGAAAGACTTGAGTTACGAGCAATGACCGGTTAGCATCCTAGATAGAGGGATGAAGGAATTACGGTTTAAGAGTATTCCGATAGTCAAGGTCCTATGGAGTAATAGTTCTGAACAGGAGGCAACGTGGGAGTTGGAGGAAGAGATGTTAGCTCGGTATCCGGAATTGTTTGGTAAGTAAATTTTGGGGACGAAATTCTTTTAAGTAGGGAAGAATTGTAGTGTCCTAGAATATTTACTTAGCTAGCTAAATAGTAGTAGTAGTTAGTATTATTTTGTAGTATGTTAGATTCTGTGGATTTTGGTTCAAGCCGAGACTTAGTTGGACACTCATAGCAACAGTTATGGATTTTATAAGTTTAACCTATAGTTGAAGAATATTAATTATAACATAAGGTTTATTAATATTGCTGCTTCTAGAAATATATTTATTATAACCTAAGGTTTAGATAGAATTATTAAGAGCATGACACTTGTCATAATTATGTTTATTAAGGATTTAAGAATTTTTGATGAATAGTTTAAATAAAAGAAAGATCTAGAAGCTCTAGAACCTTCCAGCAGTTGTTAGGAACGTATTATGACTCAGTCAAAGCTGTTTATTCAGTTAAAAATATGCTGAAAAAGTGCAAATACATGTTTGATATATCAACGTATGCCGATATATCACAGCTATAGGGGCCGATATATCGCCTACGGAAGATACAGAAAACACGTCGACTTTGCACAAACGTTCTAACGGGGCTCGGGAAAATGGTCCAACCGATATATCGCCCAGGGTAAGCGATATATCGCCCCTGGTTCTTTATTTTTGAATCTTGAGGATTTTTAAATTTAAAAACAACCTTAACCACTTGGACCTCCCTTTGAATGATTTTGACTGAGTTTTGGGCATCTGTTGAACGAAAATTCAAATATTTTTCTTGTTAAATTCATTTATTTATTCAAATTTAAAGGGGTTAGTTTCACTCCTTGAACTCTATAAATAGGACCTAGTACTCAGCCATTTTCTTCATTCTTCAAACAGTCTTCAGAGCCTCCAAGTTACTAGTGTTACTATAGAGAGAAACACTTGGGTTTTTGGGTTAAAAGCTTTATCATTCTAAGCTTTTCTAAACACTTGGCAAGTGAGATATAGTGAGATTTCAGTATCGAGGTTTAGATCGATTCATAAGATCATTCAAGGTATTCTTATCCTTAAGTTCAGTTCTTTATGCTTCTTTAGTTTTCTTTATTTTCTTTCTTTTCAGATCCTAATTCTTGTTTATGATTCTTGGCTAGGAGTTTAAGTTTCTTGAAAACTTAAGGTTCTTCTTGGTAAGTTTCGCCTTTGATGGTTTAGTTTTCTTTTCATCTCTTTTCTTTAGAAACTCACCATTCTTACTGTTGGTTTTTAGGAGTGTTCCAATCCTGTTCTTGTCTTCATATCCCGGTTTTTGCTAAGGAAAATAGGATAGATTATATGTGTTTATATGTTTATGCTATGATATATGTATATAAATATGTCTTATAGTCATTTGGGGCTTATAGTTGCTTAGATAGCAAACCCCAATATTTTTTATGGCACTTGGGGTTTATAGTTGCTTAGATAGCAAACCCCAAGAATTTTTATAATTTTCATGGTTTAGAGTTATGATTTACCCTACCTCGATTAATAGACAAATGACCTAGATGGGTTATCATATACTAACATGTGATCTTACCTACCTCGATTAGTAAACAGAGGACCTAGATGGTTTATCACATGCCATATTAATGAGTTAATGGCCATTAATATTGTAGTCCTATATGATATACATTTTTATAGTCATATGTTTTATAGTATATGTTACCAATAATCCAAAGAAACCGACCTCGTTGATAGGTTTTTTTTTTATTTTTTACCTCTTTCTTCATACATAATGCAATATTTGTTAATTTTGAATATGTCTAACAAATATTGTATTTGGTTTTTTTATTTCTTTACCTCTTTCTTCATACACAATACAATATTTGTTAATTTTGAATATGTCTAACAAATATTGTATTTATTGTATATGTCTAACAAATTTTGTGTTTCTTGCATTTTTTTATTTTATTAATTATGTCAATTTTAATTAATATTAAATTGATTTCAATTTAATTAATTATTAAATTAATATTAAAATAATTTCAAATTAATTAATTATTAAATCAATTTAAATTAAAATTAAAATCATTTCAATTTAATTAATTATTAAATCAAATTTAAATAATATTAATTATAAATTTATTTAATTTATTTTTTTAAATTTGGGAGACTTTCAATGTCTCCCATCGGAAGAGGTGGGAGACTTCCCACGTCTCCCAGTGGGAGAGGTTGAAAGTCAAACGTTGAGTTTATGAGCTGTGTCAGACCATAGTTGAGTTTATTTAACACATAGTTGGTGGTGAACGACAGGAAAGCCGGAGAGAGACTATTGAGGATTAAGCCGACTTGAGTTTCCTCATCTATTGTTGCTCCGTGAAGTTTAGCTTACTGAAAGTAGTTTGTCATCTTGATCAGGTGATCATGAACATGTTCAGACGGTGCCATCCGTGCATTGGCATATTTCTTGGTGGCCTCAAAACAAGTCTGCGCTGACTTGGCACCAAACATGTCTTGGAGGTGATCCATGATTTCGTAGGTCGTCTCAACATTCTCCATCTTTGTCTTGAGAGTGCAGACCATACTAGTCAACATGTAGTACCGCGCCTTGTTGTTAGTCACCTGCCAACACTCATACTTATCCATCACAAACTTGGTAGCTCCTTCTGCTGGAACTTCTATGGATTCCTCAGTCATGACGAACTTGGATTTGTCACCAATCAACACAATGTTGATATTTTTCTTCCATTTAATGAAGTTTTCTCCAGTGAGTTTCTCCGTGGAAAGTTGAGAAGGGGTGGAAGTAGACACAGCCATAATTAAAACTAGAAATTATCAATAAAATAGAAATCAATCACTTTTTCTCAATAAAACTTCTATTCACACAAATTTCAAGAAATAGCACAACATTTACCAAAATATGTAAGATATGAGAAAAAATTCCAAAAACTATCATATCTCTATTTCTTTAGGTTTTTAACTAATCTATGATATCATTGTCCCGGTTGGCGAGAGTCAAAAATATCACTAGTTAAATAATGTTTTAAACTTATTTAATAATGGACACCATTATTAACAACCTACTATTCAATCAAAATAAGAAAACAAAATCTCTTATTTTATGAGCTAGACCCGCGGTTTCGATAATCAATAGACTTGGTCCTGGTAGTCATCGTAGGGGTGAATCTAGTAGAATTTGACCTATAATTATCTATCTTTCAAAATCTAACATTTTCAAAATAACTAATGAACACCTTTCGTAGGGGGACAAATCAAATCGTCTCAAGGCCCCATTAAGCTATTGACAGTGGAGATCGAATATAATTCTTAAAATAAGCTCATTATAAAATTAAAAATAATATTTTTATTATTTATTTATTTTCGAAAATTAATGACTATGGTTCTCCGAAAAATTGAAAAAGTTAAATTCTTAAAAGCAAAGTCCTATAATTTTCTATTAATTTTAAAGTGTCACATTGAAACAAATTCAATTAAATTAGAATTAATTTATTGCTAATCAATATTTAGTTTTAACTATTATAATGAACCTATACATTTAAGTCTAACTCAGGCAAATGGGCCTTAACAATTGGGCTTACATGGAGGAGGGCTGGGTCCAGTATGTTGTTTGCACTACAAAGGCCCCCATACTTCCATACAAGGTCCAAAAGATAGGAATTTAAACATTTGTTTTATTAGCTGTTATTAATTGATTAGACCTACTATAGCCATGCAAAGCAAATGGGCATTTACAAGTGGAACCACCCACAAGAGAGGAATTTTTACTTTACATTTACTAATAGGCCCAAATAAAACCGATCATTTTATGAATGTTTTATTTGGCAAAATTAATATATCTAGCAAACATATGGGCCACTATATGCATCTCATCCCAATTGGGAAAATACCACATATAGTGCAAACAGGCATGTTATGATTGGATGGGCCTAATCATGTTACTATATGAGCAAGTTTATGAATTTATGCAAAAATACCAAAATTTATTTCATTTGCAAAAAATATCACAATTAATTTTCTAGAATTTATCAAAATTTCGAATTAATTATTTTTTTCCAAAAAAATAAGTCAATTTAAATGAAATTTATCAACAATTAACAATGTTTAATTTAAATTTCATTTATCAACAATCAACTTTGTTTAGGTTAATATAAAAAATATTAATTTAATTTAAATAGAATTTATCAACAATTAACCAAAGTTAATTTAAATCCCATTAAAAATTATTTTCATAATTGGTTTGAAAAAAGGTGATATTTTAAAAAATCTAACCAATTTTAAATTTTAAAATCAATATCTTAACTTTTTTTCAAAAAATATATTGTGTTTGTTACAACTATAAGCTAATATTTTAACCATTTAAAAAAATATATATTTTAATAGTTATAACAACCCTAAAATATCTCCAAATAGTTAAACAAATTCAAATATTCATGAAAATATCTAACTAACAAATTTCAAATTTCAAATAATTTAAATATTAAAAACTATAAAATAAAAAGATATTTATATTTTTAAATAAAGATTTAATAAAAATAACGAGCATTTAAAAGAAAATATCTCATATATTAAATCAAATATTTTTATATATTAAAATTTTAAAATTAAGTTGTAAGTCTATTTTTAAATTTGGATTTGAATCTTTGAAAAATATCTAATTATTTAAATCTCAAACAACAAAAATATTTTATTTTAAAAAACATTTTTAAATGATAAATAAATATGATATTTCTGGCTTTACTATAAATAATCAATTTCATATTTTTTATTTAAAAAATAATAATAAAAAAAGTTTTGTGATGAATAGTAACCGTGACGGGTACTGTCCACTGTGGCTGCAGCTGGGTGTGCGCGCGCGCGCAGGGGTGCTTGGCTGAGGAGTGTGTGCGCGGTGGCAGGGTGATACGTGCGCGTGCTCGCGTCGGTGTGCAGGGAGAGGAGAGGCGCGCGTGTGCGATTCGCAGCCAAAGTAAAAAATTTCGAAATAACTTTTTGTGCAACTTTTCAAACCAAAACCATTTTCTAATTAATTTTTACCATGTTTTACACAAAATAAAGCAAATATAAAAATTAATGGCATAGAAAACACAACAAAATAACCTAAAATTGTTAATAATCACATAGGATTCAATATGTTTCATAATATCATGAAATCCATCCAATTACTCAACACATCAAATAATTCAATTTTGAACATGTTCATGCATGAAAATAAAGAGTGGCAAAGGCTCTGAGGCCAGTTGTAGGAAAACTTATACATGAACTTATTTATTTTCATGTAGATCTTATATTAAACGAATTAATATAAGAAAACCTAAAATATGTTTCTAAAATTGAATTCATACTGAGATAATGATAAAAACAAATACATTATTTAGCAGTGGAATGATTGAGTCATTCCTTCAGTTTCTCTATCCCTTGTATCCTTTCTGTCGCAGAGTATTACCAAGAAACTAAACCGTTCTTCAATTTTCTTCATGCCTTCCCAAGTATCATTAGAATCACCTAGACTAGGGTGTGTAATTCTCAACACAAGAGATAGATACAAAGAAAAGAAGAGAAAAGAACAATGGGGCTTAGAAAAGGACTTATGCAGTAGAGAGAATCTAAAACCTATCAGAAACTTGTGATTCAACTTATGTTTTCAACTCTCTCTTAGCATTCCTTTTATAGACTCAATTAGGTCACTTATTTAATTAAGAAATCAATATGATAATAGTCAATAATCAACCCTAGGTCGAAATTATCATGGGCCTTAGGCCCGTGAAATTTCTCATTTAATTATAAGCCTATTGGACTTAAAATCAGAGCATATTTTATCTTATATTGATTTAGTTAATTAAATAATTATTCAAATCCTTTATCAAATTAATTATTTACAATTTTAACCTTGATTTAAACTTATTTATTAATTTAGATACCAATTTATCTTAATTAATAAATCTGCCATAATTTCTCTTTTCTTCTCTAAATTGTTTAACTTTGTGAAACTATCCAAAATAGACCTGGTCAACTTTGATAATTCTAATAGATAATTAAATCAATTAATTGAGATTATCTAGATGATTTTATCCAAAGTATAATGGGGACCATGGACCTATGAAATCAAGCTCCAATAAGTTATCATAAATCTAACAAATAAATTTACTAACTTATTAATTCCTCGTAACTCCACTAAAGACTTGGAATTGCACTTTTGAATTCATAGAACACTCTATAAACAAATATAGATAAGTTATTAATTATCCATTGTTACAACCACAATCGTCACTCAATCCTCTAAAGACAGTCTACAATGAGATGAGACTAAATTACCATTTTACCCCTCGTTGTATTTTATCCTTAAAAAACTTAGTTCCTTGTAAATGATATTTCAATAAAATAATATTAATTATTGAAATGAGATCTCTATCTTTTAGCACCTTGAACAAAACTAAAAGGAAACCATCATTTCACTTCTTCATTAGAAGCTATAGATGTTCATATCTATTATTAACACCCCCACTCAATTATACTACCGAGTTCCCAAGATGTAAGTACAGGCTAGTCCGTAGGGTAAGTTGGTAACGAACAAGTCAAATAACTCAAATAATACAATCAGTTAGAATACTAACCACTCTAAATTGAGATTGAAATTACCTATTGTCAACTATATCATATGACTAGATTTAATAATAATGGTATGTTTACTTATCCTATCTTCTTTCAATATCGGTCCAGTCCGATGTAACAAATACATCCGATCTTATCTACTTTGCTTATGTTCTGGAAAGAACATAACACTACAATGTCTAAGTAGATCATATCATAGATTGGCAAGTCAGTGTAAATTCTGTGGACTAACTAATCTTAGGACTAAATATTTTGAACATATAATCATATTTATATTCCACTATGATTACGTCACTATAAATATGATTAGCTATATACTCGAGATTTAATAGAAGTTTATATTAAATAAATAATCATAAAAATAAAACATGTGAGCAAAGTGATTGACCAAGTCAAAAAAATTATTTCTATTCTTTTATTTATAATAAATGAGATTACAAAGAAATTTGGTTTTAATTAGGGCATAAAACCCCAACAAAGTTAAGGACGGCCCATAGGCCCATATGTACATCCTTGAGCCTATAAATAGGACTAATGGGATTCATTTAAGGGATACACAATATTTTGTATTCAGAGAGAACAAGTGCTTTTATACATGATTCTTTGTATTCAACCTCAGAGCTTGTGAAACTTAGTGAAACCTAGTTTCTTGATCGCAGGTTTTGTAGTTCACATCAATAAAAACACTAAATGGACGTAGGTTATTACCAATATCTGGGGCCGAACCACTATAAAATCTTTGTGTTGTTTTAGTTCTTGCATTCAGTTTCATAATTCTTATCATTTTTAGTGACTCCGTGTCGTTGACTAAATCGAGAGTCAACATTTTGGTGCTTTAATTGAGACTCAAACTCAAGAACTTCATGATAACAATGGCGAAGAACTCGAGGAGAGCGGGTCAAGCTAGACAGACATCTGAAAATGTGCCAAATCCACCTCCTCCACCAGGTGTCGCGGAGGATAAGCCACAGGTGGAATTGGAAGAGGAGGAGATGGAAGCTGAAACCTTACAAACATCTTTGGGAGTGTTGCAAGACGAGTTAGCCACTCTAAAATCTAAGAAAGAGAATGCAGCTGAAACTATGGTGATGCAGCAAATGGAGATCGACTGACAATGCCGAGAGCTGAACGAATGACGGGCAGACATGGATCGTCAACAGAGAGACACTACAGAAAATTTAGAGGCATCCATTCAGTTGGTTCGAGGATAGCCTCATGCTCCACCTGCACGAACCTCTCAGCCAGATCTGCCACCAAACCTTCACCCTCCTCAAAATCTGCAATTGGATCACCCCTAGTGTCCTCAAAATCCACCATACTCAAGGAGTTCACAGTGACTGAAACCACACCCAGCTGCTCAGCAAGAAAGGCAGACCCAGAATCCTAACAAAAATAACGAGCAGCAACCACCCTCTCGTGCTGGTCAAGATAATACGCAACAGCACAAACAGGAATAGGGACGAACAGCGTCCCAGAAGCCCTAGACATCAAACAACTGGCGAACAGAACCCTCCTAGCAGGGGACAATGTCCCTCAAGAAGTAGAATACAAATGGACTCAAGCTCTGCGGTCTGGGACCCCGCATGACAGAGAAATGTTTGGGGACCCAACAACTAGCGCAGGCCTCCACCTGTTTACTGAGATGGACCAGGGAGAATAGAGGGGAACAATGCATACAGCAGGTCGTACACTCACAAGTCGCAATTCAAAGATGGCCATGATTACAACAAAGCAAACTCTGGTTATGATATGAGGAACAATAGCCGACATCAGGAAGAAAGGAATGGGCAGCAAAATCCTCCTTTGATGGACAACCGACCAACAAGCCAAAATGCTGGGGGCAGCCTAAACAACCCAACGTCTTTGACCGACTAGGTGCCAGCGAGTAGAGACGTAGGGATGGGGATCTAAGGGGCGTACTTAATGACCGAAGGGAAGACACGATGAGTACTTCCCCCCATCTTTGGCCGCTTCTACCATACCAGACGTTATTCAGGCTCAAATAGATGCCTTGAATCAGGCTATGAAACAACTGATCAGGAATAAAATGTCCCATATAGAATGACTGGAGAAAGGGCACCCCATTCATCAACATAATTGTTGTGGCAGAAATCCCAAGAAAGTTCAAAATGTCAGTACTGCCCAACTTCACTGGAAGAGAAGACTCGGTATCTCACGTGAATAAGTTTGAGATACAAATGGACATCCAGATGGTGTCCAAAGATGCTCAATTTAGGATCTTTCCTACCACTTTGTCTGATTCTGCCCAGGAGTGGTACTTCAAGTTTCCACTGACCAGCATAGTTTCATGGGAAATGTTCGTAGAATAATTCTACGGACAATTTTATCCTGGTCGAATACATCCAACAGAGCCCAGTAAGTTGGTTGATATCTGACAAAAGGAAGGAGAGTCTCTTAAAGAGTATATAGAGCAGTTTATGTGAGCATCTGCTCGGGCCAAGACTGTTGGAGATGAGGGAAAGATGATGGGCATCACAGCTGGAGTGCAACGCCAATCTCCCCTCTAGAGCACCCTATGGAAAAATGGAGTCAAGAGCACTCAAGAATTTATGGATCGACCAGACAAATACATCAAGCTGGAGGAGGCTGTCGCCAATGAAGGAAAGTCCCCAAAGGCTTACCAGGGCAAGAAGGAAGAGTCGGCCAAAGCTACCAGTGGGTCTGGAAAATCTAACGACAACAACGACAATGGTAATAATAAGAATGGAGGAAAAATGGAAAACACTGAGCAGACAACGTCTGATAACAAGTGCCCTATGCATAACAGATATGAGCCGAGTTTCACCAATTACCTGGCCCTGGTCAATAGCCAAGTTGAAGTGTATCGGTTCAGTCATATCACAGTCCCCTTTAGGCGACCAGCCCTTATCAGGAAAGACATATCCAAGAGGGACACAACCAAGTTTTGTTGTTTCCACAAAAACTATGGTCATGATACCAACGAGTGTAACCAACAAAAGGATGAGATCGAGTTCCTTATCTGACAAGGACATCTTAGAAGATATGTAAGAGCAGGGGGAGATTCCCATCAAGGGGCTAACGGAGGCAATGAACAAGCGCCTCAACACCAACGCTCGCCTCCTCAGCAGCCAGCTCCGGTTGCTGGTACTTTGCTAACCATGTGCGGGGGACCGCATATATCTGGTGATAGTGGTAAGGCAAGAAAGAGATATTCCAGGACCCTACATCAAGATCATGACATAGAAATGCTAAACATCGAGGAGCGAACTCCCAAAAAATCTAGAACAGAGGAAGAGTTAATAACTTTCTCTGAGCTGGACGCACAGCATGTACGATTCTCCCACTCATATCCTTTGGTCGTGGACGTACAAATTACCAACATGATGGTTAAATGAAACCTGGTGGATACTGGAAGCTCGGTGAACATTCTATACAAGTCTTCACTGAGAAGAATGAAACTATCAGTGCAGGATTTAGAACCATGCAACCAGACCATCTACGGTTTCTTTGGTGAGGGGCTAGCTCCCACAGGGTCAATCAGACTCCCGATACGGCAGGATTGGCACTCGGAAATAGGACATTACTCACTACTTTTATAGTAGTTGATTGTTCGTCCGTGTACAGCGCTGTGATTGGAAGACATATCTTGGTTTATTTGTGAGCAGTAACTTCGATCTGGCATCTGGCCATGAAGTTTCCAACTAATGCAAGAGTTGGGTGCGTATTGGGAAATCAGCGAGAAGCCAAAGAATGTTACAACTCCTCGATCACAAAGGCAAGAAAAGGCGGATCGGGGAGCGCAACAGAAAAAAGGTTGCTGGGGGTAAACGAATCATAAGCCCAATCAGGTGAACAAGTCACCAAATAGGTCGTTTCCCAAAGTGAGGATAAGGACTTAGATCCTCGCTTTGGGGATTTTGAAGAAAACATTGGACCCATGGAAGACCTCGAGGAGGTCCAACTAGAAGAAAAAGATCCGATTAAAGTTGTGAAAGTCGGTAAAAAAAGAGCTGGCGGAGTTTTTGAGGAGGAACAAGGAGGTCTTTTCCTGGTTGCATAAAGACATGGTTGGGATAGACCTAGCAGTTATCAGCCATGTTTTGAATATAGATAAAAACCACCCACCAGTGCAACAAAAAAGAAGGTTGCTCGACAAGGACATGTCTAAAGCCTTAAAGGAAGAAGTCAAGAAGCTGAAGGAATATGGATTAATCAGGGTAACGTTTTATCCAACTTGGGTCTCTAATCCCATACTTGTTCCTAAACCAAATGGTAAGTAGAGGACATGCGTCGATTTCACAGACCTTAATAAAGCCTGCTCGAAGGATTATTTTCCACTTCCAAGAATCGGCCAGTTGGTCGATGCTACATCAGGAAATGAAATTTTGTCATTCATGGATGCATACTCTGGCTATAATCAAATTAGTATGCATCAACCTAATGAAGAACACACTAGCTTTCGAACAAATACGGGGCTTTACTGCTACAAAGTAATGCCTTTCAGTTTAAAAAACGCTAGTATGACTTACCAGCGACTAGTAAACTACATGTTCAAAGATCATATCGACAATAACATAGAGGTTTACTTCGATGATATGCTGGTTAAGTCAATAAAAGTTGGTGAACACACCAAGGACCTGCAGGAATGCTTCAACATCTTGAACAAATATCATATGAAGCTTAATCCTCTTAAGTGTTCCTTTGGCTTTGGATCAGGAAATTTTTTGGGATTCATAGTAAACTCGCAAGGAATCGAAGCCAATCCTGAAAAGATTGAAGCACTGATCGAGATGCAATCACCAGCCAAAGTTAAAGATGTACAAAGCCTGACAGGGAGAATCGCGACCTTGAGTAGATTCATATCTAAGTCTACGGACAAGTGCGTCCCGTTTTTTAATCTACTCAGAGGAAACAAAAAGTTCGAGTGGATAGAAGAGTGCGAACAGGCTTTTCAAGCACTTAAAGCCCATATGTCGCAACCACCCATTCTGTCAAAGTCGGTCGAATGAGAAACTTTGTATATCTACCTAGCCATAACAGAGTATGCTACCAGTGCTATTTTAATCAGGGAAGAAGACAACATTCAAAAGCCAGTATACTACATAAGCAAAAGGCTAGTGGGATCAGAATTACGCTATAAGACTATAGAGAAATTGGCTTACTACTTAATACTGTGAAAGTTGCGACCTTACTTTTAGTCTCATCTCATAGTTGTTTTCACCAACCAGCCAATACGGCAAGTCTTACAAAAACCAAAAGCAACTGATCGACTACTAAAATGGGTAGTTGAGCTAGGGCAATTCAAAATTTCTTAGGCACCTCGAGTAGCCATAAAGGGTCAGGCCTTAGCAGACTTCGTAGCTGAATTCACTGGACTCCCAGCAAGCGAGCTGATTATAGAGCCTGAAGATCAATAATAAACTCCCGTCTGGAGGTTGTTCGTAGACGGGTCATCTAATGAGCACAATTCAGGGGTAGGGTTGATTTTAATTACCCCAAAAGGGCATCAGTTCCACTACACAATAAGATTCAACTTTACTGCCTCCAACAACGAGGCTGAGTACGAAGCACTGCTCGCATGTTTGAGACTAGCCAAGGATATGAATATAAAGTCATTAGAGATATACATCGATTCCTAGTTAGTTGTTAATTAAATCATTGGAGAATATCAGGCTAGGGGTCTTAAGATGGTTGCGTATCTAAACAAGGCAAAACACTTGCTAGCACAATTCGAGAAGTATATTTTCCAGCACCTCGTAACCAGAACTCAGATGGCGATGCCTTGGCCAAATTAGCGAGTACCAAAGATGCTGACACTTTGAGCATAGTACCGATCGAACATTTGATAGCTCCTATCATTCAAATAGAAGAATCTTCCCTAGTAATACAAGTGTCTAACACGTGGATGACTCCCATTATTCAATATCTCGAGCAAGGATGGCTACCTACAGATAGGAATAAGGCAAGGACACTACAAAGGCAATCAACTCAATTTATCCTGCTCGATGGAATCCTATATTGACAAGGATATTTAATGATGTTGACCCTTGATTTGGCCAACGACATGGAGTCAAAATAACGACAAAGAATGAAAAGGAAATTAAGAAGAGAATAAGTGACAGAAGCGATTTATAGTGGTTCAGCCCCAATTGTGTGGTAATAATCTACGTCCACTTAGTGTTCTTATTGATGTTGAATCCCAATGTCGTGATCAAAAGGGTTCTTGAGTTTCATAAGCCTCAGGAGAATTACAACCTTCAGTGGAGAATCACACTATACTTTCTCTATGAGTATACAAGTTCAAGGTTCAAAAGTCCCTTCCTTGAGCCCTCTCATTCATATTTATAGGCTCAAAGGGGTTACATGGGCCAATGGGCCTTAATTATCTTTAATATCAGCATATCAAGGAAATAAAGAGAAAATATAATAAATGTAGTTATTACAAGATTGCGTTTCTTAAAGGAAATAAATTGAAACATGCAACCAGACTGGTCGCATCTAAACACGAGATTTGATGTAGCAATAAACATTTGGTCAATAGGTGAACAACATCCCTTCACTTAAGCGCTGCCACGTGCCAACCACGTGTAATAAATTCTTGCCACATCATCAGGAGCCATTTTTGGGTAAACATTTGCCCCCCAAGTTTAATTTACTTCGACCAGCATAAAGTAAACTTAGGAGACTGACCATTCGCATACCCCACCAAATCTGTTAAAGTCGTCCATGCCTTCTCGAAAAAGGCAACCAATCATGTCTTTTCAGTTTCCCAAAAGTTGTCTGACGGCTATCGTGCTTCCCCATGCCTTGAAAAGTTAATCCCATTATTACCTCTTTTACAGTGCCACGATCAATATAAATAACCCACTCTCTTCATTTTTTACTTTTTACCAATCCTCTTGCCTTCAAGAACTCTGAAGAACAAGGTGCAAAACTTCCAGAAACTTAGACGATTCTTGGCGATCCACGAAGCTCCTGCCCAGCCAATATCGACTTAGCATGTCAGAAATCTACTCCATCTTTTATACAAGTAAGTTTTCTAATTGATGTCTTTCTATTATGTTGTGCTGTGCATGTTTTCCCATTATTTTTTATTTCTGAGTTCTTGAATATCTCTGTCAGTTCTTGCAAAATGATTTTAGGGTAAATGGGTATGTTGATCTACGCTAAATATGGTAGGAAAATAACACCTTGCTGGGATTAGGAACTAGTTTGGTAGTTAGGATCATGAATTTAGGGCGTAAAAATTTGATTTTTAAGCTTATAGAAAAACTGGGTTTTTCCCGCCCCTTCAGAGTCGAAAAAGTTTTTCCTGAAATTTTTTTTACTTATGCTTTTTGATCCATTTTCCAAACTGCTCGTATGTAATTTAGTGTCTTTGCTAGAATGTTGCTGGTCATATAAAAGCTTAACTTTTATATGCGATCAACGTTATTCCAACTCTTAACACTTCTTGGTCTTTTGGGTCGTAGATTATCATCTCCCCTTCTCTGTTCGCAGATTTTCATGCAAGATCCGTGAGGAGATGAGAGGCCAATTGACGACGACTTGCTCACTCAGCTGCTTATGGACGAAGAACAGCCATCGCTACTCATCCCAGAGATTCCTTTCTCTCGTATTCCACCCAACAGACCTCCTTCCAGTCCATCAAATATGGGTAGAGTAAAATCCACCACCAAGAAAAAGAAAGCATCTAAACCTTCTGAAAATCAGCCTACTCCTCGAGCTGAAATTCCCTCGACCAGTGGTAGAGCCGAAAACACTAGTCCCGAAATCCAAAGACAGGCCTGCCCCTGCGATGTCCTTTGACCAGACGTCGAATGGTACCTTTCCCCTCCTAGCCAAATCATTGCTAGGATGGTAAAAAAATTCCTCAGAAAGTACGGACTTTCGGGGGTAACTTTATTCCTACCTTCCACCGACCAGCGGGCAAACCTGCCCGGTGGCGCCTTCAGTGCCTGGTCGAGGTATCACATTGAGGCAGGGGCAACCCTACCTCTCCATCCTTTCTTCCAGGGAGTGGCCAATTACTTCGTGGTCACTCCTTTCCAAATAGCCCAAAATGGGTATAGAATGCTTTCCGCACTCTATATCCTTTACAGCCATAAAAAATAGCCTCTCCCTTCGCCTCATGAGATCAATTACTGTTCGATCTCAAATCTAACCCCAACCAGGACAACACGGGGTGCTTTCATCTCTGGGATCAGGAATCGACCCGCACCTTCATGAGTGAGACTACCTACAAGTCTAATGTAGGAAAGTACTACCAAGAGTACTTTTTAACTACTAGTTTGGTCGCCAACAACCTAGCCTTCACCCAAGGAGGTAACTTCTTCGTTCTCTTGGTTGTTTATTTCTTTTTATTCTATCTGCATTCTCCTTAGAAAATTAGCCCTCTTCAGGTCCATGGATGAGACCAGCCCCTACTCCAGAAATGGAGATTCGAGCAACATTACTGGCCAGCATGACTGACGTAGAAAAAAGCGTCAAACAACTGGTCACTGAAGCCAACCTAAGGTTGGTTGGGCTTCTAACACCTCACCAGGACGTGAGGGAGTCAACTAGTGGAGAAATTCCCGAGCAGCACCCGGACGTGTCGCAACCTCCAAGGAGGAGGACAACTGGAGTGATAATTAGCGAACCCTCTAGCACCTCGCAAGCAGATGCTCTCCTGCCCCTTCGAGAAAGGGAAAAAAGAAAGTTTTCGAACCCCCTACACCCATCGATGAGTCTTCAGATGAGAACGGTAATGTCTTCTCATTCTTAGACAGTTTGCCCATTCCCTATCATTTATTTGACAGGGACGGCAACTTTAAGTACACTCCAAATTTAAATTCAGATTTCTTCCAGGCAGTGAGTGAGTGTAACAGCAGTTCAGTAAGTAATGTAGCGACCAATAGTTATAGCACGAGTACTTTACTTATAATTTCCTTGCTTTCATTTTTAACTCCATCTATACATGTCATCTAACTGCTTGCAATGCTTCCTTACTTGCAGATATGTCTTCCAGAGATATGTTCGACCGCTACACCGCACCTGCTGTTCCATCGAGCAGGAAGAAAGAAAGCAAGCGGCACCGCAGGGAAAATAGCAAGGCCTCTTCGAACAAGAAGGCCCGGACTGAGGATCTTCCAGCTGCTGCTCCCTCAAAGGAAACAACGCCACCTCCGACACCACTTGACCAGCAATCTTCTCCTGCAGCCGCCGAGCAGAACTATACCCCTCCAGCGCCAACCGACCAGACACCTTAAGGCAGTCAACCTGAAGATGCCCTAACCAACACGGTAGTTGGCTCAGCCAGAGAGAGGATATAAAAACTCTCAAAGCACAAACGCAGCTGAGAGGCCATTGTCGGCACCAACTCCATGGAGGCCAACCAGATAATAAACCGAGGGCTGAACGAGATAGCTAGTGTAAGGTGCTTTTCTTTAGCTGAGTTATTTTACTTTGTCATTAACTACCATCCTCTTATCTCTTCACCTGATCGCAGGAATTGCTGACAATAACTGCTAGTTGGCACCGCATAAGGACTTTGGTCACCCAGACCAAAGACTCTGACACCATGCACACTGAGGTGATGAAGGTGCTCAAGGGGAAGAATGTTGAACTACTCGAGAAAAACACATAACTGCTCGGCAAGAACACCAAATTGTTCGAGCAAAACTCCCAACTGACCGAAGAGCTGCTGCAGTTCCAGACTGCCCTGGCTAACGCCAATGCAGACAAAGAGAAGTTTAGGGAGTGTGCTAGACTTAACTGCCAAGAGGCCAAACAGCTTGAGGTTGATCTAATTGCGAGCAGAAAGGAGACTGAGGAGTTGGAGCGTCACATCCAGGTGCTTGAGGAGACTAACCACAGCAACTTGGAGAAGTATAGGGAAGCCACTCACCTTTGCTTCTACGAGTTCTGGAAGCACAATCGTGGGGCCAACTTCAATTATCTTTCCGAACGTCTAAGGTGAACTCAAATAGCCCTGTGCACTATTCTCCTGGAGGAAGAAGAAAGAGCCAAAATTCCTGCCTCCCTAAAAATCTCCTTAGCAACGAGGATTGACGGCGCGGAAAATGAAGCTAGAACTACCGTCGACCAGGACACTCCTCAAGACCCTCCTGCCTCGTAGTGTTTTTATTTTTCTTACTTTATATTTTAGATACATGACCTACGGGTCGTGATGTAAAGACAATTTCTATTTTTATTGCTGCATGGGCACCTTTTTTCCTTTTAACAAACAATTACATCCGAGCAGTGACTGCTCGCGGTGTAAAAGGATTCATTTTTGGTATTATATAATATTTTCATCTTATTATAACACCTGTTCGCATGACCAAACTTAGCATAGTACTTTGGTTTGATTTAACAAAATAATAAAATTTTGAAAAATACTCTAAGTACCCTAGCATGCTTTCACTTATTTTGCTCGTGTGTTTACATACCTTTTGATATGCTTTACTTACTAGATACCTTATATGCCCCCAAGTGATTGAGGAGCTTTAGGTCCTTGGTCACTTGCCTTGACTAGGACCTGTTTGAACATTTCTGCTCGTAGGATAAATTTTAAAATGAGAATATAGCAAAACAACACACGTAATGAGAAAATACTTGTAATAAATACAATAGTTTGCAAGATTGACTGGCTGCGCATAGTCCCTTTTATTTCTCGTAGTAAATGGACAAGACGTGCTTGTACGAGTGATCACCAAAATGATCTTACACTTATAAGCGATTAGTCATATAAAATGACCAACCCTTTTTCATAACTTGTATAAAGTAAAATTAATAGAAGCTAATTCTTTAAGAACAATTGTTTATTGATAGTACTTTCTAGTTGTTCTCCATTCCAATAGTGAGGAATGAGATCTCCATTTAAGCGAGAAAGTTTGTAAGTGCCTAGATGGAGGAATTCTTCAATTTGGTACGGTCCTTCCTAGTTAGGTCCGAGTACTCCAGCGGCCTGGTTGTGGGTGTTGAGGAAAACCCTTCTAAGTACTAGATCTCCTACATTTAATTTCCTTCCACGTACTTTAGAATTAAAATACTAGGCGACCTTTTGCTGGTATGCCACTACTCGGAGTTGGGCTTGCTCACGCTTTTCATCACCAAATCTAGAGATTCCATCAATAGCTGGCTATTAGAGCCTTCATCGAACGTCATTCTCTGATGCGATGGCGGATCTAACTTAACAGGCAACATAGCCTCATATCCATAAGCCAAGGAAAATGGAGTATGGCCTGTTCCTGTGCGATGGGACATTCTATATGACCAGAAGACTTCAGGCAATTGCTCTGGCCATGCCCCCTTTGCTTCCTCAAGCCTCCTCTTCAGAGTATCCTTTAGCGTTTTATTGACTACCTCGACTTGTCTGTTTGCCTGAGGGTGGGCAACTGAAGAAAAGTTTTGATAATTCCATGCCCCTCGCAAAAATCTGTGAACGGATCACTATCAAATTGTGTACCATTGTCTGAGACAATTTTTCTTGGCAATCCATAGCGACACACGATGTTCTTCACCACAGAATCTAGGACTTTCTTGGTCATTATGGTTGCGA
Source organism: Humulus lupulus (assembly GCF_963169125.1). Taxonomy (NCBI): domain Eukaryota; kingdom Viridiplantae; phylum Streptophyta; class Magnoliopsida; order Rosales; family Cannabaceae; genus Humulus; species Humulus lupulus. The sequence continues at coordinate 220,411,284 of NC_084796.1, forward strand.
GTGGCTCAGCTTCGGCCCACTTTGTGAAGTAATCAACGGCCACCATGGCATATTTGATGCCACCCTTCCCTGTGGGCAAAGATCCGATTAGGTCTATACCCCAGACTGTGAATGGCCACGGACATTGCATCTGTTTTAGTTCATTAGTGGCTCCTCGCGGAATTTTGGAGAATCTGTGGCACTTGTCGCACCTCCGCACAAATTCCATCAAGTCTTCATTCATTGTTGGCCAGAAGTATCCTTGCCTTAGGATCTTTTTTTATAAACTCTACCCGCCAGCATGGTCCCCACAAAAGCCCTTGTGGACCTTTCTCATCAATTCTTTGGCCTTCTCTTTCAAAATACACCTGAGGAGTGGCATTGATTATCCCCTTCGGTACAAGATTCCATCGACCAAGATATACCTAGCAGCCTGCCGCTGAAGGGTCCTAGCTTTGTTTATGTCCGTCCGTGACACACCTTGCGTCAGGAACTCTATGTAAGGTGCCATCCATGTATCTACTGCCTCAATCACCAAATAGGTTTCTTCTATCTGGATGCTTGGTGCCGACGGCCATTCAACTGGTACTATATTCAGGGTATCAGCATCCTTGGCGCTCGCTAATTTGGCCAAAGCATCAGTGTTTGAATTCTGGTCGTGAGGCACTTGCTGAAGAATGTACTTATCAAATTGTGCCAATAGATCCTTTGCTTTATTCAAGTAGGCAACCATCTTTAGACCTCAGGCCTGGTATTCTCCAATGATCTGATTGACCACTAATTGAGAGTCACTGTATATTTCAAGTGACTTTATGTTCATGTCTCTGGCTAATCGTAACCCTGCGAGCAATGCCTCGTACTATGCTTCGTTGTTGGACATCATGAAGTCGAATCTAATTGCGCAGTGAAATTGATGCCCTTCAGGCATTATCAAAATCACTCCGGCTCTAGCATGATGCTCATTAGAAGAGTCGTCCGTGAACAACTTCCATGAGGGAGTTTGGTTTTGAGGTTCAAGCTCTCCAGGCTCTTCTGGATGCTCGTTGTCTAGAAGCCCAATGAGTTCTGCGATGAAGTCAGCCAAAGCTTGTCCTTTCATTGCGGCTCGTGGTAAGTAAGAGATATCAAACTTCCCAAGTTCAACCGCCCATTTCAACAATCAGCCTACGGCTTCTGGCTTCTGCAGATTTTGCCGTAAAGGTTGGTCAGTCAAAACTGTGATTGGGTGAGCTTGGAAGTATGCCCACAGCTTTTTGGAGGCTAAGATCAAGCAATAGGCTAATTTTTCAATTGGTGGCTACCGCAGTTCTGCTCCTATTAGCCTCTTACTTACATAATAAATGGCCTTTTGCACACCCTCTTCCTCTCTCACTAGAACAGCACTAGCAGCGTATTCTGTGATCACCAAGTAGATTAACAGAGTCTCTTTATCGACCGGCTTCGATAGAATCGGTGGCTGCAACATGTGAGTCTTTAAAGCTTGGAAAGCCTGCTCGAACTCCTCCATCCATTCGAACTTCTTGTTGCCTCTGAGTAGATTAAAAAATGGGACGCATTTGTCCATTAATTTGGAAATAAATCTACTGAGAGCAGCAATTCTTCCAGTCAAGCTTTGAACATCCTTGATTTTTGTCGGTGATTTCATATTGACCAGGGCTTTGATCTTCTCGGGATTGGCCTCAATTCCTCGCGTGTTGACTATAAATCCCAAGAATTTTCCTGATCCAAATCTGAAGGAACACTTGAGGGGATTTAGCTTCATCTGATATTTATTCAAGATGTTGAAGCACTCTTGCAGGTCCCCTATATGTCCTTCTGCCTCTTCGGCTTACCCAGCATGTCACCGACATATACTTCCATGTTTGTACTGATCAGCTCTTTGAACATGTGATTGACTAGTCATTGGTAAGTCGCACCAGCATTTTTCAAACCGAAGGGCATCACTTTGTAACAGTAAAGCCCTGCATCGGTCCGAAAGCTAGTGTGATCCTCGTCAGGTGGATGCATACTGATCTGATTGTACCCGGAGTATGCATCCATAAATGAGAGGATCTCGTGCCCTGCAATGGCATCGACCAGCTGGTCGATTCTAGGGAGTGGGAAATAATATTTAGGGAAGGCATTATTAAGGTCTGTGAAATCCACGCACGTTCTCCACTTTCCATTCGGCTTGGGACCCAGTACAAGATTAGAGACCCAAGATGCATAAAACGCTACCCTGATGAATTCGGTCTCCTTTAGCTTCTCGACTTCTTCCTTTAGAGCTTTTGATCTGTCTTTGTCAAGCAGCCTTGTTTTCTATTGTATTGGTGGAAAACTCTTGTCTATGTTCAGGACATGGCTAATGACCACAGGGTCTATTCCAACCATGTCTTTATGCGACCAGGCAAAGACTTCCTATTTTTTCTTTAAAAATTCCACCAGTTCTTGTTTCGTTGTTGTCTCTAAGTTTTTACCGACTTTCACAACCCTGGTCGGATCTGCTTCATTGAGTTGGACCTCTTCAATGTCCTCGATGGGTCCTATCTCTGCATAAAAATCCCCAAAGCGAGGATCCAAATCCCTGTCCTCACTTTGGGAAACACCTTATTTGGTGACAGAATCACCTGATTGGGCTTGTACATCACTGGCCGTTTGCAACTCCTTCCCAGCAGCTTCCCTCGATCCACCTTTCTTTGCCTTAGATATCGAGGCGTTGTAGCACTCCCTCATTTCTTGCTGGTTTCCCAACACGTATCCTACCCCTACGTCGATTGGGAATTTCATGGCAAGGTGCCAAATCGAGGTAATGGCTCGCAGGTCGACCAAAATTGGCCTTCCAATTACAGAATTATACGCTGAAGGACAATCAACTACTATGAAAGTAGTGAGTAATGTCATGTTTGCAGGTGCAGTTCCTACTGTAACAAGAAGCCTAATCGACCTTGTCAGGGTGAGCCCTTTGCCAGAAAAACCATATATGGTTTGGTTACACGGCTCCAGGTCCTTGATGGACATCTTCATCCTTTCCAGTGAAGACTTATACAAGATTTTGACTGAGCTTCCTATGTCAACCAATACCCTTTTAACCAACATGTTGGCAATTTGGACGTCAACGACCAGCGGATCGGAGTGTGGGAACCAGACGTACTGAGCATCGTCTTCAGAGAAGGTTATCAGCTCCTCCTATGTTCGAAATTTCTTTAGTGGGCGATTCTCCACACTCATCATCTCGATGTCCTGGTCATGGTGTAAGGTTCGAGCGTATCGCTCTCTTACTTTCCCACTATCCCTTGGAAGGTGTGGGCTGCCATAGATGGTGAGTAACGTACCTGCCACAGGAGCTGGCTGTAAAGGTGGCAAGCATTGGCGTGCAGGCGCCTACTCGTTGCCACCCTTAGCCTCTCGCTGAGACTCTTCTGCGGCTCGTACGTATCTCCTTAGGTGTCCCTACCTGATCAGGAATTCGATCTCGTCCTTCAACTGGTTACACTCATTGGTGTCATGTCCGTAATCGTTGTGAAAACGATAGAATTTTTTTGTATCTCTCTTGGAGATATCCTTCCTTATAGGCGCTAGTCGCTTATAAGAGACATTGCCATTGGCCGCCTGGTAGACCTCCGCCCTAATTTTGACAAGGGTCGTATAGTTGGTGAATCTTGGCTCATATTTATTGCCTTTGGGGTGTTTATTTTCAGATGTTGACGGCTCATTGCCCGCCCATTTTCCACCATTTCTGCCATTTTCGTACCCGTTGCCTTTCCTGTTGCCATTGGGTTTATCTGACCCATTGGCAGCCTTCACGGGATCTTCCTTCAGTCCTTTGTCTTTCATAGGAGACTTCCCCTCGTTAGCGATTGCATCTTCAAGCTTGATGTATCGATCAGCTCGATCTAGGAACTCTTGGGTACTTCTTACCCCATTCTTTCTCAGGCTGTTCCAGAGGGGAGAATGGCGTCTAACCCCCGCAATTAGGGCCATCATCTTTCCCTCATCGCCAACTGTTTTGGCTCTAGCCGCTGCTCGCATAAAATGTTGGACGTACTCCCTTAAGGGCTCTCCCTCCTTTTGGCGTATCTCAACTAGCTTGTTAGCCTCAGTGGGGTGTACGCGACCCGCGTAGAATTTTACGAACATTTCCCAGGATATTATACTAGCATGAGGGATCTTAAAGAACCACTCCTTGGTGGTGTCAGATAGGGTGGCGGGGAAGATCCTATAGCGGGCATCGTCCGACACCTTATGAATATCCATTTGTATCTCAAAATTGTTCACATGAGATACTGGGTCCCCGTTGTTGGGGTTTTATGCCCTAATTAAAACCCAAATTCTTTGTAATCTCATTTTATTATCAATAAAAGAATAGAAATCATTTTTTGACTTGGTCAATCACTTTGCTCACATGTTTTATTTTCATGATTATTTGTTTAATATAAACTTCTATTAAATCCCGAGCATATAGCTAATCTTATTTATAGTGATGTAATCACAGTGGAATATAAATATGATTATATGTTCAAAAATAAGTTAGTCCTAAGATTAGTCAGTGCACCGGATTTACACTGACTTGCCAATCTACGAAATGATCTACTTACACATTACAGTGTTATGTTCTTGCCAGAACATTAGCAAAGTAGATAAGATCGGATGTATTTGTTACATCGGACAGGACCGATATTGACAGTTGATAAGATAAGTAAACATACCGTTATTATCTATTCTAGTCATATCATATAGTTGACCATAGGTCAATTCAATCTCAATTCTGAGTGGTTAGTATTCTAACTGATTGTATTATTCGAGTTCTTTGACTTGTTCGTTACCAGCTTACCCTACGGACTAGCCCATACTTACATCTTGGGAACTCGGTAGTATAATTGAGTGGGAGTGCTAATCATAGATATGAACATCTATAGCTTCTGATGAAGAAGTGAAATGATGGTTTCCTTTTAGTTTGGTTCAAGGTGTTAAATGATAGAGATCTCATTTCAGTAATTAAATTAGTTTACTGAAATATCATTTACAAGGAACTAAGTGTTTTAAGGATAAAATACAATGAGGGGTAAAACGGTATTTTAGTCCTATCTCATTGTAGACCGTCTATAGAGGATTGAGTGAAAATTATGGTTGAAACAATGGATAATTAATAGCGTATCTATATTTGTTATAGAGCGTTCTATGAATTCAAGAGTGCAATTCCAAGTTTATAGTGGAGTCACGAGGAATTAATAAGTTAGTAAATTTATTTGTTAGATTTATGATAACTTATTGGAGCTTGATCTCATAGGCCCATGGTCCCCATTGTACCTTGGATAAAATCATCTAGATAGTCTCAATTAATTGATTTAATTATCAATTAGAATTATCAAAGTTGACCAAGTCAATTTTGGATAGTTTCACAGAGTTGTGTAATTTTGAGAAGAAAAGAGAAATTATGGCAGATTTATTAATTAAGATAAATTGGTATCTAAATTAATAAATAAATTTAAATCAAGGTTCAAGTTATAAATAATTAATTTGATAAAGGATTTAAATAATTATTTAATTAATTAAATCAATAGAAAATAATACAGGCATTGATTTTAAGTCCAATGGGCTTATAATCAAATGGGAAATTTCACGGGCCTATAGCCCATGATAATTTCGACCTAGGGCTTCAAAATGGCTGTTATTTTATTGATTTTTTAATTAAATTAAATGGCCTAATTGAGTCTATAAAAGGAGTGCTTAGAGAGAAGATTTAATAGACGACAGATAAGTCACAAGTCCGATTTTCTGATAGTTTTATATTCTCTCTAAACATAAGTCCTTTTCTAAGCCACTTTGTTATTTTCTCTTCTTCTCTCTATATCTATCTCATGTGTTGAGAATTGCCCATACTAGTCTAGGTGGTTCTAAGGATACATTGGAAGATCGTGAAGAAAATAGAAGATCGGTTCAGTTTCTTGATAATACTCTGCGACAGAGAGGATACAAGAGTTAGAGAAACTGAAGGAAGGACTCTTTAATTCCGCTGCGTATACTGTAAGTATTTTATTTTTTGTTTCTCTTTGAATTCAATTTTAGAAACAGGTTTTAGGCTATCTCGTATTAATTTGTTTAATATTAGATATACATGAAAATAAATAAAGATCCTGTATAAGCTTTATTCCAACACCCGTACCAATCAAAGTTTGGCAGTACCGGCATTTTGAACTTGCTGGGGGTTTCTGCCACAGTAATCCTCTGCACAAACGGAGTGCCTCTCCTCCAGTCGTACTCTATGTGGGATGTCCAGCTCCCGACTAGCTGCAGTACCACTTGGTTCAGAGCATCAATTTGAGCCTGAACCGCGTCTGGGATCGCTGGGGCGACTGGTGCCAAAGGAGTGTACTCATCATGCCTCTCGTATCTGTCATTGAGTACGTCCCTCAAGTCATCGTCTCTGCGCCTTTACTCGCTAGTGCCCAGCCGATCGAAGACGTTATGCTGTCAGGGCTGCCCCCCAACGTTATGGCTCGCAGGCCTATTTTCTCTCTGTGGGGGGTTTCTATCTCCACCTATTTCCTCGTGTCTTCGACCAACATTCCCCCTGCAGGAATCAGCTTCATTGTAGTCATGGCCATCCCTAAACTGCAGCCAACTATGGCGCGACTGGCTGGTCATGCTGTTTCCTCCTCTGGCTGGTATCTCCTGAGTGTCAAAGGGAGGCCTGCGCTGGTCGGTGGGTCCCCGTGCATTATTATGCCATGGGGGGACCTTGACCGCAGAGCCTGACTCGTTATGTCTTCTATTGGCAGAAGGATGTTGCCCCTTGCTCGGTGGATTTGGGTCATCGTCCCTTGGGCGTCTAGGGCTGTGGGGAGGCTGCCCGACCCTATTCTGCCTCTGGCGCTGGGGATTGCCGTGACCAGCTTGAGAGGGTGGCTGTCGCTCAGGTTCCTGAATTGGGACATCATCTTGAGCAACAGGTGGCTGCCCCGGCCTTTGAGGGATTGCTGGTTGGAGCGGAGGACATGGATTAGGGGTCATTGCAGTGGTGCATTTGTTGGCTGATCCGGTTGAGAGTTCGGCGCAGCATGTCCTCTGGCCAACTGAATGGCTGCTTCAAGAGCAGCTGTGGCATCTCTCTGCCAACGGTCCATTTCTACCTATCACTCATTTAGCTCCTGACGCTGACGCTCAATCTCCCTTTGTTGCAGCATCAAGGTCTCTGCTACATTCTCCTGATTGGCCCTCAGATTGGCCAACTCATCCTGCAACATGCCTAGTGTTGCCCTCAGTGTCTCGAAATCCATTTCCTCCTCTTCAAAATCCAAGTGTGGTTCATTTTCAGCCACATTTGGAGGAGGAGGTTGAGATGATGTAACGCCAACAGCCTGTCCAGCTCTCTTGAATGTCTTCGCCATTTGATCTTCCTAAAGCTTCTTGATTAATCTCTCAACAAAAGCATCAAAATGTTAACCCTTGATTTGGCCAACGACACAGAGTCAAAATAACGACAAAGAATGAAAAGGAAATTAAGAAGAGAATCAAATAGGAAGAAAGCAACACAAGCGATTTATAGTGGTTCGGCTCCAACTGTGTGGTAATAACCTACTTCCACTTAGTGTTCTTATTGATCTTGAATCTCAATTCCATGATCAAAGAACTAGGGTTCTTGAGTTTCACAAGCCTCAGGAGAATTACAACTTTCAGTGGATAATCACACTATGCTCTCTCTATGAGTATACAAGTTCAAGGTTCAAAAGTCCCTTCCTTGAGACCTCTCATTCATATTTATAGGCTCAAGGGGGTTACATGGGCCAATGGGCCTTAATTATCCTTAATATCAGCGTATCAAGGCAATAAAGAGAAAATATAATAAATGTAGTTATTACAAGATTGCGTTTCTTAAAGGAAATAAATTGAAGCATGCGACCAGACTGGTCGCATCTAAACACGAGATCTGATGTAGCAATAAACATCTGGTCGATAGGTGAATAACATCCCTTCACTATAACGCTGCATGTGCCAACCACGTGTAATAAATTCTTGCCACATCATCAGGAGCCATTTTTGGGTAAAAAAATGCCTTTATTGAGATGTTTTTCCAAGGAAAAAGCTAAGGAATTGATGCAAGAAGTGCATGAAGGGTTCTGTGGCGATCATGCCGGGGACAAAGTTTGTCAAAAAAGATTCTTCAACAAGGATATTTCTGGCCAGCAATGATTGAGGATTCTATGGAATTTGTTAAAAAGTGTGATAAATGCCAAAGATTCTGCAAGATACCTCGAGCAACCCCAAATGAGCTTAAATAGATGCAAAGCCCATGGCCCTTCGCATTCTGGGAAATAGATCTGATCGGATCTTTGCCCACGGGAAAGGAGAATGTCAAGTATGCAATAGTTGTTGCTGACTACATTACTAAGTGGGCTGAAGCTGAACCGCTTGCAATAATCACAACCAAGAAAGTGCTGGATTTCGTTGTCAGAAACATTGTATTACGATATGGGTTGCCGAAAAAATATTGCATTAGATAATGGCACACAATTTGACAGCAATCTGTTTACCGATTTTTGCAAGAGGCATGGCACAATGAAGAGCTTTTCATCAGTTTCCCATCCACAAGCCAACAGACAGGTAGAAGCTGTAAACAAAACTCCGAAGGACACACTGAAGAAAAGGCTCGAAGATGCAAAGGGATCAGGGCCAGAACAATTGCTAGAAGTACTCTGGTTCTATAGAACAGCACATTGAACAACAACAGGCCATACACCATTTTCCTTAGCCTATGGGTATGAGGCCATGTTACTAGTTGGGTTGAATCAACCCTCACATAGAAGGATAACATACGACCAGAATACGAATAACCAGTTATTAATGGAGTCTTTGGACTTGGTTAACGAAAGGCGCGAGCAGGCTCAATTATGAGTTGCATCTTACTAGCAAAAGGTTGCTCGATAATTTAATTCTAACGTACGTGAAAGAAAGTTTGACGTAGGAGATTTGGTTCTTAGAAGAGTTTTTCTCAACACTCATGATCAGGCTTATGGAGTACTTGGACCAAACCGGGAGGGTCCGTATCAAATTGAAGAAATTCTTCAACCAGGCACATACAAACTTGCTCGCTTTAACGGAGATCTCGTTCCTCGCTATTGGAATGGAGAACACCTGCGCAAGTATTATCAATGAACATTTCTTTTTAAAGATTTGGCTTGTATTAATTTTACTTTTTACAAGTTTTTGAAGAAGGGATGGTTAGTTAGATGGCTGGTCGCTTATAAGTGTAAGATCAATTTTTGATCACTCGTACAGACACGAATTTTTGTCCATTTTTTTGAGAAATAAAAGGAACTGTACGCAGCCAGTTATTCTTGCCAACTATTGTATTTATTACAAGTATTTGCTCATTACGTGTGTTGTTTTGCTATATTATCATTGATTGTTTATAAGTACGCGAGCAACAATGTTTGAACATGTATTGGTCAAGGGAAAGTGACCGAGAACCTTAAACTCTTCTATCACTTGGGGGGCATATAAGATACTAAGCAAGCAAAATAAGTGAAAGCATACTATGACACTTAGAGTATTTTTCAAACTTTTTTAGCTAATTTTGTAAGATAATAAGGTGTTATGCTAGGTTCGGTCATACGCGCCAATGTTATAATAGTAATTGTAATGTGCAAATATTATAATATCAAAACGAAATATCTTTACACCGCGAGCAATTGCTGCTCGGATGTAATTCAAAATATTAAAAGTAAATAAAACTGCCTTAGGTAGCAAACTATCTTAACACTGCGAACAGTCTGTTCGGGTGTTCTAGTTACATAATTTTTTTTTTAATTACTGTGCAGCTGAAGGGGGGTCCTATTGAGGTTGCTGATCAACAGAGGGTCCGGATTCCTCCTCGACACCATTGACGTCCTTCGCCAAAGAAATTTCAAGAGATTCTTGGGCACTTTTCTCCTCTTCTAGGAAAGCGGCGCACTTGGCAAGATTAGCCTATTTTACCTACTCAAGAAGGAAATCAAATTTGCATCTTGATTATTCTTCCAAAACATGTAAAATCAGCTGAGGCAGCTCCTCAAAACCTCTCCAAGTTTTGGGCATTTTGCGCTTCGAGCAGCTTCACTCGATCCTCCAGACTGTTGGCCTCCTTCATGCTTGCCTCTAGATCTTCTTGCAGGTTGGCTACCTCCATATAGTTTGTCTCGGAGGCTTCCTTGAATTTATCCTTAGCCGCAATAGCCTTAGACAGATTTTCTTGGCTCTTCTTCATCTCCTTGGTTAAAATAGCAGCTTTGTCTTCAGCTGCCATAACCTTGGCCACCCATGCCTTGATCTCCTCAGCATGTTTTGAGTCAGCCTCCTCGGCGCGGCACTAACCGTTGTTCACGGTAAGAAGACCCTGCGAACAATGGAAAGATGAAGTTGTCATAGCTAATCAAAAGAAATATTGTTCGAATATAATAAAATACAGAAGAAACATACGCTGAGGACTTTGTTGAACCCATGAGCAAGGACCTAGCTGGGTTTCAACTAAGGGAGACATGCAAAGGAATCTTGGCTGCGACGGTGCTTGGATATTTTCTGAAGCTTATCATTTGTTGAGCTATAAACATTGCTCAACAATTCTGCTGCCAAAGATTCTCCTGCCTGGTCGGTGGAGGGCCTGATGCGAGGAGGAGGAGGTGTAGTCATTTTGGAAGGAATAGGAGCCAGAGGGTCTTTTGGTCGAGCCTTTTTTCTTAAAGGTTCCCCACTGGCATCTCCTAAATTTTACCTACGAGACTTCTTCGAGCTTGCTGGTTTGCCTCCAGAGGCATAGATGTTAAATGCATCGTCGAATTGCATGACTACAAGAAAAAAAAAATAGTAGATATGTCAAGAAATAGTTTTACATGATAAGGAACAAGCTGAAAAGAAATTCTAAGTAGTATACCCAAACTACAATTATTGGTCGCTACGTCATCTAAGGAATTATTGCTACCCTCACTATCTGTCTCGAAGAAGTCCAAGCTAAACTACTGGTCGAAAAATTAAAATTGTCGTCCTTATCGAATAAATGATAAGGGATGGGGAATGTATCTAAAAATAAAACATCTATACCATTCTCATTGAAGGATTCGAGTGTAGGACCAGCATATTCGGGTAATTTTTGTTTCCCCCTCCCATGTTGGGGAGGGATATTGGTTAGTCGAGTGTTGGGGTTGGGTTCTCGAATGGTCACTCCCGTTGGTCGGCACCTTTGGGGCTGTGACACATCCTGTTGCTGCTCGGGGTTTTCTTGTTCTTCAGTTCCCTCTCCAGCGGCACTCCCCTCAGTTGATTCCCTCACCTCTTGGTGAGGCTCTAATTGCTTTCCGTGACCAACTCCTTGTCACTTTTTTCTATATTCGTCATGTTGGCCAGGGCTGCAGCTCTTCTCTCCATCTCTGGAGTAGGTTTTGGTCGATACCATGGACCTAGGCACAATGCAAACTAACTAAGAACAAGGAAAAGATACAAAGCGACTAGAAGAAAGTGGAACAGAGATTAAAGATTTTACTGCTCGTGTGAAGGTCATGTTGTTTTCGACTAGGTCGATCGTGAGGAAGTACTCTTGGAAGTTCTTTTCCTAAGTTGGATTTATAAGTTATATCACTCAAGAATGTGAGACTATATTCTTGGTGATAGAAATGGAAGAACCTCGTGTTGCTTTGGTTGAGATTGGATTTGAGATCGAACAGGTAGTTGATCTCATGGGGTAGGCACAGGCCATTTTTTGTGATTATACAGGATATAGAGTCCTGAAAGTACTCTATATCCATTGGGAGTTATTTGGAATGGGGCGATCTCAAAATAATTGGCCACCCCTCGGAAAAATTCGTGCAGGGGCAATCCAAAATTCCCGACTTTCAAAGTCAAACTTCTGAATTTAAATTACCCCTGCTTCTATGTGGTACCTCAACCAGGCTATAGGTACCTCCGGGAACGTTTGCCCTCTGGTCGTGTGTAACGCCCTGGCTACCCCAGAACAGTTACGGTGAACCAGAAATTTGACCCGCTACCCGGGTCCTTTGGTTAAAAACGTGTTCTAGGTGTTATTAATAGGCTAAGGTGGAAAATCAGTAAAAAGGAAAGGATATGCTTTATTAAGTATATAAAACTGTTCATGAGCTCATCAAAACATTTACAAGTTGTTTATAATACAAGATGGTCACTACTGATTCAAATTTACAAACCCGCCGACCTAAGCGACAAAAAATAGGGTAAACCCCCTAGTTCCTCTGAGAACTCCTTGGCCGTGGTGGTTAAGCGGCCGCATATGTACACATCACCACCTAAGCTCTCCACTCAGGGCTGGGTGAGCTTTTCTTTCCCTTTACCTGCACCACATAGTACCCATGAGCCAAAGCCCAGCAAGAAAACACAGTATTGTATATAAACATTACCAAATGATTATCATTATAATCACACAGAACTTATAGCTCTTAAACAGATGAGTGAATATCACTTGAGGTTCTAGTAAACCATACTGAGTGACTGACAAGCAAGTCACTAATTTAAACAGAAGAGTGGTTGCTGGGTAAGCCACTAGCCTTAAACAGATGAGAGACTGATGGGTGAGTCTCTAACTTAACAGATGAGTGACTGATGGGTAAGCCACACAAGCGCTTATAGTATTCATCGAACTTGAGGTCGGTCCAGCATTAATGCTCTTTGAGTCATCCAATGCAGATGTCGATTAGATCTAATCTTTATTGGCTTGCATTGATCGCGCTTAAGCCGTCCTGACTAATGAGTCAGCTCCATGTGACCAGTGCCCAGTACCACTGCCGAACCTGACTAATGAGTCACAGCTTCACAGTTGATACTGACACCTACACCAATTCTGACTAATGAGTCAGTACCATGCGCAAGTGAGCAAGATTTGCTAAGCATTCAATAATCAATCCATGTCCACATTTACTCAGTCAACATGCTTCATGAACAACCATGCATGTCACGTATGGGGTGCACTTTTCTTACCTCTGGTTCGAGCGAGAAATAATATAAGAACGACCCCTGAGAACGACCAACCTTTAGATTCCTTAGCGTTTACCTAGTCATAACCAATTAGAAACCATTAATAAGGTAAATCAATGAATGGTCCACAATCTAAACCACACTCCCGGGATCAATCCCTCACTCTCGGGACTCCCAATCTACTCAAAAGGGGTAAAGGAACCAACCCCCGAGCCTTAAAAACCATCCCGAGCCCTAAAAACAACACACCCTGAAACTGACCTAGTGCCTAGGCGTTGCCAACCAGCGCTGGGGCGCTGCCCCAGAAACAAAGAGGGCTACTCTCTGCCCTGCATAGCACTGGGGCGCTAGGACTGGCGCTGGGGCACCAACATCAGACCAGCAACTCCTCTGAATTTCCCTCCTTGCGATTCCCCTTGAAACCAACCTTCCAAACCAATCCCAAACCTTACCAAAACATCCAATTCAACCCCTAAACTTCATCTACATCACCCCCTCACCAAAACCCAATCAATCTTACACAAAAACTCCCATTGTTTCCAACTATCCACATCAAAATCATGAGCTGAAACTAACAACCAAAACATAGCATACATGGAAACTAGTGGCTAAAAACTTACCTCAAATTCAGGTTGTGGTGCTCTTCAATGGTAGAACACTCTCCCAAACACCCAAGGCCTACTTTCCAAGCTTAAATCCTCAACAAGATCACAAAAATCACAAAGGAGATGGAGGAGAAGGAAGGTACGGGTAAGCTCCAATAACATGCTCTGTTTTGTTCTATATGTTTCTATAGCCAACCAAAAACATATATAACCCAAGCCAAATGAACTTAATGCCCCTAGGTCATTTAAATCTTCTAAAGTCTCCCCAAGGGTAAAATCGTCAACTTTCACCTATTTCGTTAATCATAATTAACGCTCTCCAATTCCCGCTATTCTCAATATTCTCAAATACCAATAATTCATATCCTGTTACCCTTTATCTCTTGGTAACGCTCTAATCATTAAAAACACCCCGAGACTCACCCCGAGCCTCGAACTTAATCCCATTATGACTAAACTGCTACTTAACATTCAAAGATCGTCTCATGCCGAATAGCTCGAACAAATCCACATTATAATGTGGCCTTAACAATATATCACAGACATGCATACAAATATACAATTACGCCCTCAACGAGCCAAATGACCAAAATACCCCTGTCATGAAATGTGGACCCACATCCATACATTTAACATCATATTATAATATAATTCACATAAACATGCATATTATCATTTAATGGCGTAATTAAACAGTTATGGCCCTCCCAGCCTACCAATCCCGCCATTAAACCACATCGGAGAATTCGGGGCATTACATCGGATGTGGGCTTGTATAAGATAATCCCAGGAAGCCCGTACTTCTTGGGGCAGTTTTCCACCATCTTGTTCGATATGATGCTCGAAGGGGTGATGTACCAGGGTACCTCTGCGCGTGACCCTTCATGTGGACGGACCTTGGGCTGAATCTCTGGTGGTGAAACGTTCAAAGGTTGAGGGTTGTTCGAAGGACCCTCGATGTTAGTAGATGGTTGTGGTAGGTGAGTTTGTGGTTTTTCTTTCCCTATGAGAAATGTGTTTGACACGACCCGTGTTCGGTTGGTTCTTTGGAGGATTTTGAGGAAAGCTAATTGTAGGAATTGGAGATGGTGTCAAAGGCTTTGGAAAATGCAGAGAATGTTGCTCTTGATTCCTAAACAGCAGAGCAAGCAGGTCTTTGTCTATTGGTCTTTCACTTCCACAAAGATCATGCATGAATATCTGAGAAGAGCAAAGGGGAAGTGAGAATCTACGACCAATAGAGAAAGAAGAAAAAAAATGTAAGGATATCGCTGCTCATGTATAAAAGTTAAGCTTTTTTACAACCAGCAGCATCTTGATAAAAACACAATAAACATGCGAACAAGTTGGAAAATTTGATCAAAAAGCGAATATGAAAAGAAAAACTTTTCAACTCCGAAAATAGGAGGGAAAAACCCAGTTTTCCCGAAATACCCAAAATCAAAATTTCACTTCGATTTTGGGCCCGAAATCAGTGTAAATAAACTCCATATTCCTTCTAAACATTGTTTTGTACATTATATTGCCTAAAATCCCTATTCTAGCATGGTAATTCTATGTATTTTTTTCCTAAACTCGATTTACCCAAAAAATCGCCAAGAACAGTGTAAAACCAGTTACGAAAATAGGTAAATCAAAGCCAAAATGCATGCAAATTGCTACAAAGATTAGAGTAGGGGTGGAAAACTTACTTGAAGTACGGATTGTGGAAGAAATCACAAAGGTTTTGCTTGAATTCGCTCAAAGATGCCTCAAACCACACTAGACTCTTTGGGTTTCTCGGAGGTTTATTCTGAAGTGTTCTTGAAGAGAGAGAAGGTTCGGGTAAAAAATGAAAAGGAGTGAAGGGGCATTAATGGTGAGTAATGACAAGAATAGAGTTTTG
Organism: Humulus lupulus; assembly: GCF_963169125.1. Taxonomy (NCBI): domain Eukaryota; kingdom Viridiplantae; phylum Streptophyta; class Magnoliopsida; order Rosales; family Cannabaceae; genus Humulus; species Humulus lupulus. The sequence continues at coordinate 220,426,704 of NC_084796.1, forward strand.
ATGCATGGGGAATCACAATAACCATCAAAATGTGTCAGGGGAACTAAAAGGACAATGATTACTTACCTTTTCGAGAAAGTAAGTACTGACAGATGTGACAGGTGCGCCAGATTTCTGGTCGAATAAGTTTATTATATGCTTATCGCATTAAAATAAATTTGGGGCAAATATTTTCCTAAAATATTTGCATGATGACGTGACATGTTTAAGAGGCACATGGATAGCACGTGCCTGGTTATTGATGAAGACTAGGTCGATCAACAACCAGAGTATCAAGAGGAAACTGAGTTGCTCGATAGGCGCAAGGAATATGGTGAGCTGCATGAAAAGAAGGTGTGCTGAAATATGCGACCAGATCTACTCATAGGATCGAGGCTTGTAGTTAGGGAAGGTTATGAGTTAGATATTCCTAAGATATTTGATTACTTTTATATGTAAATGTCATTATTTTTGTTGCTATTTTATTATGCTTGTAGCAAAAGTTAAGAACGGCCCATAGACCCATATGTACATTCTTGAGCCTATAAATAGGACTCATGGGATTCATTTAAGGGATAGGCAATAATTTGTATTCAGAGAGAACAATACACGATTCTTTGTATTCAACCTCAAAGCTTGTGAAACTTAGTGAACCCTAGTTTGTTGATCGCAAGTTTTGTAGTTTACATCAATAAAAACACTAAGTGGACGCAGGTTTTTACCAATCTATGGGGTCGAACCACTACAAAATCATTGTGTCGTTTTAGTTCTTGCATTCAGTTTCATAATTCTTATCGTTTTTAGTGACTCTGTGTCGTTGACTAAATCGAGAGTCAACATATAGAAATCTCATTTCAGTAATTAATATTAGTTTACTGAAATATCATTTACAAGGAACTAAAAGTTTTAATGATAAAAGACAATGAGAGGTAAAACGGTATTTTTAGTCACATCTCATTGTAGACCATCCATAGAGGATTGAGTGATAATTATGGTTGTAACAATGGATAACTAATAACGTATCTATATTGTCTTTAGCGGAGGCACGAATAATTAATAAGTTAGTAAATTTATTTATTAAATTTATGATAACTTATTAGAGCTTGATTTCATAGGCCCACGGTCCCCACTGTACCTTGGATAAAATCATCTAGATAGTCTCAATTTATTGATTTAATTATCAATTAGAATTATCAAAGTTGACCAGATCAATTTCGTATAGTTTCACAAAGTTATACAATTTAGAGAAGAAAAGATATTTTAGTGCAGATTTATTAATTAATAAAAATTAGTGTCTAATTGACTGGGAGATCTACTTTGGCCTGGGAACTTCCAGAATTGGTGTTGCTAGCTAAATGAGCCCAGAAATGATGCCTTGTCTCGGGTAGTTTCTGCTACCTTGGCTGCTTCAGTGTATTTCATTTGGAAAAACAGAAACAAATGCTGGTTGGAGAATTGCTGTTTTTCTGTGGCCCATATTGATGTTCTTATTAGAGATTCGGTTAAAGCTAGAGTCCATAACCTTAGCCTTAGATGTAAAAATCTGAACTTGAGGGAAAATTTGATGATACATTTTTTCTCTAGCTTGTAATTGAGGGGGAGTTATCTACTCCGGCCTTTGTTTGTATTTGTTGGTTGATAAATATAATATTTCTTTTCTTGATAAAAAAATTAGTGTCTAAATTAATAAATAAGTTTAAATAAAGGTTCAAATTATAAATAATTTATTTCATAAAGAATTTAAATAATTATTTAATTAATTAATCAATAGAAAATAATATGGGTCTTGATTTTAAGTCCAACGGGCTTATAATTAAATGAAAATTTTTATGGGTTTAAAACCCATGATAATTTTGACCTAATGGCTGATATTACCTATTATATTATTGATTTTTAATTTAAATAAGTGACATAATTGAGCCTATAAAAAGAATGCTAAGTGAGAGTTGAAATCAGAAGATCTGGAGATGAGCAGATGATCAGGAGATCTAGTTTTGATACTTTAGTTTTAGACTCTCTACAACAAAAGTCATTTTCTAAGCCTCAATATTCTCTTCTCTTCTTCTTCTTCTTCTCTTTATATCTATCACATGTATTGATAATTGTCTACTCTAGTCTAGGTGATTCTAAGAATAGTTTAGAAGACTGTGAAGAAATTTGAAGATCGGTTCAGTTTCTTGGTGATACCCTGCAACAGAAAGGATACAAGGGTTAGAGAATATGAATGAATGACTTATTCATTCCGCTGCATATAATATAAGTGTTTTTATCATTATCTCTATTTAAATTCAATTACAGAAACATGTTCTTGGTTTTCTTATATTAATTTATTTAATATATAATTTAAATAAAAATAAATAAGATAATGTATTAGTTTTCTTAAAAAAAAATTCATCAACGAAATAAAAATGCGATAATTAAGCAATTGAAATTGTGAACAAGAAACAAATATGATCATTGAAATTTTACATAATTCAGTAATTAACTTTACCTAGATTAGGAGTCACTCTTATTAATCATTATGTGTTTAAAGCCTAGAAGCAATTTTTAAAGAATTCTTTTGTACAAGAAGTGAGCATGAATAAATAACGTGAATGAGTCAGTCCTGTAAATAGATGTACGGATATCATATTCTCCTCCCACGATTTTGTCTAATAGCATAAATTGGTGCCACAATTAAATCAGATATTAGCTGGTGCAATTATATCATAATACATGATCTGACCAGGGAGAAAAATGTAATGTCATACATTTATGGGTCACTGTTAAATACATTTAATGTGATGAAATATAGACTCGTCTCCAATTTATTATTTTTTTATGGTGATGTATATATTGGCCACATAAGAAACAAAATCAACGTCATGATTGATCCCATAATGGTCGAGATCATTAATCGTACGAAGTACTAAATAGTTAAAGTTGACTTTTAAATGTCAATTAAGAGGCTTTAATCATCGAATGATCTACCCATGCCGTTTGCTATTTTTTCATTGTGATGCATAAAATGAGCATATCAGAGATGAAATAAATGGTAATATTAGTGATTTGATGGTCGAGTTCACTAATGTTCTACTAAATTGTTGAAACGTTTAAGGGTCAACGAGTGATATTGGAGTCTTTGGTCACCCATTGGTTTGCCGTTTTATTAATTTTTTCATGGTGATGGATAAATAGGCATATTAAAGATAAAATGAATGTCACGATTAATCATTTTATGGTCAAGATCCAAAGTTCCATCAACTATAAAAGTAGAAAGAAAAAAAATGTGTAGAAAACAATAAAAGAGTAGACAATCTGTTACATGGTTCGACCGTTAATATGGTCGAGTTCACGAGTCACTTGTATTGAGAATGACTTGCTGGAATCACAAACCTCTTAGGGTTTTACAACATGGGCAGACGAATGTTTTGCCTCAAAATAAAACGATAGTCCAAAATTAGGGTTTCAAATCCCTACAAATGACACATTCACACGCTATTTATAGGCGACATGGGGGAATTAAGACTGGAATCAATAATATAAAAAGTTTATATTAATTTCCCAATTAAATGGGAATTATCCATTATTCATAAGGAAACTGAATTGTGTCGTCGGGTGATAAGGTCGATTGGGCGACAATCAAGTGTGGAACGTTTTTACTTAAAGATGTGGTTCTCGAAATCCTAACAGAAAGGTATTAGGGACCACTTTGAGAATGAGGTCCGTGCTGGGCGTATCTTTGGTGGTCTCCAGGTCTTCCGGAGAATCCGCTAGTCCATTTCTCAAAGGAACTCCTCAGGCTTTCCGAGATGTCTTCGTAAGTATTTCCCGAACATCTCTTCGGGACCCCTCGAGAATTTCTACCCTAAGGGTTTATGGGTGAATCTAAGCTCCCTTCTTGGGTAAACAACTATTCTGGTTCCAATGACTTCTTAAGGTGACTAACTTGACAGTATCTTTCTGAGGACTCCTCGAGAAACGTGAGGTCCGTGGCCACATGTTAGGAATTGTTGACATGAAATTATCCCCCAAGAAAGACGTGGAACACTTATTTTTAAGATTTTAAAAAAGATTTTTTTTTTAAATTATGAAGTGAATTAATAAAAATGTGACATGTGGCAAACTAATTAGTCAATGCATTATTTAATGGAGATGATAATAGCAGTTGCAACAAAATATTAAAATTAGGTAGTTTTACCGATAAAAAAATTTAGTATTTTTGCCGCAAATAATCCTTTTAGAAAACTATTTGTAGGTATTTTTTAAAAAGAAATCTTTCAAATTTTATTTTCTTAAAAGATTTTGGAATTTTGTAATAAATAAATATTTTTAAGTTTTTTTTTTCAATTTTTTTACTATATTATATTTTTTTCCCGATATTATTTATTGTATTAAAAAAATATAATATAGTAAAAATGAGATTAAAAAAATTAAAATATTTATTTATTGCAAAGTTCCAAAGCATGTTTGATAAAATAAATTTGAAATATCTAAAAGAAATCCTAAAAATATTTTTATAGAAAAAATTGGTCTATAATTGGAACGTTTTTAAAAGGTTTGGTACTTTCACCATCAATTTACCATAAATATAATTTATTTAATGGATTGGTACTAATAGTCACACCCAAAATGTAACATTTTGTATTTTAGCTGCCAAATTTTTTATTTTGGTATATAAGTGTGTTTGTATGAGAAGAGAGATGTTATGTGTAAGTTATGAAATATGAAATTAATGAGGAAACAAGTTTAAAAAAAAAATTGTTTCTAATTTTGTGATTAATTTTGATGGTATTATGAGAACTATCAATTCAAGTATTTTTAAAAAAAGGAAATTTTGAGATCGTTTATGTACTCTTAAAAATTATATTATTTTTAGATGAAATTATCAACAATCTGTTAATCGTGATTTTATTTTTAACTATTTTAATGGATTATTAATGCAATCAATAACTTATCTTTTATTATTAAAAATAACTTACATTATATATTTTTTTTTAATACAAACATATTTAAGTAAATGCACAAAAATGGCCACTGGTGGTAAAATGTAGTTATCACTAATTAGTTGGGTTATAAATTGGTGAATTAATATTTTCTTTATGTTTGGAAATGGTGAATTTGTTTTTTCTTTTTTTTTTGAGGGAATGGAAATGGTGAATCATAATTTTCATGTTGACTACATTGAAGGATGACCATATCACGTAAACTCTGTTTACATTCCAACGAAATACAAAATAAAACTCAGTTTATGGGTAACAACCACAAATTCACATTAAACTCCAGGTGTCAAAATCTGCAACTGATTTCACTCTTGTGCCAAATAGAAAACAGAGCATTAAAAAAAAAAAAAGAATGTTAACTTTCTTTCATTTTGGTTATGGAAAGTGAAAGTCGTTTCGTTTAGTACGAGATCGCTTCACACCTCGCGGTGCTTACACCTCTCGCCTATCGAAGTTCTGTTCAAAAACCTCGTCCGAGAACTTGTATAGAGCAGGATTTCTCGCGGCGCAGCAGTTCTTCCAGAGCATTAAATGAGGCCTGGGAAAAAAAAAACAACTGATGTCATGCATTCAATGAAAAAAATAAGGACAAATAGGTTTTTCTCCATCAACTATGACACTAGTAGATTTTTGCCTCCCAATATTTCTTTTGCTTTGATGATATGCCCTAGGGTGCACACGGGTCGGATTTTCGGATTTCGGGTTCATCGAGTTCGGGTTTTGCGGGTTTCGTGTTAAGAAAAATGGTACCGAAACTGATCCGAAATTTTCGGGTTTGTTCGGGTTTCATTTTCAGGTTGGCTGGGCCATTTGTGATTTTGGGCCGAAAAGCCCAAATTTGCAAAAATGCTATTTTTTTTTCAAAAGTACCATTTTTTTCAAAAATACCATCTTTTTCCAAAAATATGGTTGTTTATTTTCTAAAAAAAAAACATTGTGAGTTATAATAGTGCATACTTTTATACTTTTAATCAGAGTCCCTTCCACTTCGAATGTATTCTCTACTTATTGTAATGAATGAAGTGGAAGGCTTGTTTTTCACTTTGATAAGTTTGGGATGAGTCACAAAAAAGCAGGCATCAAGTTGTATTCATAATATGCACCGAAAACAGATACAAAACAAATTATATAAATATATATATATATATATTTATGAAAAAATGAGCTCATCACTAAATACAAAACATATATACTAACAGAAAGAAAACATATATATATACTAAATGTAAATACAAAATCAGCTCATCAATTTTAATTACTATAAATGTAAATACAAAATGAGCTCAAGGTCAATATGGAGCTAGAGAGTTAGGTGCTTTAACTTTAACAGAAAGTGTTGACGCCGTTTTTCGTCAACAGTGAAAGAAGAGCACGAAAACAATAATCAGTTATGGCCAAATGAAATTCGATAAAACACACGAGATCTTTTACGTGGTTCAGCAGTTAAATCTGCCTAGTCCACGAGTCTTTGTTATTAAACTTGAGATGATCTCTGAAAAATCTCCAAGGATGAATTCTCCAGAGTTTTCCCTCAAGATCACAAAAATTCGGTCATTTACAATGGTCCATGATCTCTCTATTTATAGAGAAGATTTCAGAATACTATCCCACATATTTTGGGAAGTTATTATGTATATGCAAATAAATTAAATGGCATTAAAAGCCTGCAATCCAATATACAAGGAAACATCCCCTGAAGATCAGGGGGCGTATAACTGAACGAATAATATCCCTTAATTATAGGGGATTTATAGTAATAAATGTAGACCGCGTCTCTTATAGATGACTCATTAGGATATTCAAAGTTATTATCCTATATCACCAAGGCCCCTATACACCCAGGTTTCTTATTGATTTTCGAGTTATAGCATCTTCCCGAAGCCATATGACTTCGAGCTCATACACGCGTCATGTTCGGAGCCCTGATCCGAGGCCATCCCGAGAATAGATGTACTTCGGGATCTATCTTTCGAGCTTGTGTGGATTTCGAGGCTATCATCTTCGAGGTCGTATTTGCTTCGCAGGCTCGAGCTTAGATTTTGGACATTTTCCAGACTTCACGAGTTCATTCATTACGAATCCAGCTTTCGAGGTCACAATTTTCATGGCTCGAAATCTGGGTGTAACATCTTGCCCCCTCAAAAGTATTTGTTCGAATCCTATGAGAAGGAAACTTTTGAACTACTTTCTTCGGGAATCGCACCGTCACATACTTGAAAATGGACATGTGTCAGTTGGGTATTGCCCATTCAAGGTACTCGAGTACCTTGGGAATCTGCCCACGATCATTCGTTTGCCACCTTTCTGGTTCCATCATATCATTAATCCCTATCCGTTGGATTTTGCAAGGGCTTTGTTCAATGGCTCAGATTAATCCCCTTTTTCCATCTATATACAAGACCCCACTCATCGTCTTCCTTTTATTTTTCGCTCATCAGAAGAAAGAAAAGAGCAAAACCAGAAACTATCCCTGAGAACTTCTTGCTTGTGCATGTTTTCTCAGCCGAAGAAACAGAGGACCGCCAGTTTGTTCGAGACCGTGAGCTCATATCTGCAGCCTCTCCTTCAATCAACGATTTCTCTAGAATCGCCATCATTGTGTAAGTGTCTGATTGTCTTTTTATTTTCCTTTATGCCAGTTTCTGTCCATATTGTTCTTGTTATTTCTGGGAGTGCGCTAATATATTTCCTTAGTATGATATGCTAGGAAATTTTTGACCGATAGGCTTCCACGTTTACGTTCCCATACTAGGTTTAAATCTCTGGTTTCAAATCCAGTTTTGGTGTAGAACAAGGTCTCTTTTTTCTGGGTTTCAAAATTTTAAAAGGCATATCTTGCACACCAAGATATCGGGTATAAAACCTTGGTTTTAAAGAACGCACGATACCCAAGATTACCTTTTCTGGATAACCGCCACTCTTTTTCCCCTGATTTTTGGGATTTTCAAAAAAATTTGTCCACTCTCCTCCTTTTTCTCATGGAGAACACGTTCTGACTCTCAATCGGAGTCTTAGTTTCGAGCTCGTTGCATTCTTAAGCATTCTTCGAGCTTATCCTGTCAAGCTCGTAATTCTTGAACCCTTGCATGCATGGCCCTCAACATTTTTTCTTTCTCGCTAGATGTCACAGAATCTGGAAAGACGGTGGGGGTCGTTGCTGGCAATCCCTTACTCACCAAAAACCTCGAGCCCGGAGTCGCTGTTTGCTCGGAATCAACGTCTGATTCGCGAGTACGATCTCGCACGTGAACAGGAGGAGATTCGAGCTCATTATCGCCGCCAAATTGACGAGGTTATAGAGAGGAAGAGGAGAACCCTTCGGGAGGCTCTTTATCCAGAACTTGATTCTGGACCCAGGCCGATTCCCCTCGACCCTAAATTAAAAGTGACCGTTGCTTATAGCCCGGGAGAGCTCCAATTCTCGCTCATGGGGGAGCCTTCTACCTCGCAACCAAGGAGGGAGTTCTTCGAAGCCGAGCACTACTGGAGCTCGATTACCTCACTAGGCCAGATAGCTGATATCCTGGCTTTCCATGGTCTTAGGCTGTCAAGCACCCTAAGGTGTCGAGCTCCTACCCTCAGTGAGCGAAGCTGCCGCGCCCCGGGAGATGGAAATCCCAAGCTGAGATATGCGGCCTGGAGCCAAGAGCATATGAAGGCAGGAGCGTTACTGCCTTCGAAGTCATTTTTCAAGGACTTCACGGACTTTGTTGGGCTGGCTCCATTCCAGCTCAACACCAATTCTTACAGGGTTCTGTCTGCCCTGAGGTCGCTATACCACGAGCTGAAGTGGGAAGGACCCTCACCACAGGAGATTTTATACCTCTTCTGTCTGAAAAGCAACCCCTCCCGAGCTCGGGGAGGAGACAGCTTTTACTATCTTTCGAGCTACCCCAAAGAGAAAAAGGTGTTTGAGGATCATCCTAATCATCCACCTGACTTTAAGAAAGCCTTCTTCTGGACAGATGGCTTGTCCCCGTTTCGATGCTACTCATTTAGACGGATTCGTAAGTACTCCAACTTTCTTTATCTCTGTGCTAGGGCTTTTATTTGTAGGTTCGTACTTAGTTGCAATGTGTCTTATTTTCCAGCCAATTTTCACCGTCCTACTCCCGACGACGCAATGAAGGAGCATAGAGAGACTCTGCTCTAACTCCCTTACGGCAGGAGGTCCTTCTCATACCTCTTACATGAGAGTAAGCTCCGAGCTTACGGGCTTTTGGGAGATGGCCAGTCCACCTCGGACTGGTCCAATAAAAAGTATGATCGTTGGGAAGAGGTGAGGCCTCCACCTCCAGCTCGCCGAAGGAGTCCACCATCGGGGAACGAGGCTAACGATGAAGCCTCGAGCTCAGACTCGGATGAAGAAGGTAAAGTCATCCTTAGCTCAAGAATGTGGTCCCCCACCCTATTAAAACACAAACCCGATAGGTTAGTTTTATGCCCGGAAGATAGGGACCACTTCTACATATGGAATTAGGTAGACGACAGAGTTCATAGGTTTGATAGTTGGCTCGGGAAGTATGACACCATGTACAGTCTGAACGAGGTGTGGGACGGGATAGCCGTCCAATATGGGACCAATGATTATAGGGACCTTTCGAGGTTGACGTCCACCTATAGGGAAGGTACTCCCCCCGCCTCTTCTGAAGATGGGGGAATTTTATGGTCCCCGAGCTCGAGCTTGGGGGAGAGTTCCAGTTAGGTTTCTTCTATCATTACTTTGTATATCTATGCGATACTGAATCACTTTATATACTATTCCCTCTTTTTGTTATGATTCACATTGTGGCGTGACTATGCAGGCAAGATGGACTCCGACCTTGACAACATCATCGAGAGTGGCAGCGCCAAAAGGAACAAGCGTCCCAGGGCGGGTTCACGAAAGGTTGACCGGCCCACCAAGGTCCCCAGGAGGTCCGAGAAAACCCCTCCTCCACCTGTTACGAGCTCCGTCGCGACGCCGACTTCGCAGGTTGGTGCCTCCATTATGGCCGAGCCTCAGCTTACTGTAGTGGTCCAGCCAACACTTGGTCCACCTCCCAAAAAGCACCAAACTGTTGACGCCGTTTTTCGTCAACAGTGAAAGAAGAGCACGAAAACAATAATCAGTTATGGCCAAATGAAATTCGATAAAACACACGAGATCTTTTACGTGGTTCAGCAGTTAAATCTGCCTAGTCCACGAGTCTTTGTTATTAAACTTGAGACGATCTCTGAAAATTCTCCAAGGATGAATTCTCCATATTTTCCCCTCAAGATCACAAAAATTCGGTCATTTACAATGGTGCATGACCTCTCTATTTATAGAGAAGATTTCAGAATACTATCCCACATATTTTGGGAAGTTATTCTGTATATGCAAATAAATTAAATGGCATTAAAAGCCTGCAATCCAATATACAAGGAAACATCCCCTGAAGATCAGGGGGCGTATAACTGAACGAATAATATCCCTTGATTATAGGGGATTTATAGTAATAAATGTAGACCACGTCTCTTATAGATGACTCATTAGGATATTCAAAGTTATTATCCTATATCACCAAGGCCCCTATACACCCAGGTTTCTTATTGATTTTCGAGCTATAGCATCTTCCCGAAGCCATATGACTTCGAGCTCATACACGCGTCATGTTCGGAGCCCTGATCCGAGGCCATCCCGAGAACAGATGTACTTCGGGATCTATCTTTCGAGCTTGTGTAGATTTCGAGGCTATCATCTTCGAGGCCGTATTTTCTTCGCAGGCTCGAGCTTAGATTTTGGACATTTTCCAGACTTCACGAGTTCATTCATTACGAATCCAGCTCTCGAGGTCACTATTTTCATGGCTCGAAATCTGGGTGTAACAGAAAGAAAACTTACCGGACCGCTAGCTTGCGAGGCGAGGCGTGCCACTGGTCATGGCCATGCGATCTGGTGGTCGTGCGTTCTGGTGGTGCCGCCGCGTGAGTGCTGAGGGTGAGGGAGGCTCTCGTCTCGATGGGTCGGCAGTGGTACTCGGCGGCCGTGCTTAAGGAGGCTGCTCTCTTCTCTCCAGCTGAAGCTTGAAATTCAGGGACTCGGAAGCTTGAATGAAATGAAAGAGAAGAAGAAAAAAAAAGGGTCGGGTTTAGCTTTACTTTAGGGTTCAGTTCAGTTTCTTTCAGATTTTATTTATTTATATTCTTTTTTTTTTAATTTTCGGTCGGGTTTCGGGTTACACCCGAACCCGACGGTGCATGATTCTTAAACCTGAACCCGACCCGATATGTTTCGGGTTCGGGTTCGGGTCGGGTTAGACCCAAATTTGACAGGTTTTTCGAAAAAACGGGGTCTCCGGGTTCGGGTCGGGCGGGTTTTGCGGGTCCCGTGTCCACCCTTAATTTGCCCCCTCTCCTATAACAATTGTTGAAAATATATCATTCCATCACATCCACTTTAAACTTTTAACAGTTTGATCATGTGACAAATAAAAAATGTTATTTTATTAATTTTAAAATAATTAAAAATATTTTTTATTAAAAAACATTAAAACTTGAAGAAAACAATTAAAAAAAAAACCTACACTAAATTAAAGATAAAATCTTATTCATTAAGGGCTCATTTGTCTTGTCAGAGTCCGACTAGGATTGGTATAAATAATCTGAAACCCATGTTTAGTGATAAAATTATATTGGATTAATAATCCAAGAGACCTAACACTGGCCCACTTTTTGTAGGATAAGTAATCAGACCCAAATAGGCAGGTTTACTTGCTGTGGGAGTAATTGGTATTGTTTCTCCTAACCAAAAAAGTCTCGACACAATATTCTTCTTCCAAATCCTTCTTTGAGCTGCCATCATTGTCGGTCGTGTGCATTCATTGTCAGTCATCTACCTCTATCGTTGTCGTTCAGCTATTTCCGTTGTCTCTGGTCATCTCTCGCCATCTTTGTCAGCCATCTTTCCTCGTCGATCTTCCTCCTTTTTTCGATATTTTTCACTATCTTCTCTCAATCTAGGTTTATGTTTTCAAATTGATATTCTTCATATTTGTATGCCATAGAGTTTTATGGGTTTATTTTGTTTAAATGATAAAATTTTTATGAATAATCTTTTCTTTTACCATACTTATTGCTTGTATATTCTCTAACTTTGGTTTGTTTTAGGATGCCCTGTTAGCCCATAGGAACTCAAATCTGGTGGCAGAAATTGTGATGAAGTTGGAGACGGCTCAGATGAAGTTGGAAGGGGTCGTTAACCAGCAGGAAGATGCTAAGGAGGCCCTGGCCAAGGAAGTTGCCCGAATTAAGGCTGCTTGGGTTCAAGCTCAGCATGAGGAAGCTTTGTCTAGGAAGGACGCCAACCATAAGAAGTTGGTGGACAACCTAGAGGCAGAGTTGCATCATGTTCATGGCTTAGAGGCTTCGATCAAGGCCCTTCTGGAGGCAACTGAGGCTCAACTTTGCCAGGAGTGGGAAAAGGTGGCAAACCTTGAATCCCGAAACCAAACCTTAGATGGCATGGTTCAGCTGGAGATGAAGTGGAGCGAGGAGGCTTGTCAAGCGAAGAAGCAGGCTAATGCATTGCTGGAGGCCATTTTTGATGAGGCCATTTACATGGTTTGGCTCCAGGATAAAGACATGAATCTTCGGGTCTATCCGAATCCAGCTGTAAAAAGGGCTGAATTTGAGGCCAAGGAGAAAGTTGATGCGGCGCTTCTGGCTGGGGATGAACACGATGAGAATACTATGGATGTCCCAGATCAGGACGAAGCCTAGGCCTGAGCCTTTGTATTTTAATTAAGGCTTCCTTCCTGTTTTTTGTAATTGTATTAATTCTATGGACGCGGATGCGTCCAAGACAATTTTTATCATTCATATTTATATATTTATTTTATTTTCTGCACTATGATTTCCATTTTACACTCGTCTGTTTTTCCTCAAAATTCACTACGTGTTTTATCACTTTGCATGAACAAAATTCACTAAGTGTTTTTATCACTCTGTATGAATCTGGGTCGAATGTTGGGTCTTAGTTCCAATGGCCATGACCATAGGAAAATGTTGTAGAAAGTATTTAGCTTGTCCTAAGACCCTTGTTCGGGTCCTGACGGCTTGGACTATTTTGGACTTATCAATATAACTTAACTGATTTATCCCAACTTTATAGTTCAGGCTCCAACGACCTGGACCGTAAGAGATTTGTTTTAGATATGACTTAATTATTTAACTCGTTCTAAACCCGATGTTCAGGTTTCAACGGTCTGGACCATTAAGGAGTTAATAAATGTTGTCTGATTTATTTGTCCTGACTCTGGTGTTCAGGTTCCAATGGTTTGGACCACCAGAGATTAGTTAATTAGCTTATTTCAATCCTGAGGTTCAAGTTCCAATGGCCTGGGCCATTTATAAGACTAACTTTAAACAACTTAAACATAAGACTCAAGTTTCAATGGTTCTAGGCCATTCGAAGGAAAACATGAATAGGGATTTTGTTATTCGGGACCATGTTAGGTCTGGACCAATTTTTAAGTGTTGGGTTTTGAACCCCTGGACCATATAGGTCTGGCTTAGGACTAGGATTTGAGCCTTGCGCCCTATTGGGTTTTGAACCCCCAGACCATGTATGTCTGGGTTACGACTGGGCTTTGAGCCTTGCATCATATTAGGTTTTGAACTCCCCAAACCATGTATGTCTGGGTTGAGACTAGTCTTTTAGCCTTGTGCCCTATTGGGTTTTGAACCCTTCAGACCATGTATGTCCAGGTTGGGACTGGGCTTTTAGCCTTACGTCCTATTGGGTTTTGAACCCCCAACACCATGTATGTCCGGATTAAGATTGGGCTTTGAGCCTTGCGCCCTATTTGGTATTGAACCCCCCGGACCATGTATGTCCGGGTTAGGACTGGGCTTTGAGCCTTACGTCCTATTGGGTTTTGAACCCCTGGACCATGTATGTCCGGGTTAGGACTGGGCTTTGAGCCTTGCATCCTATTGGGTTTTGAACCCCCTCCCCCGAACCATGTATGTCAGGGTTGGGACTAGGCTTTAAGCCTTGCATCCTATTGGGTTCTAAACCCCTCGAACCATGTATGTCCAGGTTAGGACTGGGCTTAAATCCTTGTGCTCTATTAGCATATGAACCCCCTAGAAAATGTATGTCTAGATTAGGACTAGGCTTTGAGCCTTACGTCCTATTAGGTTTTGAACCCCCCGGACCATGTATGTCCAAGTTAGGACTGGGCTTTTAACCTTGCATCCTATTTTGTTGGGAGTTGGGTTTTGCACCCCTAGTCTATACTAGTCTGGATCAGAGCTAAGCTCTAGGCTTTGCATCTTGTTTTGTTTTTATTCCTGGACTTACTTGTATAGATGGCCATACCCCCCAAGTGATGGAAGAGTGTAGTCTTAGGTCACTTGTTTGTGTAAAAAAAAAAAGACGGGCGTGAACTTCTTCTCTCCTTATAACATTTCTTATGATGTTTTGTATACACCATTTTCATTAAACAAGAAATCACCCTGGGGCGTACATTGTAAAAAACAAAAATTAGAAAGGATAACAGAATCAGATCCTCCTGACTACTGATAGTACTGGCAGAGGTGTTCTACGTTCTAGGCCCTTGGGACCTCCGTTCCATCTAGTCACCTTAAGCGATACGTTCCTAGACATATTTCATTTTGGAATTCATAGGGTCCTTCCCAGTTGGGTCCCAGAACCCCCACTCCTAGATCTTGAGTCCCATGGAAGCCTATTATAAGGACTAAATCGCCAGTTTTGAATCTTCGGCTCTTAACTTTAGAGTTAACATGCCTGACGATCTTTCCATGGTACATCCTCAGCTGCACCTCTGACTCTTCCCGGGTCTCTTCAATGAGATCAAAGGATTCTTGGAGTAAGGTGTGGTTCTTGACAGGATCATATGTGTCTCGTCTATGAGACGGGACAGCCGTTTCTACTGGGATGACCACTTCACATCCGTACACCATCGAATAGGGAGTATTTTCGGTTGATATTCTTTCTATGGTCCAGGAGGAAAGCGAATTGGATCCACATTTTCCTCTTCAAGAGGCTCCTCACGAACCATGAAGATTGGTCGAGCGGAGACATGACGGCACTTCCGGGCGCTCTTCTGATCTCCCCGTACAGTCCCCACCCCTCCATTATCGCATGGGAATTTCATGCAGAGGTGGCGGATGGAGGTGATAGTACCAAGGCGGGACGGCCAAAAATCACGTTGTATGCAGTGGGGCAGTCCACCACTACAAAAGTACAATACTTGAAAGAGGCCTGAGCCCCGTTCCCCAACGTCACGGGTAGTTGAATCTTACCCATCGGGATCAATGAATCTCCATTGAAGCCGTAGATTTGTGTTGGCCAGGAAGCCAGATCTGCCTTTGTCAGGCCAATCACTATGAAGGTCGACTTGAACAGTACATTAGCAGAGCTTCGATCATCCACCAAAAATCGGGATACCCTTTTGTTGGCTATTTGGGCAACAATTACCAAGGGGTCATGATTCGGGAAATGAACGTTCCGGGCATCCTCTTCCATGAATGTGATGGGCAGGTTCATCAATTTCAAGCGCTTCGTTGGGGTTTGGACCAAGGCACATACCTCGTGGTCATGGTCGAGCTCACTGAGGTATCTTTTGTGATCATACCGGGATGGTCCTCCCAGACGCGGGCCTCCTGATATAGTGGCCACATGTCCATCTACCCGTGGAGGCGTGGTTCCGGGAGGATACAACATTCCAGGTCCATGTGTTTGCACTATTGGGGCTGCCTGGGGGGCCTGTGCTCCCGAACTTGGAGCGTACCCTCCCTGAGGAGGTTGGTACAACCAAGGTGCACCTGGGGCCATAGGTTGTTCAAGAGCTACTGACAGTCCCAGAACTCCTGTCGGCATCCCTATCCATTGATGGAGATGCCCCAATTTGATCAAGTTCTCAATTTTGTCCTTCAGCTGACGACATTCTTCGGTCGAATGACCCACGTCCTTGTTGTAAGCGCACCTTTTGCTGGTGTCCCTTGAATTATTTCCCCCTTTCAAAATGGGGGCAGGCTTACGGTAATGGACTACATTGCCCATTGCCAGGTAGATATTTTCCCAGGTGTCCAACAGGTTGGTATACTCCATGTACTGGGGCTCGTATCCCATTTTTCCCGTTTTTGAGGGCTCGGATTGGTTCTGACCTTTGCCCGATCTTTTTCCTCGAGAAGGATTTATGCTTGCCTTAGCTCCTCCGGCTTGAGGAGGTTGGGCTCCATCGAGAGCAGCACTGTACCCGATGGGTGCCACTCCGTACCCAAAAAATGGGGCTGACGGAGCTGAAGCATACCCTGTTGAAGTGGGCCCATAGACCGTTGGGGTCATGAATGGCATCCCATGGGTCCCAACAGATCCGAACGCCACTGAGGGTGCCAGATACTGCGCTTCGTATCCGGGAATGTTTTGGGTGGTCGACTGGATACTGCACCACCCAAAGGCTTGGATTCAGGCTTCCTCCCAGTTGATGAGACCTTGTGCACTCTTGATGAATTCCTCAAGGGTGGCCGCCTTTCTGAATTGCTTGTCGTCCTAGAGAGGGGATAGCTCTGATCCAGAGTGATCAAGAAATATAAGCATTTTCCGTTGTCACAAACGTGAGCCACGATCATTAAGCGATTGTAGCGGAACAAGTGATCCCTGGGGTCCGCGTTCCCGATGTAGGCAGATATGTTTAGCCTCTTGAACCCCTTCGATTGCACAACATCCAGTATGTGCTTGGCGCATGGATCCTTTTCCTCTTCTTTGGAATCGGAACCTCCGCCTTCTTGTTTTCAGACCAAGCAATCCATGACCTTCTTAAGAGAGTCCAATTGTTCCATGAACTATATGGCCACTCCATCATCCAAGGGGACTTTCACGTTCCTCCTATCATTGAGGTTATTCCTTAAGCTTCCTCTTCAGGGGCGAATCTTTTCCTTGCAAGCCTGTTCCTTTTGGGCATTAAGGCCATCACGCAAGTCTACTCGGGAAGTATCGTTACCCGAATTGATGGCTTCTGGTTATTTTTCACGTTTGTGCCCTCTGTGTTCCTTGTTCATGGAAGCGCTGTGATAAAAGTGTCATTCTCGTTCGTCCTGTCTAGGGACGTTTTAGGGCTTAGTACCCTGCGGGCGCTTCCCCTGCAGATCGTTATGATGATCCTTTCCTAGGACAGGATTTATCCGCCCATTCCTAGGGAATTTCCCTAGGTCAGTCCCGGTTCTTAGAACGGGATGAGCTTTCTTATGGGGGTTTGTTTTTCCCACAGGATCGCCCACTTTGGCTTTTCTTTTCTCCTGAGTGGGATTAGACGAGACAGCTCCGGGATGTGGTCCCGGAGGAGGGATAAGGACAGTGTTATTAGGTACGCCAGTCCTGATCAGTGGGACAGGCGGCTGTGTTTCTAGAGGTGAAACGATTGAAGGATTGGCTGTCAATCCTTGGGTAGCAATGAAAGCCGGAAGAGCCAGGAGGGACTCTTGCATCTGGCGGGTGGCTTCTTTTTATTCAGTTATTCTGGCTTCTTGATCGAGGACCTGTTGTCTTAGGTGGACCTGTTGTCTCAGGCTCCATATTCTTTTCTTTAGAATCGACAGGGTTTTTGGTCTCGTGATCCTCGTAATCCCCTTCATCTTCTTTGTAATAGCCTTCATCATGATCACCCCCATCCCTGAAGTTCTAGGAGTTATCAGGAAAAGGCCCCTGATAAGGCGTATTCTCAAGTTGGTCTTGAGGAAATTTTTGATCGGGCAATGGTTCTCCATTGTCTTGTTGTATGCCTATTGTTCACCATTTTTGCAGATGGTCGAGATTGACTCAAGCTTCCTTCGACTCTCAATTAAAGCACCAAACTGTTTACTGAGTTTTTCGGAAACTATAAATATAATGAGAAATTAGAGCTAAAATGATAGGATCAAAGATAAACAAGCAGAGTTTTTACGTGGTTGGGGCGTTAATGAGTCTTAGTCCACGAGTCAATTGTATTAGGTTCTAGAGAGCTTTTGACAATGGAGTTTTCTGCAAGTTTGAGCAGAGTAATTGCTTACAAGAGAAAATTTGGGATCCCCGCTACAGTGCACAACTGGTCCTATTTATAGGTAGTCAAGCGCAATGGGCTTGGGCTAGACTAGTCCAGGCCCAATAGGGATGTAATCATGGTTTAATCACTAATGGAGGCATAATACAAAGGATGTTGCTAAATAAAACATAGTAATCATGGCCCATTGGTCCGGCTTAGGCATGGCCAATCCCTACAACTGCCAATAGTACGTACTCTCAGACTTGTCCGCCTGGGGACAGGATATGTTAGAGTAGTGGCAGTATTGTTTCCTAGGAGCAACGTACATTCTGTGCGTAACCTCTTCTGCAAGTTAGTTGAGGAGACCAACTTCCATGTTTCTTGGGGACATGTTAGCGTCAGGGAAGATCAAACTTTGCCTACCCGGACGTCTAGTCCAGGTTCCTTCACTAATGTCCCGATTTATTTACCGAAGTCCTGCTTTGTTCACCAGGACTTGGATTCATTCTTGACAAGGCCTATTCCTAAACTAGTGAACTTTCCACCTCTATTGGTGTACGCCCTGAATATCAGCGCGTACATTGTTGAGGCAGCTCGGGCAAAGCGAACTAACAAAACACCATAATCAATGTGCCACGTGTTCACCATTCATCTGGGGAAATTTGGTACGATCCCCTAAACAAATAGCTCGAGTTGATGAGTCATTTAGCAGCTTATCACCTGAAACCATTGTATAGACATGGCACCAAAAGACACGAGCTAGCTTTAAATTAAGCTCGTGGTACATTAGAGGCCTGACATACCCCAGGATCTTTGTAAAGTTGACCACGCAATATAAACGTGCCTATAATAGACATCATGTGTCTGTTTAATTCTTGAATTCACGAATACGCAATTTAAACATCCGTGATCAAACATCATGCACCTGATTAAGGCCATACGGCCAATTACCTTTTTTATCTGATTGATTAGACTGCACCTGATCATTTTTCTCTTCGTAGTTGGCTTCCAACATCCTTGAATATTATCATTTTCTTATTACGATTTATCATTAAGCACTAATCCATCCTAGTTATTCATATAATTCACTGTTGGCGAAAAACCGCATCAACAGTTGGCATCCTGGAGGATACGGGTATGCTGGGACCGGGAAGATGAGTTGGGCCTGCATCTTGGTCCCGGATCCCTTGTTATAGTCACGTCCACCGAACGTTGTTGGGCTCATTGATGATTGGGCTATTAGGACATTCTTCTTCCTTGTTCATCAGGCTCGGGATGGGCTTGGATCTCTTTGAGGTAGCCCATGGACCCATTATGTCATGCCATGTGTCCCGAGAGAAAATGGAGTTTCTTCAGGTTATGGGGCGTTTAGATCATGGGTTCCGTGTAGCTTAAGAAATAGGTTATTGGATTAGGGTTTTAATGCACGAATCCCGAAAATGCTGCCTTTTAGGGTAACTGCCACCTTTTTCCCTGGAAATCCAGGATTCTCCTAAATTGATAATACTCTCCCCACTCTTGCGTGGGTGCACTCTCGATTCCCAAACTTTACAATAATTCAGGACAAACATCCAAGTCAATCTCGCCCTTTCGAGCCTTCAGTCTCGATTTAGGCAATCTTATTATCTCGAGCTTTCGAGCTCAAGTTATGAAAATTATAATCTCCTTATTATCTTCTATATGATGGATCCTCGCCTTTTTCTTCCTTGTTAGATGTCGCAGTACTCTGAGAATTGGTGGGGGCCCGAGTTTGCTATCCCTTATCACACATCAACTCCCGGTCTTGAATCGCCTTTCACCCGAAATCAGCGATTGATCCTTGAGCACAAAGAAAGGTGTGAGGAAGAAGACAAACAAGACAGTTTTCAACGTCAAATCGAAGAGGTCTAAGAGAGAAAGAGGAAGAGACTCCGAGTGGCAGCTTATCCTAATCCAGACCCTGAGATCAGGCCTATTCCCTTAGATCCCAAGCTTAAAGTCACAGTCGCCTTTCTACCCGGTGCACTTTCATTTACTCTAATGGAAGACTCTTCAACTCGTCCATCGACCTCCCAAGCTCTCTCAGTCCCCACCTCGGAGAAATTTTTTGAGGCTGAGCACTATTGGAGCTCAGTTACTTCCAACGGCCATATTTCTGAGCTGCTAGCCTATCATGGCCTAAAACTTTCTAGTTCCCTGATGTGCCATCCTATGACCTCCAATGAAAGGAGTTGCTATGCCCCAGGAGATGTCAATCCCGACCGTAAAGTCAAGCTCGTCGCCTGGAGCTGTGAGCATATGAGGGCTGGGGCCTTGCTGCCCCTGAGGAGCTACTTCAAAAATCTCTTGTATTATGTCGGCCTCACACCCTTCCAACTCCAGACCAACTCTTTCAGAGTTCTGTCAGCCCTAAGGTCGTTGTACCACGAAATGAAGTAAGACGTGCCTTTAGCACAAGAGATATTGTATCTCTTCTGCATCAAGAGCAACCCTTCTTGAGCTCGCGGAGGAGACGAGTTCTATTACCTATCAAGCTACCCAAAGGAGAAGCGGCTGTTCGAGGACATCCCAAACCATCCTCCAAATTTCAAGACAGCATTCTTCTAGACGGATGGGCTCACTCCTTCCCAATTTTACTCCTTCCAATGCATCTGTAAGTATTTCAATACGTCTTTTCCATTTTTCCTTGAGTAATTATGCTCGGAATATTCACTCTATTCTTGCTATAGCCAACTACCACCGGCCTACTCCTACAAAATCCATGAAGGAGCATAGGGCAGCAATTCTCAAGCTCCCTTATGGTCGAATGTCCCTCATTTACCTCCTTCATGAAGACAAGCTCCGAGCTTGTGGCCTTTTAGGAGAAGGTGAGTCCATGGATGATTTGGGGATTCAAAAATACCAGAGGTGGGAAGATGTGCTACTTCCCACTGCTAAATTTCCCCCGAGGAGGAGGACCTCGGGTTCGCAATTTTGTGTCGCTGACTCCCGTCATCATGAGCTACCAGTCTCGGGCAATGAAGCCCACGACGAGGCCTCAATAAGCTCAGCTAATGGAGGTGAAGTAGTGTTGGTCCACACCATGTGCTCTCCATCATTGCTTAAGAACGAGCCTAACATGATGATCGTGTTCGAGGACCCAAGAGATAACTTCTTAGCATGGTCAAGAGTTGACCTTAGAGTCTATAGGTTCGATAGATGTTTAGGACAATACCAGACCATGTATAGCTTAAATGAGGTATGGGATGGGGTAGTTATATAGTATGGGACCAATGTGTATAAGGACCTTTCAAGATTATCCCCCTCTTATTGAGAGGGGACTCCCCTAGAGTCATCAGAAGATAGGGGAATTTCTTGGTCCCCGAGCTCAAGCTCGACCAAAAGTACCAGTTAGGTTTCTTTTTTCTTGGGGTTTTTACTCTTATAGTAGCCTTTTTTGATTACTTACGTACAACCATTTGTTCTTCAGGTGACATGGACTCGGATCTGGATAATGTGCTTAACAAGCCTATGGCCTCTAAGGCAAACAAATGCCAAAGAATGTCACAAAAGGGAGGTCGCCCCTCCAAGCTGTCCAAAAAGACCAAGGTAGTCCCCCTGACCCAGGTGCCCCTAGACCCAAGTAATGCTTTCGAGCCTGTCGTACCTTCTGAGGTCGGGCTTAGAAAGATTACTGAGTCAACAACGCCCTCCGAGGTTGTGCCTCCCGATGTAGCCCAAGCAAATCGAGTCCAAGCTCCCACACGAGACCGCTTCCAGTCGATCTCGACCTATGTGCCCGAGTTTGTGGTCGACATTGCTGTTGGAATCCCTAGAGTCAATATCAGTTCTGATGCTTTGACCAGTATAGGTCAAAGTTTCAGCAACCTCAAGGCCCCTCAATGGGAATTCCTAACCTCATGTCGAGACGCCAGCACTCTTTTCGAAAAGAGCGGCGAGCTGTTCTCTTCGGTTAGTTATTTTTGCTTTAGTCTTCTTATTCTGTACTAACTTGGGCTTGTACGTTGCTTACCTTTGTGTTTATTTGTGTGTGTAGGAATTCGTATCCTTCGTTCAGCACAATTTCTTACTGAATAACGAGGTTACAACAAGCAAAGCGCTTGCGGAGGAGGCTCGAGATGCCCAGTTAAAGCTCGAGGATGACCTTAAAGCAGCCCGGCTGGAAATTTCACAAGGGATGCGGCGATTCAGAAGATTCCTGAGCTTGAGTCGAGGTTGGAGGTAGCTTTGAAAGAGGTCCAAAGAATTCCTAAAATTGAATCAAAGCTGGAAGTGACCTCTAAGGAGATCGAGGTTCGGGACTCCGAGCTCAAGAAGATTCGAGAGCTGTATGCCAAGTTGGAAGAAGAGAAGAAGATGACCTTTGAAGTTATAGAAGGTGAGAAGGCTCGTCTTCTAGAGGAGTTTAAGACCAAAAAATATCGTGTCGTAGACATGGAGATGTATCGAATTTTGGTTAACAACCCCAACCTCGATACCAGCTTCCTTGCCAACCTGGAAACTGAATTCATTGCAAGGTGGCAAGTTCGACTTAAAGAAGAAGAGGCCAGGCTCGAGGTTGAGGAAGCAGGGGAGGCTTCTGGGACTGCGACTAGAGAGGCATCTATCGTCTGAAGCCGAGATCATGGGTTGCGACCCATTATATTTTTTGTAATTACATTTTTGTGCCCTTGAGGCAAAGACAGTTTATAGCTCGATTTTGTGCTATTTTAATTATCTTATTAATTTATATTATGATAGTAATTTTTGTGCTTTCAATTTTCTAGCTCGAAAACCTTTTTGCACATTGTTTACATTTAGCTTTTTGCCTTAATATTATGAATTATATTTCTGGATTGAAATATTTTGAGCATGTTATTATCAAGGACCTACTTTTATGCGTGTTTATTCATACAAATATACGTTGGGTTTAAGTTCGAATTTCAATACATTCATGCATAGTTTATTCGAAATGCCCATGTTCGACTTCATTATTGTCAAGGTCGAACTTTACTTTTACCATGTATTTTTCTAAAAAATACTGAAACGGTATGTAATCTTCGTTAGTGTAGTTATATTTTGTTTTTCCAGTTACTTTTCCTCATCCTCGAGTATGGCCTCGAGGTTGCGAGGTCGAAACTTGTTTGCGAAAATTTCTACCCCTAGTTTCGACTTATAGTTTTCAATTGGTTTATCTAGAATTCCAACTTTTGACTATCGGTTAGGTCTTACTGGTTTGTTCCAGGCTTGTTTAGTTCGCATGTTTGGTTAATGATCCATACACTTATTACTTTCTTTATGTCAGTTTAATAATCATGACATTACTATTGGAGTTAATTTTTATTTATGTTATATTTTTTCGAGCCTATTGTATGATTCTATACCACTTATACCCCCTTAATATCCTATGATTGTGATCTTAGGTTATTGAATTTTGAGGGTTTTCAAAAAAGTATAACAATAAAAAATACAACTTTTGAATGAAATTTAATACTTTATTGATAAAAATCAAAAGATCAAATGCATGCTTGGTTAAAGTGAAGATATCATTCCTACATTAATGATAATAAGGTCGTAGATGTTCACCATTTCAAGCTCGTGGAACTAATCCGCCATTCAGCCTCGCCAGCTTATATACTCCAGGTCGAATAATGGATTCGATCTGATAGGGTCCCTCCCAAGTAGGCCCAAGTACCCCAGCAGATGGGTCTGGTGTGGCCAAAAACACGCGCCTTAACACTAAGTCTCCCAATCCAACTTTCCTATCTCGGACCTTCTTGTTAAAATATCGAGTAGCCCATTGTTAGTATGCAATGTTTTTCAACTGGGCTTCGTCTCCTCTTTCTTCGATGAGGTCCAGAATATCTTCGAGCTGAGATTGGTTCGAGGTTTGGTCATATGCATAACGACTTATGCTTGGAATTTCGACCTCGATGGGCAACATTTCCTCGCACCCATAGGCTAAGGAGAAAAGGGTATGCCTCATCGAAGTTCTTGTCGTGGTTCTATAGGCCCACAAGACTCGAGGCAGCTCCTCTGGCCATCTCCCCTTTGCCTTTTCTAACATTTTATTCATGGAACTTTTTAAGGTTTTGTTGACAGCTTCGACATGGCCATTTGCTTGGGGATGAGCCACGGAGGAAAAACTTTTTATTATCCAATTCTTTTCGCAAAAATGTGTAAAAAAATCACTGTCGAACTAGGTCCCATTATCTGATACAATCTTTCTGGGCATCCCATTTCTACAAGTGATGTTTTTCACTACGAAATCTAGGACTTTCTTCAAGGTGATGGTGGCCAAGGGTTCAACTTCGGTCCATTTTGTGAAATAGTCCACGGCGACTACAGCATATCTTACTCCACCTTTTCCAGTTTGCAAGGAGCCTATGAGGTCAATTCCCCATAAGCTTGGTGGGTGGAGCTCATGGTATTGAGGCAAACCGTTGACATTTATTACGGCGTTTAACGTACTCAAATGAGTCTGCCTTTACTGTTGGCCAGAAGTACCCTTGCCTAATCACCTTTTTTGACAAGCTATGTCCCCCCGGTGTGATCTCCACAAAATCCTTCATGGATTTCTTCCAAAATATTGTTTCACCTCGGGAGGAGTTACACACCTAAGTAATGGCATAGAATATCCCCTTCTGTACAATTTACCTTCCAAAATGGTATATCTTGGTATTTTGTACATAAGCTTTCTAACCTCGCTCCAGTCTGTTGGGAAACTTCCAGTTTCGAGGTAGTCAACTATTGGGGTCATTCAGGTGGGCTGTGAATCAATCATGTATATATCTTCCTCATCAGGCTCGATTATACTCGGGGTCGGTAGAAATTCTACTGGGACCATGTTGAGTGTGTCAGCTTTGTTGATCTTGGTGAGCCTGGCCAATATATCTGCATTTGAATTTTGCTCTCGAGGGACTTGTTCTATAGCGTAGAACTCAAACCCTCCAAATGTTGCTTTTACTTTTTCCAAGTAAGCCGCCATTTTTATGCCACGAGCTTGATATTCACCCAGGACTTGGTTAACAACAAATTGGGAGTCGTTATAGCAATGAATGTCTTTTGCTTTGAGCTCGATGGCTATCTGAAGTCCTGCTAATTACGCCTCGTATTCAGCCTCATTGTTTGATTCCTCAAAGCCAAACCTTAGCGCCGAGAGTAAGCGATTTCCCGTTGGGGGTGATTAGAATGATTCCTGCCCCCGATCCATTTTCATTGGAGGATCCATCGACATAAAGTCTCCACAGCTTGTGGGCTGGGGTTATGACTTCCTCGTTGGAAATCCCTGTGCATTCGACAATGAAATTTGCCAAAGCCTGTCTTTTGATCATTGTTCTAGGATGAAAAGTAATCTCGAACTGTCCAAGCTCGATAGCTCATTTAAAAAATCTTCTAGATGCTTCAGGCTTAGATAACACTTGCCTCAGTAGCTGATCAGTTGACACATGAATAGGATGTGCTTGGAAATAGGGTCGAAGCTTTCGAGATGTGCATCAAGCACAAGGCCAGTTCTTCCATTAATGGGTATCTTGAATTTGCCCGCAATAACCTCTTGCTGACGTAATATACAGGCTTTTGTACTTTCTTATCCTCCCGTATTAGTGCTGCACTAATGGCATGCTCGGTTGTGGCAAGGTATAAGTACAAATTTTCTCCTGTGATAGGTTTAGACAAGATCAGTGGTTCGGCGAGGTGTTTCTTAAGATTCTGAAACGCGAGTTCACACTCATCCGACCTCTCAAACTTTTTGCCCCCTCTTAAAAGATTAAAGAATGGAAGGCATTGGTCTGTAGATTTCGAGATAAACCTGCTTAAGGCCACCATTCGTCCAGTTAAGCTCTGGACATCTTTATGTTTTTGAGGTGACGGCATATCAATTAACGCTTTAATCTTGTCGGGATTAGCCTTTATACCTCAAGCATTCACTATGAATCCAAGAAACTTACCCGAGGATACTCCGAATGATAATTTTTGTAGGTTGAGTCTCATATTATATTGTTGGAGTATAGTGAAATATTCAGCGAGATTGTCTACATGGTTATTGTTATGTTTGGATTTGACCAACATATCATCCACATAAACTTCCATATTATTCCCTATCTGCTCAGAAAACATCCTATTTACCAATCTTTGGTATGTGGGTCCAGCATTTTTGAGCCCGAAAGGCATTACGTTGTAACAGTACAAGCCCTTGTCAGTCATGAAACTCGTATGTTCTTGGTCGGGCGCGTGCATGGCTATCTAGTTATATCTAGAATAAGCATCCATGAACGACATGATGCCATGGCCTGCAGTGGCATCTATGAGCTGGTCTATTCAAGGCAATGGAAAATAATCCTTGGGGCATGCCTTGTTGAGGTCTCAATAATCAATGCAGGTTCGCCATTTATCATTGGGCTTCGAGACCTGCACAAGGTTGGCTATCCAATCAAGATAGAAAGCATCTCAGATAAACTGATTTGCTTTTAACCTTTTGACCTCTTCTTTTAGGGCTTTCTTTCTGTCATCGTCCAGGAGTCTTCATTTTTGTTGCTTTGGGGTGAAGCTCTTATCTATATTGAGTGCATGGCTTATAACACTCAGACTAATCCCTACCATATCTGAGTGCGACCATTCAAATATCCCTTTTCTTAACATAAGAATATAATACTACTAAAAAAGTATTACGGTATAGTTATATATTCATGGTAAAAGAAAAAAGTGGCGGTATTTTACTTTGGTAGCCCGCCTATAACTTGTAAAAGTTATATTCGGCTCTCCCGTTTTCTTCTTCGACTACAGTGTATCCGAAGTCTCACTCACCTCAACTCACTCCTACATCAATCTATTACATCTCTCCTTCTCTCTGTCACCAAAGTTTGCTTCTGCTGTTTCCATGTCACCACTCGTTGCAGGAAACAAAGCTAAGTAACCCATTTTTCTCTCTCTTTGTCACTCTTTTTTGAGCTTTGATAGAGTTATCTGAAGCTTGAACTCTCTTTCTAACCAAAGATAAAGAAAACCCACAAGGGTAAGGCTAAAAAGGAAGCGGTGACTGAGACTTTGGGGGTTCCATTGCCCTCAGCTGTGCCCTGTCCTTGCTTCTTCTTGTTCTACTTGATTCTCCTTCTAGGTTCGTTAAGTGTTGGTTTGGCTGGTGATCCTTATGTCTACTATTATTGGTCTGTTTCGTACGTCAATGCCTCCCCACTTGGACCCAAACAGAAGGTTATTTCTTTCCCTTTCAATTTCTCTCATTTTTTATAATGCAATTCCTTAATTCTTTTTCTCTTTTGGTTTTTTTTTTTTTTTTTGTACCCAATGGAGATATGCCTCGTAAGTTAAAATCAAAATCCAGCTTAATTTTTTGTTTTTTATGCCGGAGTATGATGCCTTTTAAGTTGCTTTTCTTGGTTATATTTCGACAGATTTTAGTGGGAATACACTGCCCCTTTGTAAGCTATTTTTAATTTTTGTGGCACAGAAGATCTGGAATTTTGTGTTTTGTTTTGTGTTTTCTTTTTTACAAGATAGGGAAAAAAGAATTTGAAAATGAGATTCCTATATAGTATTTTTGTCTGCTTGAATAATTTTCCTTTCATTGGTATGCTTTCTTTCTTTTGTTGGTTATTTAGGTGTGTCGGCAACTTGATTATGTGTACTGTTTTTTAAAGAGTACGAGAAATTAATCTGGCTTTTTACTTCATTTTGAGCAGCATTACCTTTTAAGTCTCTGTTTATCTCCTTTTGCTCCAGTATTTTACTGTGTAAGACTTAAACATTTGAGGCTAGTGATAAAATGACATTGGCTGTTTCATTATTCTAGGTTATTGGGATAAAGGGGCAGTTTCCAGGACCGATTCTCAACGTCACTACCAACTAGAATGTTGTTGTTAATGTCAAGTATCACCTCAATGAGCCATTGCTTATTACATGGTATAATGTCTGTGTGCCATTAACATATGAGAGTTGTTTTTAATGTTGACAAATTCAAATGTATACTTTTTTTTTTTTTGCATAATGTTTAAATGCAGGAATGGAATACAGCACATGAAAAACTCTTGGCAAGATGGCGTGAAAGATCAAATAGGGAGTTTCTTTTACTCCCCTTCCCTGAACTTTCAAAGAGCTGCATGAGGGTATGGGGGGTCACTATAAACAACAGAGCAGTTATTCCACTACCTTTTGTGGTGCCATATGGAGATATTACACTCTTTATTAGTGACTGGTATACAAAGAATCATAAAGTGAGTTTATGTCTTGTTACTACATCTATTACTGAATTCTTTCTCTTGATTTTATTGGGTATGAGACTGATGTTTATCGAGTGACAGGAACTGAGAAAAGATGTTGAAAATGGAATTGCCCTTGGAGTTCCTGACGGAATTACTATAAGTGGACATGGTCCCTTTTGATATGATGAGGCACTTGTTCCAGCAGGAAATCCTTTCCTTCTAGTAAATGTTGAACCAGGTAAAAAGTAAATAGTATGCCTCTTTTTTCGTTTTTCTTTTTGGCTATGTAAGGTTTAGTTATGATTGTTAAATTGATTTATGAAGGTAGGCTGTCAATCTCATTGTAACTTTGTCTTGAACAGGAAAAACATACCGTCTACGGGTGCATAATGTCAGTATCTCAACTAGTTTGAATTTCAGGATACAAAACCACAACTTACTTCTTGTTGAGACTGAAGGATCATATACAGTTCAGCAGAACTACTCAAACATGGACATACATGTGGGTCAGTCATATTCATTCTTGGTAACAATGGATCAAAATGCCAGCAGTGGGGTGAGCTTTTGCTTCTGTTTTTTTTTTCGTTTGCAGTTTTTCTTCTTTTGAAATTGGAAAAGTCAGGAACACGAGTTGGACAGTTTCTCTTTTTTTCTGTAGTATGGACAGAAAATAGCAGAAACACTTACAACAAATGGGACGGGGTTGCTCGCAGTACCACACAGGTACTCCTGTCTTGTAACTATAACCAAATTTAATAGTTTGATCAGCAAAACCTCCATTTGATTCTTGTCATGACAATGAAATGATGTTTCCTAGGATCGGTAAAATAGTGCATGGACCAGTTTTTTTTCTCAGCTTTCATGGTGCCTAAATTGAACTCATTAAAGAGAGTTAGTCAAGAGCTTTATTTATATAGAGAATGAGTAGTACAGAGGGGGTAGTTATGAAACTAACTACCATATAACAAACTCTTCAGCAAACAAACTAACATAACTAAATCTTTCAGAAGTGAATCATGTCTTGTTAACAGAATGATTTTTCAACTAGTTACAGGTCTTTCCCAGAGCTTGGACAGCAATTTTGATTTCTCTAGACAATAGTGGCATGTGGAACCTTCGAGCAGACAATCTAAACTCGTGGTATCTAGGCCAGGAAATGTACATTAGTGTCATAAACTTTGAGCATGACAAATCTGAGGTTTCTTTGCCTGAAAATGCCATATTTTGTGGTGTACTTTCATCCCTACAGAAGTAAGATTATATTAAACTACAACTTTGCTAGCTTGTTTTGTCCCATTATACTCGCTCATTAGAATTTGAGTTGGTAGATACAATCTTAATCTAATGGTCAATCTGAACTCTACTAATACATCTATTGTTTCTTCAATGTGCAGAGATCAGGCTCAGAGATTCAAGTTTTCTAGTGCACCATCAACAATATCATATGCAAGCAGAGCATTGTTTGGTAATGTTGATTGTAGTTTCTGCAGATTTTATTGGGTAATCAAGGGTGGAAAAGTTTTGTATAATTTAGTTAAGTACCCAAATTAGTAGAATGGTAAAGCCACAAGGGATCTAAGGAACAGAAAGAGAATCACTTTTATTTGAAAATTTGTTTTGCAGATATAACTTTTTCATCGAAGTCATTTTTGCAAATGACTCAAATTGGGTAATTTCATGGTCATGAATGATTGCTGATGCCTGGATTTATTGATTCCCACGTGCACTTAATTTCAGGTGGACTATAGGTTAACTCTGCTCAACCTCCATTTTAATTGAATTTTGTTCCAAACTCTGTGCATGTATACATGCACATTATTCCTTATTTTGAGTTATTGTACTGTAATTTATGTACCTTTCTACAATTATTGTATTTTCCCTGTAAAATTACACTTGATATTGTTTGTCATAAAATTTAGTTGGAATTATTATTCAGATGGAGAGAAATCTAACCTGATTATTTTTTAGCTAAGAATCTTTTACAACTACTAACTTTTATTTATAATTATTTTTCAGAAAATTTTGGTGAGAGTTTAGGAATTCGTTCCATTCTGTGTTAGTTTGGGTGTTAGATTCACTGGTTGTTTACTTAGGTAAGAGATAGTTTTGGAAGCAATAAAATATGTGTATTTCAGATTCTAGAATCCCAAAATAATGGTTGGTTGTCTGGATTGTTGTTATAAAGCTTCAATTTTACACATTATTACAATTTTAATATGTGATTTTGATAAATTTCTTAATGTTGTAATGTGAAAATTAATATTTGGTTTTACCACATACACTGTTATTGATACAGTTGATGTGATTGCAATTCTGAGGCATAAATAAAAAGGATGAGTTTGTGAGAAGAATTGCAGAAGCAGCAGAAAGTAAGTTCAATTCAATTTCGTTTTCTGGTTTTAGATATGCAACACGCATTTTATTGATTTTTCCTCTTTTTTATTTCTATTTAATATGATAAACATTTCCAAGTCTATACTTACTTTCCATTTATTCAATAAGACCAAATAAGAAAAGAAGAAGAAAGAAAAAAGTCTACTGTTCTTAAAGATTATAAAAATCTGAAATCATCAATTGCTGAAGTCTACAGATTTTATATTTATTGCACTCTTTGTTTCAAGGATGGAATCATGAAACTATACATATAATAAATTATGTTTGTGTAAAAATTATTTATATAAATATACAATTAATTTCAATCACATTTTTTTACAAGTGGTTTGAATCATATTCAGATTGAAAAGAGAGAATAAAAAAGATAAGTGAAGGGACTAAACTATAAGTTGCAATCAACATGAATTAGAAATTAGAAAAGCAAAGAATAAGACAATAAAATTTTTACATTATGAAAAGAAAAATATCCGCGTATATTCTAGCCAAAAGAGCAAAAATTTCTTCGTAAATGGCTTATTTAGTCCTATTATAATCGTGCCACTGGTTTCTGTTGTGGGTCTTGGGCTCTTTGCAAGGGGATTCCCACTTGTAATGTCCAGAAAACTCTGTTACTTTTATGTCTTCATAACATAACATTATTAAAAAACCCTTAATAACACTTTCTTTTTTCCTTGTTCTGTATGCAGCTTGCTAGCTGTGTAGAAATTGGCCTGCCTATGCTAATATTCCTGGTTATCTCCCAACAGGTTGTACAAAATTACTTAACTTGCCACTTTCAGTTCTCAAAACTTTGCTCAACATAAAATAATTGTAGATGTTCTATTGCAGTATTTGAAGCGCATCCATTCCACAGCTCATCAAATTCTTGAAAGGTTTTCTTTGCTTTTATCTTATCCAGCAATAAAAGGTCTTATTTTTGGCAGCTACTCTGTTATTTATTTTTTTGTTACATATTGTTTTTAAGTTGCTGAAATATTGTTTATTTTAGTAGCTGAATTTAAGATAGAATGAGCGGAAATGGTGATGACTATAAAAATGATGATTTTTTTGGACATTTGAGTTGGAAAATGTTTCTTTATGTTAAGTTTGAACCATTAATGAATATAGTTTATGATTTTAAGACTCGTAACAAGTAATTTCATGAATTTTATGGTTTTATTGTATCATTTAATTTTAATTTTATATTAATATTTTAGGTATTGATTATATTCTTTAGGTTGTGAATCGAATTGGCAAGGAGCATTGCAAAGTTAATTCATTTGATTATTAATTGCAAGAGGTACGGAAGTATGTTCTCTTAACTCTTTTATTAATATCATACAAATGTTAGAGAAGTTTGAATATCTTAAATATTCATTCATAGAGAAGTAGGTTCTGAGATTAAAATTTTGTGTTGCGTTGATAACGGAAGGTTGAAAACTTGTGTGTCTTAGAGAAGTAGGTTTTAGAAAATTTGTTTGTGTGTTGTGGTGATATAAGGAAGAAAACTTATTGTGTGTTGTTTAAATTTTTTTATTTGGTATTGATAGATGGTTAGGTAAGCTTTTATATGGGAAATGATGTCAAATTTTATCTAGAATTATGTATTATCTTCTTACAAATAAATTGTGTTTGCTTGAATTGGTTTGATTATATTGTTAGATATCTTGCTTGAGGTGTGAACAAGGGTAGTTTTCACATCCCAACTTCACAAACAAAATTAAGACATAAAAATACAGTACTTGATGCAAAATTAAGACAGAAAAAATGAATTTTAAAATGTTATAAGAGGTTTATAATAGAGTGAGAACAAATTAACATGCCAATAGAATTATCCTAAAACTAGTTTTCTTATACAGTAGAAAATAAAACTATGACTAGCATATATAAACAGCTAGTGTCAAAGAGTAATTGTGATTGAATTAGTACATTTCATACATGTATTTTGGACAAATAATAGTATAACTAACTTTCTCTTCTCACAATTCTATTAATAAAATATTATTTCTACTAAATACAATTAGTCTCATAGAAAAGGGATGAAGTTCATAAACTAGGTCTTTGAATTTCAATGCCTATCTATGTTTTCAGATTTCATTTATGTATAAGAAGCAAAGATAGAGGACATAATAATTAAAAAGAGAAAAAGACAATAATGTAGTTGTAGTAAATTGACTCTTTAAAATAAATAAAAGCAAAGAGACCCCACTCTAGTAGATGGCGAGCAATTATATTATCAATTATCTTCTCAACAACTTCTTTTTGTTTTTTTAACCTATATTTCATGAACACATATTTACACACTAGTTTTACACCATTTAAAAAAAAAAACTTGATCTAGTGGCTGATTTTTATTTGGTTAGTATAACATGAGTGTTATGTTTACAAACAGATTAATTGATTATGTTGTTATCAATTGTTGTTATCAATACACCACATGGTTGGTCTATGACCAAGTTTTACAATATTCAACATTTTTTTTTAAATAAAAATTATTACAATAATCACTTGTTAATCTTTAAAAATTAATTTTTTTTTTAAATATGAGAAACCAAGTTACTTGGGAACTTGTACAATTTCACATAAGAGCTCAACTTAAGCAGTAGAGCAAGAAATATGAGCTTTGTCTGACAAATGTAGATTGTGGAAAGTGATGCCTTGTGTTAAACTCTTAGCCTGCTGTTATTCTCATAATAAATTCTTGATTTTTGTTTGCAAAGTAACTCAGAAATTAATTATGGTTATGCTTATTAAGGTGATTTTTCCTTAGACTCAAGTTGGCAATTTTTATTTATATCATCAATACTAAACATGAGTATAACACATACCATATTATGAGAGCCAAACCAAAATACAGAATTAAAATAAAGAAATACACCACATGGTTGGTCTGTGACCAAGTTTTACAATATTCAGCATTTTTTTAAAATAAAAATTATTACAATAATCACTTGTTAATCTATAAAAATGAAAACTAAACACCCTCTAGCTGCTCCACCAAATTCTAATTCAAAAAACTTCACTTGGCTAAAATAAAATAACCAAAACACTTGTAACTACCAATCAACCCTCAAAATAAGTGCCAGTGTTTGTAGCTCGAGACGAATACTCCTTCACCAGTTGATCGAAAAGTGACCCCTCATTTTTTATGAGCTTAGTTGGCTCATCAAACTCCACCAACATCCCTGTCAAAATCTCAAGTGTTGCCTTAGTATATAAACACTGAATATATGTATAAAAATTGATGAATTGAGTAGAAAAGTTTAGTACTGACCATCACTAATGGCAAGCACCTTAGTGCAATCCATGACAGTTGGGATTCTGTGAGCCACAGTTATGACGGAGTAGCTACCAATTCTTTTCTTATAGTTGTTTGTAGAATGGCATCTATTGTGTTGTCCATTGAGAAAAAAGTCAAGAAAGAAAATATACACTACTGCCAAAGATGATGGATAATAAGGTACTCTAAAACAGTAAGCATTGATAGGATGGATAGCCCATTAGTCAATTACATCAAACTCTTGTATATGAAAATGACTATGGATTATTGATATGAGTTGAGTGAGTAAGTGAGAGAGATATATAAGACTTTATTAAAAGGGAATACAAAAATAAGAAAATAGGGTCAAAAGTTTTATGCCATCTTTGTTTTCATAAAAGTCTACAAAAAAAAAAGTGAGAGAGATTTTGTTTTAACTTATATTTGTTCTTGAGTGTTGCCATATATATATATATACATATATATATATATCAAAGAAACAGAGTGGAAGGCTAGATCTGGAAAACACAGGTTGAGTCACTAAAAGAGAAGAGTTGAAAAATCATTGATTGACTCCAAGCAATACCACTGTAAGATACTCTACAAACTTTTATTTATTTCCTAAATCTCTACACTCTTCCATGATTGAATACAACACACACATACATATATATATATGATAATAGGCAATTGATGGAGAAACTATACACACACACTGGACACATATGCTCCACTATTTGATAAACTACTGTTGTTCGTAAGCCCAATTCTGCACTAATCGTGTGACTTGCCAAGACCCACCCACCACATTAGTTTTAGGGACACATTTCCATGGTCATAATAAGCAACAATCATCAATAACTATGCTAATTTGCTTATGTGATATTTAATATATATATATATATGTTAAAGTTCATTTAAGCCAATATGAAAAGTATCAATCAAGTTTGTATCAGCTAATAACCGGATGTTGCTTTTTACCTTTTCAAGTTTTGTAGAAAATATGAAAAGAAAAATAACTAAGTTATTAATATCATATTTGACTGCACTAGTGTTCCAAATCTAAATAAGACTTCCCCTATTTTCAACCATTAAAAAACAGAAGCCATAATTGATAATTCACCTCACTTCATCTCAACTTGCTACTATATTAGATTAAGATCTATTCTTAAGCTTTAGTGCTCACTTTTCTTAAAACCTATCTTAATTTTATTAAGTATGTTGTTATATGCTTATTTAATAAATATATATTTACCTATGCACATCTTTACTGCATATTCATGTGTTATTTTTGATAAGTTCTATGTGTTCTAGTTTATGACACATCGAATTATAAAGGCTATATAAATAAATACATATTTTTATACAAGGTTTGTAGTATTATGTGTCCGAAATCCTTTTTTTTTACAATTATTACTACTAGTTATTATTCTTGTTCTTGTTATTTTGGATTAACAATAGCCCACTTAGCAACTTTGTCATTTGAAATAGGGCTTTACACTTCGGTACCTAAAAGTTGACATCAATGGGCATGGGTACGGGGAGACCATCAAGCATTTTTTTTTTTAATATGAGAAACCAAGTTACTTGGAAACTTGTACAATTTCACATAAGAGCTCAACTTAAGCAGTAGAGAAAGAAATATGAGCTTTGTCTGACAAATGTAGATTGTGGAAAGTGATGTCTTGTGTTAAACTCTTAGCTTGCTGTTATTCTCACAATAAATTCTTGATTTTTGTTTGCTAAGTAACTTAGAAATTAATTATGGTTTTGCTTATTAAGGTGATTTTTCCTTAGACTCAAGTTGGCAATTTTTATTTATATCATCAATACTAAACATGAGTATAACACATACCATATTATGAGAGCCAAACCAAAATACAGAATTAAAATAAAGAAATACACCACATGGTTGGTCTGTGACCAAGTTTTACAATATTCAGCATTTTTTTAAAATAAAAATTATTACAATAATCACTTGTTAATCTATAAAAATGAAAACTAAACACCCTCTAGCTGCTCCACCAAATTCTAATTCAAAAAACTTCACTTGGCTAAAATAAAATAACCAAAACACTTGTAACTACCAATCAACCCTCAAAATAAGTGCCAGTGTTTGTAGCTCGAGACAAATACTCCTTCACCAGTTGATCGAAAAGTGACCCCTCATTTTTTATGAGCTTAGTTGGCTCATCAAACTCCACCAACATCCCTGTCAAAATCTCAAGTGTTGCCTTAGTATATAAACACTGAATATATGTATAAAAATTGATGAATTGAGTAGAAAAGTTTAGTACTGACCATCACTAATGGCAAGCACCTTAGTGCAATCCATGACAGTTGGGATTCTGTGAGCCACAGTTATGACGGAGTAGCTACCAATTCTTTTCTTATAGTTGTTTGTAGAATGGCATCTATTGTGTTGTCCATTGAGAAAAAAGTCAAGAAAGAAAATATACACTACTGCCAAAGATGATGGATAATAAGGTACTCTAAAACAGTAAGCATTGATAGGATGGATAGCCCATTAGTCAATTACATCAAACTCTTGTATATGAAAATGACTATGGATTATTGATATGAGTTGAGTGAGTAAGTGAGAGAGATATATAAGACTTTATTAAAAGGGAATACAAAAATAAGAAAATAGGGTCAAAAGTTATATGACATCTTTGTTTTCATAAAAGTCTACAAAAAAAAAGTGAGAGAGATTTTGGTTTAACTTATATTTGTTCTTGAGCATTGCCATATATACATATATATATCAAAGAAACAGAGTGGAAGGCTAGATCTGGAAAACACAGGTTGAGTCACTAAAAAGAGAAGAGTTGAAAAATCATTGATTGACTCCAAGAAATACCACTGTAAGATACTCTACAAACTTTTACTTATTTCCTAAATCTCTACACTCTTCCATGATTGAATACAACACACACACATACATATATATAAATGATAATAGGCAATCGGTGGAGCAACTATACACACATACGCACACACTAGACACATATGCTCCACAATTTGATAAACTACTACTGTCCGTAAGCCCAATTCAACACTAATCATGTGACTTGCCAAGACCCACCCACCACATTAGCTTTAGGGACACACTTCCATGGTCATAATAAGCAACAATCATCAATAACTATGCTAATTTGCATAGGTGATATGTAATATATATATGTTAAAGTTCATTTAAGCCAATATGAAAAGTATCAATCAAGTTTGTATCAGCTAATAACCAGATGTTGCTTTTTACCTTTTCAAGTTTTGTAGAAAATATGAAAAGAAAAATAACTGAGTTATTAATATCATATTTGACTGCACTAGTGTTCCAAATCTAAATAAGACTTCCCCTATTTTCAACCATTAAAAAACAGAAGCCATAATTGATAATTCACCTCACTTCATCTCAACTTGCTACTATATTAGATTAAGATCTATTCTTAAGCTTTAGTGCTCACTTTTCTTAAAACCTATCTTAATTTTATTGAGTATGTTGTTATATGCTTATTTAATAAATATATATTTACCTATGCACATCTTTACTGCATATTCATGTGTTATTTTCGATAAGTTATATGTGTTCTAGTTTATGACACATCGAATTATAAAGGCTATATAAATAAATACATATTTTTATACAAGGTTTGTAGTATTCTGTGTCCAAAATCCTTTTTTTTTTTTACAATTATTACTACTAGTTATTATTCTTGTTCTTGTTATTTTGGATTAACAATAGCCCACTTAGGAACTTTGTCATTTGAAATAGGGCTTTACACTTCGGTACCTAAAAGTTGACATCAATGGGCATGGGTACAGGGAGACCATCAAGCATTTTTTTTTACCAAGTTACTTGGAAACTTGTACAATTTCACATAAGAGCTCAACTTAAGCAGTAGAGCAAGAAATATTAGCTTTGTCTGACAAATGTAGATTGTGGAAAGTGATGTCTTGTGTTAAACTCTTAGCTTGCTGTTATTCTCACAATAAATTCTTGATTTTTGTTTGCTAAGTAACTCGGAAATTAATTAAGGTTTTGCTTATTAAGGTGATTTTTCCTTAGAAAATACTAAAAGATAAATCTTAATTCTATTATTCTAAACTCTGATGTAGTGGTTTCTTGACTGATAAGACTTGATATAGTGAAGAACTTAGCAGGACTTGTACAGTGCTACGGTAAGAGCTCCAAGCTAAGAGAGCTAGTAAATGTTGTTGTGGTTGGAGGTACATAGATATGAACAAGTCTTGAGACAGAGAAAAGGTAGAGGAGATAGAAAAGATGCATAGTCTCAGTGAACAATATACATTTTAAAATAGTAGTTAACAATGTTGCTTTGTTTAATTGTTATTTCGTAGGAAAAAATTAAAGCTCCCATGATCAAGGATATGATTCAAATCCTTTTGTCTCTTAGTCTAATTGCTATGTTTTTATGGTAATCAATTTGTTCCTAAAATACACATTATCTAAAACATACCTCTGTTATTTGGAATAGAGTAAAAGAGATTCATTATTTTGTGTAATGACCCAACTACTCTAGACTTTGGACCATTACTAATTTCTATACTAATCTTACGAAAACATACATTTGAAATAACATATCTTTATTTCAAAACTGTAAGGTAAAGGTTTAAAAACTATATAAAATTCATAAGTATGACATTGGGATCCCATTATTTGAAACAAAACATAACTTTGACATAATGAATACTTAATTAAAACTTATTACAACCAATTGTGGAAAAATACATAGAAAAACCATAATTAAAGAGACTTCATCCTCGAATCGAACTCTCGGTCCATCGATTCCATCCCGCCTCAATACACATCCTCAAGCTTCCAAGAACCTTTCCCGCCACCAAAGCTATTTTCCTGCACATATAAACATAAAGGAGTAAGCCTAATGCCCAGCAAGGAAATTCTAACACATAAATCATATACAGAAAATTCATAATGTAGAATATAATAAAACCTATCATAAACATATGTCACACATACTATTATGGCCATTATTACTTGGGGTCCCATAAACTAAACAAGTCATATGCCCATTAGATTTGTGAGGCTTGCTAGCTAAGCAAGTCATATGCCCATAAATTTATTGGGGCTTGTTAGTTGTACAGGTCATATGCCCAAGTCTACAAACATACATAACACACAAATCATGAGTTGACATATAACATAACATATAAAATCTTATCCTATTTTCCTTACCAAAAGTACCGAGATATGAGAACAAGTTTGGGACTTTGGAACACTCCTAAAAACCATAAATGAAAGGGTGAGTATACTAAAGAAAAAGGGATGAAAATAATGAAAGAACTATACCATCAAAATATACTTACCAAGAATCTTATGTTCAAGATCTTAGATTTCCTAACCAAGAATAAAGAATAGAGTTAGGATGTTGAGTCGAAAACTATAAGAACTTAAGGAAAACAATACCAAAATGAACTAGAGTTTGGAATACCTTGAATGCTTCTATGAACGATCTAAACCTTGAATTGAAATGTGCTATAAACCTTACTTCCCAAGTGTTTGGTAAGCTTATAATGATTAATCTTATAATCCCCAACCCAAGTGTTTATACTCTAAAAAATAACCTAGCAGCTTGCAGCCTCTGAACTTAGCTTGACGAATGAATAAACGGTTGGGTACTAGGTCCTATTTATAGAGTTCAAGAATGAAAAGACCTTTATTTAACTTGAATAAAATAATGGCTTTTTAAGTGAAAAATATTTGAATTATCGTTCAGCAGAGGCTGAAGACTCGGTCAGAAAGATGCTGGACTTATCAAGAGGTTAAAGATTAAAATGAGAACGTTTTCAAAAAAATTCAAAAATATACTAAAGGAGCCGATATATCGCCCCTTGTAGGAGATATATCGCCTGGGCCAGCATCCCTGAGGCTCATCGAGGTGATCGTGCGAAGTTACGTGTTTTTCGTATCCCCGTACTGCGATATATCGACATACGCTGATTATTTAAATACGAATTTGCACAATTTCAGCTTAATTTGAATTGAGTAAACAGCCTTGATTAAGTCCTCTTACGTTTTCAAAACTGCTGACAGACCCTAGGATATTCAAATATTAATCTTAATAAACCTATTCCTCAAAAATACTTAATTATCATTGAACATACAAATGACAAGTGTTACTATCTTATTGGGTCTATCTAAACTTTATAATATAATAAATATCATCATCAATATCAGTCATATTAATCAAACCTTAGGTTAAAATTAATATTCTTAAACTATAGGTTAAACTTAGAAAATCTACAAGTGTTACTATGAGTGTCCAATAAAATCCCGGTCTGCACCAAAATCCACAGTCATAAAAATACTACTACTATTACTATTATTACTACTATCTAACTAGCTAAGTAAAGTTCTTGGACTCTACATTTTGAGTTTTAATTTTCAAGTCTACTTGATTTAGTAATGAGTGAACATGATTTAGCTCTGAGCCTTCTATTGCTAATCCCACGGTTTTCTTCTCATCTTCAAGTTCAGTTAATATATAAAAAAAAAATCTCCTACATTTGGTCTTGCAATTCTGTTGAGATTTAAGAATTTTCCTTGTCTTTAACAAGTCCTAGTTGATTTGGTTTGATTCATAGACAAAAGCAGTATGGGTGTTCTTTGCCTAGTAAAAAGATTTACAATAACAGGGTCAAGGATGCCAGATTAAGTCTTGGCATGTAAAGAGGAGAGGACACACTATCATTTTCTTCTTTAGTTAAATACACATTGGAGTATCTATCTTAAGTGGTTTCGACACACAGAGACTTTGTGAGACTACATATTATTTAGTTTATACATAATATAAATATATATTCTTTGGTGAAGAAAACAAATGAGTATGAAGATAGAGTTCTCTTTTTTTTTCTTTTTTCTTTTTTGAGAGAGAGAGATGAAGACAAATTTGAAAATGAAGAAGGAAAAAAATGAGAGCAGTGAAAAATTTGTGGGATTTCAGATCATTTTTAAACAAAACAAACATAAACGCCCAAAGCTTTTTTAATCCTAATAATGCGATGCTTACAATACAAGAAGCAGTTGGTTCCACAGTTGCATGGCCTTCTAAAAAAGTTATTCCAAGAGGTACATTTTCATATTCAAAAAAGAACCAATGTCTTATAATTTAGTGTTTGGTTTCTTTGTTTGCTTTGGTATAGTTATGAATTCATTATTTTGTATGTGGTGTCCTCTCTTGGAAATAATTTCCATAGCATTTTTCTTGAAGTAATTTGTGATGCTAGATAATAACAATAAAATATTTCTTTGTTTATTTAGCAGATGTGACAAGCGAAATAGAAAAGGATACTTAATTTTGAAGGCTTTGTGTTGGGCAGCTGTAGAATATTTTGTACTGAAAGTAGTAACTTTTCAATATGTTGAATATTTAAGACTACTTGAATACTTAAAGAACATTTTGTTGTTGATGACAGTGTTGAATGTTTTAAACTAATTTGTGGATTGTTAATACAATGTTGAATGTTTTTACTTTTTGTTATTTGAAAATCAAGTTAATTTGATGATGCTAGTATATATTAGAAAGCTAATTTTAATTATATAAATAAATAATAAATAATAAAAATATAATAGAATAAATTAGTGTTATATAAATGAATATATAATGAGAATTTAAATTTATCTAAATATTAAAATAATACTATAAATGTGTTATAATATCTATTACAATAACACTTTTTATAAGTAAAGAATTTTGTTATGCAAACTTCATTATATAACACAAAAAATGTGTTATAATAAAGTGTAGTATAACACAAAAAATGTGTTATACCAAAGTGTAGTATAACACAAATTTATAAGTATTGAAATTTGTTATATAATCGACTATAAACAATATAATTAAACACTTACCTATTTATTAAAATAACATAGAAAGTGTGCTATCGTTGACAGTATAATAACACATCTGTATAACAATGATAAAGTGTTATGTAAGTACCCTGACCTACGATAACATAGTCGGTCTTAACACGTCAAAAAGTGTTATGGTATGTTTTGATAACACATTTTTTGTCTTATTAAAAGCTTTTTTTCTTGTAGTGTGGTTTTCTTTCAAAAAGCAAGTTAATTGCTATCTTGCACTTTCGAAAATAATTTTCCCTCGTGGTATCTTTCTCATGGAGCTTTACTTCTTCAAGCTCCTCAAATGGTTTAAGATCGGCCCTTTCTTCAACTCTAGGGTCGATCTCTTCTTCTATCTAGAAGACAAATCTGTCTATCTCCCTAATAACTACAAGCGTCTGTGCACTTGTTTGGCTTCTTCCTCTCATGGAAATGCTATAGCATTCCCTTGCAGCGAGCTGGTCTCCCTTCAGCGTCCCGATGCCACTAGACGTTGGGAAATTGACGGCCAATGCCTAACAGACAATATTTCCCCCAGCCCAATCAGGGCTGGTCTCCCGAGCAATACGTTGTAGGCCGATGGGGCGTCCACCACCACAAACTCCATCATCTTGGTTGCCGATATTGAATAGTCTCCCAAGGTTACAGGGAGTACAATGGATCTCATACAAGCAATTCCTTCCCCGAAAAATTCCTACAACATTGTTGCACAAGCTTTCAAATCTCGAAGCATGAGTCCCATCTTATCTAGAGTGCCCTTATAAAGGATATTAACAGATGTTTCGTTATCTATCAGGACTTTGCACACCCTTTTGTTCGCGAGTTAAAGTGTGATGACCAGGGGATCGTTATGAGGAAACTAGACATTCGACACATCCTCTTCTGTAAAAGTGATGGGTTGAGTTTCAACCCTTTGTTGCTTCGAAGCTCATGGTTCAGGCTCGTAGGGAGAATCGTCTCCAGTCTTGAGCTCGTTTACGTGTATTTTCTGGGCATTTCTGCCTGATCCGGCAAGGTACGGTCCCCCGAAGATGGTCACCACATCCTTCCCATCTATTGGGGGTGGACAATCATCCTCCCGTGCTCAGGAATTGTTGTTATGCTGGGTAGGTTGCGTAGGCGCTGCCTCTGCCTTGACAAGGCTTGATTGGTATTCCGGTTTCTCACATATTGCTGAAATATCCTCTAGAGATCAAGCTTTCGATCTCATCTTTCAATTGTCGGCATTCATCAGTGGTATATCTGACATCCCTGTGGAATCTGCAATACTTATTGGAGTCCCTCTTCACCTTCTGATTCTGAATTGGGTCAGGTCGCCTAAATGAGACCTGATTCTCATTAGCGAGGAAATTATTTCCTGGGTCTCATTGAGCTCGATGTAAACCGTATAAATGGAGAAGTACTTGTCTCCCTTCTTCTTTTTCACCCCGTCTGCCTCGGAGTTATTCCCTTCATTTTTCTTTCTTTTTGAAGGGTTATCTCCGGAGAGTTGTGATGTCGATGGGGTAGCCAAGGTCGAGGCTGAGTTAACATTTGTCATGGTAATTATGGGCTGAGGGGTAAGTTTTAATGCTGACCTCGCCTCCTCTACATTGACAAATCTCTGGGCCCTCTTATTGAACTTGGTTATTGTCCTTATAGGCTTTCTTTACATATCATCCCAAAAGGGACTCCCTGGTAATATACCAGCTCTTACAGCCATAAGGTGACCATTGTCATCGACGTTGCAGGCTCGTGCTACCTCTATGTTAAACCTCGCGAGGTAACTTTTCAACGATTCTCCCTGTTGTTGTCTGACATTGGTTAAAGTCGAGACTTCAGGCCTGACACCTACCATGGCCTTGAACTATTTCTTAAATTCCTTTTCTAACTAATCCTAAGATGAGATCAATTGACTTCTAAATTTTTCAAACCAGTTTTTGTTGGTCCTATTAGAGTGGTTGGAAACAACATACACCGGATCTCATAACCAACATTGTTGGCTCGCATGATGGTATTGAATGTGCTCAGGTGTTTGTATGGATCTGAGTTCCCGTCAAATGGAGCTACATGGGGTATCTTGAACCCCTGAGGAATGGTGTATTGGAAATATGAGGAGAAAACGGCACGAGCTCCTCATCGGAGTCATCATCTTTGTCCTTGTTCCTTTCATCCTGAAAGAGCCTGAACACCTTTTCGAGCTGGTTTATTCTCTCCTTGACCAAGTCCACTTGTGCTTAGGGGAGCTGGTTATTGTTTTAAGAACTCTAGCTCCCTGTTCTGATATAGGGTTATATCGATTCCCATATGTCGATTGTTTTTTACTGTTCAAATGGTCGAGCAAATCAGGGTTTACAGGATTGGCTTGACCCCAGTTCTGGTTCAGGTGATCTCAAAGACCAGGATGATTTCCATGATTCCCAGTGTCCCTAGGTTCGATATTATACACGCTTACAGACCTAGTAAGGTCTAGGCTCCCACTCATGAAACTGACGTTTCACTCTGGTTGATGGGCTTGGTGGTTACGAGATGGATCTTCCACCGGCCTTCTTGCTTCAGTTATTTGTGATCTTGACATACGGCATCCTGCCGGTTAGGCAGCCCTGTGCCCTCGAGTT
The DNA here is from genome assembly GCF_963169125.1 of Humulus lupulus. Lineage (NCBI taxonomy): Eukaryota > Viridiplantae > Streptophyta > Magnoliopsida > Rosales > Cannabaceae > Humulus > Humulus lupulus. The sequence goes on from NC_084796.1 coordinate 220,470,961, forward strand.
GCTTCCCTCTCGCCCCCATGTCCAGATCTGGTTCGATGGTTCCCATCTTGACTGCCACTGCGAGGGGGCCTTTGTGGTGCAAGCTCCCCTGCCTGGTTCCTATGAGGAGCTGGTCGGGGTGCCTCTCGAACTAGTGAGGGGTGTCTTATAGGAAATGGCAGATGTCTTATAGGAGATGAGGGTGGCCTCCCATTTTTGGGCCTGGAAGGTCAAGAATTGTTCTGGACAGGTTCCTAGTTGTTCCTGACAGGTTCAATGTTAGAGTTCCGAGCTGTTGGAGGAGCTCAGTTATTCCATGTTCCTTTAGTTACTTCCACATTCGGGTTTCCAGTAGTATCAGTTTGAGTATTTCTCCTAGGGCGTTCATCTCCAGGGTTTGCCCTGGGCCTTGGCTAAGCCTGCTGAGTCTGCTGAGCCCTTTGTTCAGCTCTCCTTGTGGTCGTACTCCCTCGGGGATGTCCTCTGGGCCTTCGAGGTGGTGCCTAGACCTTAACGGCCTGCCTGGCCAATTCTTCATTGCGCCTTGTGGCCTCTGAAAATTGTTGGTGCAGTTGGCGATCCTCCATTTCAACAATGGGGATATACCTCTCTGTATTATAATAGAGGTCCTCATCAGGCCTGGGTGTAGGTGGTCCCTGGGAGTCAGAGGGCGCACTCCCCTCATTTGGATCGTGGTCTGTCATTGGTTGCTTCCCAAGTCACCATGGGTAATCTTTTGGGCGAGGATTTTTCTCCTCGAGTATTTGGGGCAATAGTCACCCACCAGTACCTGGGTTTTTCGCGGCGGCCATTGGTAATTCAAGATGTTTCTGACTAAACATTCCAACGATTTGCTTAATGCTGTCAAAGAGAGCACCAATCTGTTGACGTCGTTTTTCTTCAACTTAAATCTGAAGAACACTAAACAATCATTTAAGTAAATAAGGAAGAACATTTTGATTTTTACGTGGTTCAGCAGTAAAAATCTGCCTAGTCCACGAGTCAATATTATTGATTTGTGATATTCTCCCAGAGCTTTTACAAAGCAATTTAGTAGAGTGGTCTCCGTACCAAATTGTGCGTGTCCACAAAAGAAATTATCCAGGCTATTAATAGACCTGGTTAACAAAATATCTTCCCCTTATTTCAAGAAGTTACAATTCAAAATTGAAATAAATATAATTAAATGCATTAATAACATCATATCCCATGATAATTGAGATTTAATATCAAATAACAACAAATCCCTAAGGAATAGGGATCTCCTAACAGTTGTCGTGTACAAAGCGCGTTGCTGAACTCGAACGCAAGGTTTACATGTTTTTAAGATCGACCAACACTTCGAGCTCGTTATTATAGTCAGCCTCATCCTTAGCCAAGGATTTCATCGAGCTCAATCTTCGGAAACCAACACCTTTGAGCTCGTACTAAGACTCGAATTACACACATGCCTCGGGGAAGATTCGTTCTTTCGAGCTTGATGCTTGTGCTCGATCACCAATAGGAACAAGTCATGAATCATTCACATTTATACAAGTGTTGAGCCATTACTAGTCATTTTCGAGCTTACGCTTACGAGCCTACATTTCGAGACTCATTTATGATAGTGTCAAAATTTAGGTGTAACATAAATTATTAGATTTTGGACCGTCAAAACTAAGGTTATATATTCAAATTGATATTTTGTTGGTTTGATTTTGTGAAGATTTTTTTAGGAGCTTTAGACGGGACACATATTGAGGTGCATGTGAGTGAAATTGACAAGCCAAGATATTGAAATAGAAAGGGCAAGGTTACCACCAATGTGTTAGGAGTTTGTGATCGAAATATGAATTTTATATTTGTTTTACTAGGTTGGAAAGGTTCAACATCAAATTCAAGAGATCTTTGAGATGCAATAACTAGAGCACATGGATTAAGAGTTCCCACAGGTAGACAGTTACTCTTTTGAAAGGTGCAATACACTATTTATGATAGTATATCCCAAGAGCCTCCAATAATATACGTATGTTATTTTTGTTAGGTTCTTATTACCTTGTGGATGTTTTTTATACCAATTGTGAAGGGTTTCTTGCACCATAAAAAGGAACAAGATATCATTTGTCAGAATGTCAAGATGGATGTGTACCTACAAATGAGAAAGAAATCTTTAATATGAAACATTCTTTTGGTAGAAATATTATAGAACGTTGTTTTGGTTTGCTTAAGATTCGATGGGCAATATTGAGAAGCCCACTTTTTATCCCATCGAAACCTAATAATTGATTGTTGTCTTCTTCATAATTTTATAAGGAGAGAAATGTCATACGATCCTATGGAAGGAATACTTGATGCACAAGATAGCTCACAAAATCAAACTCATGATGATCTAAATATTATTTCCACTATTGAATCATCGGGTGCATGAACTACTTGGAGAGATGTTTAGGCAACAAATATGTTTGATGAATGGAGAGCAAATAGAGGTCGTAGACATTAGCATTTTGTTGTATTAAATGTTATTTTCAATGCTCCTAATTTATCTTGTTGAATTTATAAGAAATTGAAATGCATGAGACCTTCGTTTCAGTTATGTAATACAATAAAAGTATGTCTTATGTTTTTTAGTGTTTATATTTAAGTTTATTTTGTGTTTTATAATTAGTATTTGTTGTATATCATTGTATTCCAATATTTGTATTGTATAGGAATGGAAAGTGGAGGCAACATGCAAACGCTAACAATCAAAAGAAAGGGGATCGTCGTACTTGGACAATTATGGAGGAGGAATCATTATTGAGCATTTTAGAGTTATTTGTGCTACGTGGCTATTGTTGTGAGAATGAAACCTTCAATTCTGGTACATACCCATTAGTTGAAAAAGAACTCCAAGTCAAGTGTCCTAATTCTAGATTGAAAGCAAATCCTCACATTGAGTCAAAGAAGAAAACATTGAAGAGACAATATTTTATAGTATTTAACATGTTAAACACGAGTGGGCTTGGTTGGAATGATACTTTGAAATGCATTGAGGTTGATAGTTTTGAAGTATGGAATGCATATGTAAGGGTACTTATTTTATTAAATTTGATTGATTGATTTTTATATTGATCAATACCAGAAAACATATATTCTAACTTATTGCTTATTATTTCAAAGCCACAAAGAAGCTGGTGGATGGAGGGGTAAACAATTTCCTATGTATGAAAGGTTGGCTAACATCTTTGGAGCTGGTTGCGCAATCGAAAAAGCTGCTAAAACTCTAACTGATAAGGATGAAGTAGTTGATCTTGAAGATGATGATGACCACAATGGAATGCAAGAATAATCATCCTAATCCCCCATGTTTGTCAACCAATCTAGTGCTAGTAATCAATCCCAAACTGGTAAAAAGAAGTGAGCAAGACCAGGTTCAAATATTTTTGTTGGGTTAGAAAATCTAGCAAAATCTTTTGATAAAATGATGGAGAAATCACATGAGGAAATGAACTTGCTCAATGACTTACTAAATAATAGAGATAATAGTAAGATACATGACTCTGTTAGGGAAGAGATCACCAAGTTGAACCTCCTCGTTGCTCATCAAATCTGTAATGCCCACAAATATTCAATAAAATCACATAATAAATTCAAGCGTAGAAAAATAATAATAAATGGTGCCATTTTATTATAAACAATGCAATAGGGTACCCAGTCAAAAGAAAACATACTTTAGAATCTTTAATGCATAAAATAATGTAAAATAAAGCAACATTATTAATCTCTTATTTAAAATAATTAAAAACTAATAAAAATCGTGTGTGCCCTTTGACCATCATCAGCTATATGATCCTCACTGATAAACACTGCTGATTAGAATCAACTTGTACTAATCAATCTAACGTTCTATCTGGTTTTATCTACACATATAAAACATAAGGAGTGAGTTTATAAGCCCAGTAAGGAAATACATACAAACACACAAGTATAACAATCACATAATACCTAGCAAAAAGTTTACTTAACAATTCTTATATCACATGCATATACCTATTAAACATAGCCATACAAAATCATACATAAACCTTATTAATATCATAGCTTAATCAAAAAGTGAACCTGGGAAAGACCAAGGATATCCTTATGCTATCCCAAAAATTGGCATGTATGACGTGGCACTAGAATTGGACATGTGGATTAGGCTAGGCAGACTCCTCAGCAAATTGGTCGATGTATACCTGTAGGGTATACGACAAGTTACTGCTCGACATACTATCTCCAGAGGTTCAGCTGCTCAGCAGGACCACCAGAAACTTGCTGATCAGTATGATAGGCTGACTGGTCGAAATACACTTGACAAATGAATAACAGTCACTGCTCGATACGCTTGCCAAGAGAGAAGCTAGTCGGTATGACAAACAGACATACCTGCTAAGATGAAAGCAGTTTCACTGTCCATTAGCACTCCGCAAGAATTGCCCAACCACCCACAAAAAGTGCCTGACAGCCCTGCAGACTCGGTCAAACCTCCTAACAAATAGGACTGTAACTACCTGCGAGAAAAAATGGATATTTCCCTATCAATTATGATCAAGCACAACCCTTGGGCAAGAGGGATAGTATAAATACAAATTATACACCACAGTGGAGGGGGCTTCAAGAAAATTGCCGACCGACCAGCACAAAAAACAGACCGAGCAACCTGTCTTGGCACTTAGCAGCGATTTTGCCATTCTGTATTGTCTTTTACACCTAGAAATCTACTTTTATTCACTGGTTATCTTGTGTAAACCCTTAAGATTAATACAAATCTAAGAGGAAGTAGGTTATTACCAATCCTTGGGGTCGAACCTCTATAAATCCTAGTGTTCTTTATTATTTATTGTTCATTATTACTAGGTTCTTCGCTCATTTATGGTTCATTGATTGTCTAATTGAAAGCTCTCTCATTAATTATTTTGACTGCGTGTCAGTTGGCTAAAAAACAGTCAACATTTTGGTGCTTTCATTGAGAACCTAAGACAATCACATTCAGATTCTATTGCTGCAAGGATGGTAGTCTCAACCAAAAGTTCAAGCCAAGAGCCTCCAGAGCCCGAGGCTGAAGTCTCTCACCAAGTCCCACCAATGAGAAATTTCAATGAGTAGCGAAGTTACTTGCTGCCAAGAAATCCATCTGGTGCCGGAGGGCAAACTGTTGGTCCCACTGCACCAGGACGCGGAGATGCTGTCTATGTTGGAATCACCCATGTAGGAACGTTTGGTGGAGCTGCTGCACGGGGTACCAATCAGCCAGGACCAAGAGCTGGAGGTCTTGGATGGTATGACCCCCATGTAGACATTGAAGGACTTGACCTTGATATTGATCAGATGAGGGAAGTCATGGGGCAGATGCAAGATCATCTTGCTACCATGAACCAAGGGCAAGCTAGTGCTCAGGAGGCCCTTAATGAGACTTTCGAAAAACAAAGGAGATACTTCCAAGAATGGATGGATCGAAATGCCTGGGAGGTGCAGGCCCGTTAGGAGAAAATGGAACGTCGGACTAGAGAAGTTGCTGAATCCATCCGCAATTATATGCAACAGTAGCAAACCCAATGTATGGGAATTGTAGCTGGAACTACTACCTGTTGGGTTTTATGCCCTTATAAAACCATGTCGGACATGTAGCACGATTTCATATTATCAATAAAAGTAGTAGAAATCATTTAGTTTGACAACCGTGTTGCTTGCTTGTTTTATTACATGATTATTGAAATAATACAAACATTTATAAAATCTCGAACATATGGATAATTACAATTATAGTGACTAGGTCACAATGTATTATAGTTGTAATTATATGTTCAAAAGCACAAGTCCTAAGATTAGATCAATGCATTGGATTTTCACTGATTAGGCAATCTACGATATGATCTACTTACACATTCAGGGTGTGATGTCTTGTCCAAGGCTTCGACCAAGTAGATAAGATCGGATGTATTTAGTTACATCGGACTAGGACTGATATTGATTATTGATTGATAAATAAGTATCGTTGTTATCAAATCTAATCAATGTCACAACGTTGACCATATATTAAGTCGATCTTAATTCTGAGTGATAATATTCTACTAATTATATTATTTAAATCTTTTGACTTGTTCGTTACCAGCTTACCCTACGGTCTAGCTCCTACTTACATCTTGGAGATTTATTAGTGTAATTGAGTGGGAGTATTATTCATAGATTCGAAATCTATAACTTCTGTATAAGAAGTGAAAAGATGATTTCCTTAATTGCTTTGTTCAAAAGGTTAAATGATTGAGATCTCATTTCTGTGATTAAGTTCACGGAAATATCATTTATAAGGAACTTAGTGGGAGTTAAGGATAAAATACTGATGAGGGGTAAAACGGTAATTTGCACCCAGCTCGTTAGTAAGTCATCGATAGAGGATTGACTGATTGTAATGGTTATAACAATGGATAACGTATTTATGGTTTTGAAAATACGTTCTATGAATTCAAGAGTTCAATTCCGAATCTATAGTGGAGTCACGAGGAATTAATAAGGTAGTGAAATTATTCGTAAATAAATTCATGGTAACTTGTTGGAGCTTGATTTCATGGATCCATGGTCCCCGCATCACCTTTGAGTAAATCATCTAGAATGTCTCAATTATTTGATTTAATTATCAATTAGGATTTTTAAAGTTGACTAGGTCAATTTTGGAAAATTTACAGAGATATGAGATTTAGAGAATAAAAGAGAATCTTTGGGTAAATTTATTAATATTGATAAATTGGTATCAATATAAATAAATAATATTAAATCAAGTTTCAAATTATAATTAGTTAATTTGAATAAGGATTTAATTAATTAATTAATTAATTAAAATAAAAGGTTTTGAATTTAGGCCCAGTTGGTATTTAAATTCAAAACAAAGAGATTGGGCCCAAGTCCATTTATGGCAGCCCAAGGCTTTTATTTTTGTTTATTATTTTTAATTAATTTAAATTTAAATAAATCCCATTAAGTTGCCTATATAAGGAATATGATATCTAGGGTTTTCATGAGAAAGCAAGTCAGTCTCAGTTGATTTGGGTAAGTGAAAACCTAGACAGTCTAACCTTTCTTGGCCACTCTCTCTTCTTCATCTCTGGAAGATCTCTATCTCATGTGTTGAGAACCAGCCCACACTAGTTCTAGGTTGATCAAAGGCTTGGTGAGGAAGACTATGTTGCTGATCTTGTTCAATCTCTTGATAATACTCTGCTACAGAAAGGAATCAAGGGTTAGAGAGATTGAAGGATGGAGTTGTTCCAGTTCTGCTGCGTAATGTAAGTTTTTGCTTTACTCTGTATTTGTATCAATTTCATAGGAGCATGTTCTAGGAATTTGCATGTTTGTTTGATAATATGTAAATTGCATGAAAATAAATAAAGATCCTGGAATTAGTTTCTCCTACAATTGGCCTCAGAGACATAAGTTGTTAGTTTATTTTCATGAATGAACATGTATGAAATTGATTGATATGTTAGGTGTTAATTGGATGGTACATATTATTGGTGTATGTGTTATGATTTCTTATGTAAATTTAGCAATAATTTGGTTGTTTTGGATTTAAAAACTGCGCAGATTATTTTTTGGACTGTTTTTTTTTTTTTTTGCATTGTGTGTGCTGGGCACGCATGGAGCCGCCGACAGGACCCAGCCGTACGGACGGCTGTATGGCGTCGGTGCCGGAACCCGCGCGAGGCATTTTTTGCAAAAAAAAAAAATATTTTATTTTTTTAATTATTTTTAAATTGGATATTTTGTGCAGTTAAGTTTAAAATAATTAAAATTGATTATCTGATAATTTTATATATATTTTTTCTTTTTAAAATATTTTGAATTTGTTATCTGATAATTAGGACATTCTAAGATATTTTTTTTATTTTCTTATAAATAAAATATTAAAATTAGTTATCTGATTATTCAAGATATTTTTATTGTTTAAAATATTTATTATTAGTTATAAGATAATACTAGATATTTTAAATTTGGTTAAAAGATATTTTGATATTTTAAAATTTGTTAAAATATTTTAAAATAAAATATATTATCATTCCTAACAACTTAACAACCTTGGTTAAATTAATTATTTGAAATTGAATTTTGTTTGATAAATTCTATTTTAATTAATTTAATATTTTATAACTTGTTTAATTAATTATATTGAATTTTGTCCGATGAATTCTATGTTAATTAATTATGGTATTTTACAAAATAGTATATTGTTGTGGTATATTTTCATAATTTAATAATACATGCTTATAAAGTAACATGTTAGGCTCATCCAATTATTAACATATCAAGCATCATTATTAAGTTATTTTTTGCATTTGGGCTTTAAATATAAGTATAATGATGACCCAATTTTTGCGTTTAAAAAAATGTGGGAAAACTCAAATAAAACTTTCATAAAATGTTAGGTTTTATTTGGGCCCAATTGAACATGTAAAGTTTAAATTCCTCTCTTGTGGGTGATTCTACTTGTGAAGGCCCATTTGCTTTGCATTACTAGATTGGGCCTAATCAATTGAATAACAATTAATAAAACAAAGGTTCAAATTCCTGTCTTTTTGGGCTTTGTGTGGAAGTTAGGGAGCCTTAGTAGTGGGTCCAACATCTTGAACCCAGCTCTCTTCCATGCAAGCTCGAATTGTTAAGGCTTATTTACCTAAGTTGGACTTAATTGTATTAGGTTATTCCTATTAGTTGGACCTAATAATTGATTAGAAACATATTAATTCTAATTGTTGGATTAATTCTCAATGGTAATTTTAGAATTAATGGAAAAATGATAAACTATGGTTTGTTGATTATTTTTATAATTTGGCGAACCTTAGTTGGTTTATTGATTATTTTGATAATTTGGAAAACCAAAGTTGATATTTTTCAAAAAGAATAAAATACTAAAATATTTAATAATGATTTTTTTAAAATTTCAATTCGATCTCCACCGTTGATTTAACAAGGTTAGAGTTCAGTGGGGCCTCATGGCGCTCTGATTTCGTCTCCCTACGGAAGGTGTTCACTGGACTTCTTAACATGGTTAAATTTCCTAGGATAGATGGTTATAGATGGACCTTCTATAGACTCATCCCTACGGTGACTATAGGAATTAAGTCTATAATAATCGAAATCGTGGGTCAAACTCATAAAGTAAGAAATATTTGTGACTCTCGCCTACCGGGACACATGAGTTTTCGTTACTTTGATCGGATGGAATAGGTAGTTAATAAAAGTCTATGACGTTTTATTAATTGAGATGTTTCTCTATTTAACAACGTGAATATTTGTGACTCTCGCCTACCGGGACACATGGGTTCATGGCTAGCTAAAGTACCTAAGAAATAGAAGATAAGTGTTTTAGTATTTTGCTTATCTCAAAACATTTTGTATGTTATGCTATTTCTAAAATATTTAATGAATAAATGTTTGTCAAGCAATGCGTTGATTTCTACTTAGTTGATAATAGAAGCTCTAGGCTTCCCACCTCATACTCTCTCACATCTCTAAAATGTTACTCTATGGTGAGAACCTCGCGAAATTTTTGTCCAACATCAACATGGTGTTGACTTTAGACAACATCGAGTTTGTGATAATCAAAGATATTCCTATTTTTCCCATGCAACGATCACCAAATCCTTCAAAGAGGATTGTTGATGGTAGTTCGAGCAAATGAAATAATACTAATACTACTAAACAAGCTCAAGGAGAAGCTGCTTTGAGCTTCTTCTTCGAAGAGAAAGAGAGGAAGAAATTCATACAAAAAAAAAAAAGAACAAGAAGTCAACTGGCAAGGCACCAAATGCTACAAAGCATCTTGGAGCAAGGCCTGATTATAAGTACACAAAAAGGGGAGTGTTTCCAACTGCAAGGAGACTGGGAATTGGAACAAGATTTCCCGAAACTCAAGGCATATGGAACCCAAAATAATTAAATTTGTCTTGGATGCATGTGGTTTTAGAGGATGATACTTTGGTTTTGGATCGCTGAATCACAATCTACTAAACATGCATGTACCTTTTTACACTTTTAGCATTGGGAAAGCCATGAAGGATAAAAAGCCACGGCATGGTATCCATCAAGGGTTGTTCGTATCAAACAAGGCAAAAGGATAAGCTTGAATGAATTTTGAAAATAAATATATTGTTTTAAGACAATGTTTATTTTATTCCGATTTTGAATAGAAATTTTAATTTAAGTTTTTCTTATTACATCAACAACAATTTGTAGTTACTTTCACAAGTAATAAAATCATATTTCTTTAAATGGATGTGAATTGTGGGGTGGATGTATGAAAAGCAGGCTATACCTATTGAACTGTATGTTATAAATAATGAGTTGTTTAAGACAACTAATTCTAGGACCGTTAAATGAAAAAATGTAAATAACGTTAGAAATGACGTACCTTTGGCATTTTCGCTTTGGTCATATTTGTTATGATAGGATTCAAAGACTGACAAAGGTTGGGCCTTTGAGGGAACTCACCTAGGGTGACCTACCTGTTTGTGAATCTAGTCTCGAGGGCAGAATGACAAAGCGTCCATTCTCTGTGATAGAAGAAAGGGCCAAAGAACCACTAGGGCTAGTATGTTCAAATGTCTGGGGACATATGAATGTTCAAGCGAGGGGTGGTTATGAGTATTTCGTCACCTTCATCGACGATTGCTCTAAAGACTCATGTAAGTACCTAAAGCATAGGAATTCTGCGAATTTGTTAAGAAGTTTAAAGAATTCATTGCTATGGCTTTAAAACCAAATTAGGTAAAACGTTAAAGATCTTGCGATCTGATAGGGGTGGAGGATATTTGGATAATTAGAACCAAGATCATTTAATTGAACTTGAGGATTTGTCTAAAACAACTGCCCCAAGGACTCCGCAACAGAACAGTGTTAATGAGCGGTGTGAATCGCACATTTATAAAAATGTGTGTTCTATGATAAGCTATTAAACTCTGCCAACTTCTTACCCAGATCTTTTCTGGAGACATACTACCTAGACCGCATGTGATATTTTATTTTAAATGTTGTGTCTTCTCAAAAGTTGTCTCCAAGACACCACTAGAGTTATGAAATGGTCGTGGACTTGGTTTAGTCATTATGGAATTTGGTGGAGTCATGTTTTTGCCATGAGTAAAAAGGTAGAAATCTAGAACAATGAGCTGAGGGTTTGCTTGTTTGATGGCTATTCTAAAGGTACTCAAGGTGGTCTGTTTCATAGTCTAGTAAACAAGAAATTGTTTGGCTCTACAAATGCTACTTTTTTGGATAATGACTACATAATGAATTTCAAGTCTCATAGCAAAATAGTATTAGATGGAAAAATGATAAACTATTGTTCCATCCTTACCGACGCAAGTCGATGAAAACAAGGTACATTTAGAAACCACTAATCCAAGTCAGAAAGTTACGATGCCTCGTCATAGTGGGAGGATTTCTCGGAACCTGGTACCTATGATATGGATAGTGAAACCCACAAGTTGGTTGGGAACACAAGTAACAATGATTCGTTGGCCTTTAAATAGGCAATGGGTAAGTCTGAAAGGGATTTTTGACTTGAAGCCAAGTACCAGGTAATAAAGTTTAAGTACTCTTAATTTGTCTGAGATCTTGTAGATGTGCCATTGGACTTTAGGCCCATGGGGTGCAAGAGGATCTATAAGAAGAAGAGAGGAGTTGATAGAAAGGTCGAGACATTAAAGGCTCAACTCGTGGCAGAGAGAGAAATTTGACTTGGAGAAAGCTTTTTCTCCAGTAGCCATGTTAGAATTCATTAAGTATACTCTTATCCATAGCCACAACTATTGATTAAGAGATAAGGCAATGGACATAAAAGAAGCAATTTTAATGGCTATCTTTATGAGACAATTAACATGCATCAATCAGAAGGATTTAAAGTAGTTGGACAAGAAATTCAGCAAGCTAAGTAAGTCAATCTATGGACTTAAACAAGCTTCGCGCTCCTGGAACTTAAGGTTAAATGGAGACATTAAGACCTGAGTTTTTGAACAAAATGTAGTTGATCCTTGTGTTTGAAAACTTAGGGAAAAAGATATTGTGGTGTTTTGAATCCTTTATGTAGATGATATCTTATTCATTGGAAACAATGTCAAGAAATTATCAAACATAAAGAACTGGCTAGAAACGAAATTCCATATTTCATTGTAGCAAGTCGTGTTCTTGGTATCCAGAACATCAGGGAAATAAATAACTGAACTTTAGCTCTAACTCAAGCGACCTACTTTAGTGAGGTGCTTGGTCATTACTCTGTAACAAATTCTGAGAAAGGATGTTTAGTGTCTTGACATGGAATTTATTTTTCTAAGCAGCAGTCTCCACAGACTCCTCAAGAGAAAGAAAAGATGTAATGAATTCCTTATGCATTTGAAATTAGAAGTCTAATGCATGCTATGTTGTGTGTTGTGATCGAAGATCTTCTATGCAGTGGGAGTGGTGAGCAAGTGTCAGTAAAACCTTGGAAATAAACAATAGATGGAAGTCGATATCTTTGATGGACTAGAAACTATATGTTAGCCTTTTCAAGTTGATCTTTGTACCTGTTAGGCTACACATATTCAGATTTTAGACTAATGTTGATGACAAGAAGTCTAATTCTAAAAAATGTGTTTACTCTTGGGGGTGGAGCTATGATTTGGAGAAGCGTTAAGCTATCTGCCATTTTAGAATCCACTTTGGAGGCTGAGTACATAGCTGCGTCTATGGCGGCTAAGGAAATATTCTGGCTAAGGAAGTTCTATACGGATCTCGGTGTTATTCTAGAAATGGATAAACCACTCATTTTGTCTAAGTGACAGTAATGAGGCAATAGCGAATTTGAAAGAACCTCGAAGCTACAAAAGAGAAAAGCATATAGAGAGAAAGTACCACATTATCGAGGGTGTGTGGCGAAGGTGTGAAGTGAAGGTGATGAAGATAGCATTGTAAGGCAATCTTTCATATCCCTTTACAAAGATATAAGAAGAAAACATAATTATGAAGCATGTAGAATGCATGGTTTTGAGAAACATGTCCCATTTGTTTTAAAAGGGAAAGTGGGAGTTTGTTGGGTTTTATGCTCTTATAAAACCATGTCGGACATGTAGCACGATTTCATATTATCAATAAAAGTAGTAGAAATCATTTAGTTTGACAACCGTGTTGCTTGCTTGTTTTATTACATGATTATTGAAATAATACAAACATTTATAAAATCCTGAACATATGGATAGTTACAATTATAGTGACTAGGTCACAATGGATTATAGTTGTAATTATATGTTCAAAAGAACAAGTCCTAATATTAGATCAGTGCATTGGATTTTCACTGATTAGGCAGTCTACGATATGATCTACTTACACATTCAGGGTGTGATGTCTTGTCCAAGGCTTCGACCAAGTAGATAAGATTGGATGTATTTAGTTACATCGGACTAGGACCGATATTGATTATTGATTGATAAATAAGTATCGTTGTTATCAAATCTAATCAATGTCACAACGTTGACCATATATTAAGTCGATCTTAATTCTGAGTGATAATATTCTGCTAATTATATTATTTAAATCTTTTGACTTGTTCGTTACCAGCTTACCCTACGGTCTAGCCCATACTTAAATCTTGGAGATTTATTAGTGTAATTGAGTGGGAGTATTATTCATAGATACAAAATCTATAACTTCTGTATGAGAAGTGAAAAAATGATTTCCTTAATTACTTTGTTCAAAAGGTTAAATGATTGAGATCTCATTTCTGTGATTAAGTTCATGAAAATATCATTTATAAGGAACTTAGTGGGAGTTAAGGATAAAATACTGATGAGGGGTAAAACGGTAATTTGCACCCAGCTCGTTAGTAAGTCATCGATAGAGGATTGACTGATTGTAATGATTATAACAATGGATAATGTATTTATGGTTTTGAAAATACGTTCTATGAATTCAAGAGTTCAATTCCGAGTCTATAGTGGAGTCACGAGGAATTAATAAGGTAGTGAAATTATTCGTAAATAAATTCACGGTAACTTGTTGGAGCTTGATTTCATGGATCCATGGTCCCCGCATCACCTTTGAGTAAATCATCTAGAATGTCTCAATTAATTGATTTAATTATCAATTAGGATTTTTAAAGTTGACTAGGTCAATTTTGGAAAATTTACAGAGATATGAGATTTAGAGAATAAAAGAGAATCTTTGGGTAAATTTATTAATATTGATAAATTGGTATCAATATAAATAAATAATATTAAATCAAGTTTCAAATTATAATTAGTTAATTTGAATAAGGATTTAATTAATTAATTAATTAATTAATTAAAATAAAAGGTTTTGAATTTAGGCCCAGTTGGGATTTAAATTCAAAACAAAGAGATTGGGCCCAAGTCCATTTATGGCAGCCCAAGGCTTTTATTTTTGTTTATTATTTTTAATTAATTTAAATTTAAATAAATCTCATTAAGTTGCCTATATAAGGAATATGATATCTAGGGTTTTATGAGAAAGCAAGTCAGTCTCAGTTGATTTGGGTAAGTGAAAACCTAGACAGTCTAACCTTTCTTGGCCACTCTCTCTTCTTCTTCTCTGGAAGATCTCTATCTCATGTGTTGAGAACCAGCCCACACTAGTTCTAGGTTGATCAAAGGCTTGGTGAGGGAAGACTGTGTTGCTGATCTTGTTCAATCTCTTGATAATACTCTGCTACAGAAAGGAATCAAGGGTTAGAGAGATTGAAGGATGGAGTTGTTCCAGTTCCGCTGCGTAATGTAAGTTTTTACTTTACTCTATATTTGTATCAATTTCATAGGAGCATGTTCTAGGAATTTTCATGTTTGTTTGATAATATGTAAATTGCATGAAAATAAATAAAGATCCTTCAATGAGTTTTTCCAACACTGCCCAAAACCAACAACGTCCTCACGTATTTTGTTTTGGTGAAGGTGCCATGCATGGGCCAGAGGCTTAACCTCATAATGGGAATCAGGGTCCAACCAGGAGTCACAAATCTTGTCGGGGTGCCCAAGCGAACAACAATAGGCGACCCTTACCAGCTTATGAACAACACCTGCCAAGGCGTGGGATGGGATAGGACCAAGCAGGAAATTTTCAGCCAAGATCTCAGGGTAGTGGCCATGATAGGAATCTTGGTGCTTCAGGATGGGATGGTGACCCCCGAGCTCCAGCACCGAATAGGATTGGTTAACCCCAAAACTACCAGCAGCGACCTGATCGGTACACACAGCATCAAGAATACCGACCAAGATCTCGAAGGGATGAGCCGGAGGTTATTAGCACATACAGGCCCCAGTATGCTGATGGATATGACCATGATGAGGCAGCAAGCCAAGTTCGCCAACAGAATAATCAAGGTCAGAGAGGTAACTAGCCTGAAGGACCATTTGTCCCACAAGGGCAAGATATCTCGAACAACCAACCACCTCGAGGTGGAGGGTTACAGGGAGTACCTCCAGTACCAGGCCGAGTAGACAGCTAGAATGCCAGAGGCAGACCTCGGCCAAACTCTATTTTCTACCGAATGGGACCCATGGAGGTGAAGACCTTTGAGATACTCTTAATCGCAGTAGGGAAAAACGGGATTCGAACAACATAGCTCCACCTGAGCCTGTTCGATACCCAAGAATGGATGAGGTCTGTAATGCAGCATAGCCCCAGGCAGTTCAGACCCTAACATCCAAGCCCAGCTGGATCTATTAACCCGACTGGTAAGGGACTTGACAGCCCCTAAGTTAACAGATATTGAAATGGAGAGGTAGAGAGGTTCCCCATTTTCAGACTGTATTAATCAACTGCCCATCCCTGTCAAATTCAAAATGTCGACATGGAAGATGTACACTGTAACGACCCGAATTTGCTAATTGGGCTTAGGGCCTTGATTAGTGTGCCTGGAGGGCAATAAGTGATTTAATTTGCTTGTATGTGAATTTATGTGTATATATGTTGTATATGTGTGATATGTCTGTACAGCACAATCCGAGACAGACCTGAGGAGCAGTTGGCCAGAGAGTCACAACAGGGTTGAGATTCGGACTCGGGGCGAGTCGAGGGGTAATTCGGGTATTAGCTGAGTTATGGGATTATCGGGACATGGAAATAAATCTTTGGAGATATATTTGAGGATAGAATGCCTAGGTGAGAATATTTGGAGAATTTTCCATTTTTGCCCTCGGGGACGTTTTGACACCCCGAGCCTTGAGGTAACCTTTAGACTCAAGTCATATAAAAAAAATAAAGGAAAGGAACAGTTTAGAAATCTTGAGGAACCGACCTATGCTTCTCTAGAACTGAAGTTAGTTTTTCTTTCCTTTCTCTTACACTTTCTAAGACAAAAAACTCAGGAAGGAACTCAAAGGAATTGGCTAGAACTAAGGGGGGATTTCAACTGGGATGCTTTAGGAGTTTGAAGCTTTGGGATTGAGGATCAAAATTCTGGGATTAAGCTCAGCAAGGTAAGCTCTAAATACTAAAGTCTAGTCTTGAATTTTCTGCTGGTTCTAGAGGTTTGCATGTAGCTAAGTTTGCTTAATCTTTGGGTGTTTTAGCTAAGTTTTGGAGCATACTTTGATAAGGTTTTGATGTTGTTTCTGTGATGGAGTAACTATGTTGGATATCTAGGAGTCTTAGCTTGGTTTTGGTGGGAATTGGCTTGAAGAAGGGATGAAAAGCTAATGGAAATTCTGGGTTCGCTGTTAGTGTCGCGGCCCTAGGAGGGGTGTGCCGCGGCCCGCATGCGCGCGCAGCCGAGGGAGGCTGAGGGAATTCAGGCGCGCCACGACGCTTGCAAGGCGTGTCGCGGCCCGCGTGGTGGTCAGTGGAGAGCTAGCCTCTGTTTTGAGGCTAGCCGCGGCTCTAGTGGGAGGGGTCGCGACCCTTAGTGTCAGTGGGGATTTTAATGATATTTTTGACTTGGGAACTTAAAGAATAAGGCTCGGGATGGATTTTATCATTCGGATTGATAGAATTCAAGATCTCGGAGGTTAGGGTTACGGTTTGTGGTTATTTGTTGGGTTGGGATTTGATGGTCGGATATTGTTATGTGTTGTGACTAGGATTTCAGCGAGGCTCACGTTAGTGGACTGTGCTCGGGGCATCGGTGCTCAGGAAGCTCGGAACTCAGGTAAGAAAACCCATGTTCCCATAGAGCTTGTGTGCAGGGCTGAGCCCAATATATTGAATGGAAATGACATGCAGGGTCGAGCCCTAAATACTAGAATTGTTGAGCATGGATCTTTGTCTGTTTATGCATGAATTATGTGCTTGTTGCTATATCGTGTTTGATATTATATGTGTGATCGGCTAGAGTCGGGAACGGTGTAGACCGGGAACGGCGTGGGGCCGAGAACGGCTTCAAGCACGATGAGTGCAAGGCCGAGAACGGCAAGAGGCCGGGAGCGGCGTTGAGCACGTGGGGTGCGAGTTGCTAGGGCGAGTCCCTAATAGGATACTTGGGATATCCTTACGGCATGGTCCACGAATCCAGGGCTTGGTAAACGCCTGGGACGGCTAGGCCATATGTGTTTAGCCTTTGGTGGCCTGCTTATATGTTTGATTCATGTATTGCATATGTTATCTGTATGGGTTTTCTTGCTGGGCTTCGGCTCACAGATGCTCTGTGGTGCAGGTAAGGGTAAGGAGAAGATCAACCAACCATGAGCACAGCTGGCGTGAGGCGGCGTGTACATGTCCGGCCAGCCTGGCTGCCACAGCTAGGGGATTTTGGAAGATGTTTGTAAATGAACTTAAGTTTTGTCGTTTAGTCGACTCTGATCAGTTTTGTATTGTAAATATTTTCTAAACTATGTTTTGGGATCCCAAGTGTAAACTTTTATGATTAGTTGTGAAAAAATTACTTTCTCTAATGTTTTCTTTTAAGTTATAGCTTAATTACACGATTTGAACTAAAACCTCGATTAGCGAGTTGAAAGCACGATTTTAAACACACTTGGTAACGGCTCTAAGGAAGTAGGGCGTTACATACACTGGACTAGAGGACCCAGTATCTCATGTTCACAACTTTTAACTACAGACTGATTTACAAGGAGTTTAGGATGATGCCAGGTGCAAGATCTTCCCTCCTACCCTGTCAGAAATCACCTAGCAATGGTTCTTCAAGCTACAGCCAAGGTTGATTACATCATGGGATGGATTTTTTCGCACATTCTATTCCCAATTCTCCACAGCAATTCTCCTTCCCACCAAGTTGAATGACCTAGCGGACATAAAAAAAAAAGAGATAACGAACCTTTGAAGGACTACATTCAACATTTTATGCGGGAAGCAACCAGAGTGAAATCCCTTAGTGATGACGGTAAATTAATAGTCATCAAATCAGGATTTAAGGTTAAGAATCTGTTCTGGAGCAGTTTGAAAAGGAAGTTTGCACATACCACCCAGGAGTTCCTTGATCGAGCAGAGGAACTCATTAAGCTTGAGGAGGCCGGGCGAAAAGTGGATAATCCAATTCAGATGACTACTGAGCAGGGGAAAATAGATGTTGGGAATAGCACCAACCCTGCAGAGGGAGGAAAGAATGGGGCTCAGAATGGCAAATGTAGTAATGGGGCTGGAAGTAACAGTAACCAGAATGACTATAAGAAGCCTAAGACCACCGAGCAGCCAAGCCACAGGAATATGTTCCTAAAGTTACTACTTACTCCATCCTGTTAAAGACCCGAGCGGTGGTTTTTAATGCCACATAGGCTGTCGTGCCGTACAAAAGACCTCCACCAATGAGGAAGGATGTTAATAGATGGGATATGAACAAGTTCTATCGGTTTCATAATGACTATGGTTATGAAACCAATGAATGTAACCACCTAAAGGAGGAGATAGAATTCCTCATTAGACAAAACAATGCCCATCTGAAGAGGTATGTACGGCTCAACTGCCGACCAACATCCTCAATAGCCTCCTCAGCAACAGTCTCAACAGTATTAGAGCAATCAACCTCTCCTACCACCACTAGTTGTTGGTCAGCTAGATATGATCTGTAGCGGGCCACATTTGGCTGAAAACTCCGGCAAAGCTCGAGAAAGATGCACTCGTTCCCTTAGGGATGAGTAGGAGGAAGATGTGCTGGCTATTCATGGTGTACTCCCAAACAGCCTCGCTACGAGTGTGAGCCCATCACATTCAGCGAGGAAGACACAAGTCATGTACATCATCCACATAACGATCTATTGGTGGTAGAAGTACAGATCGCTAATATGATCCTGGCCCGGACAATGATTGACCGTGGGTTATCTGCCAACATCCTGTTCAAGAGTACCCTTGAGAGGATGAATTTAAGCATCAGAAATCTGGAACCATGCGAGCAGTTGTTGTATAGGTTTATAGGGAATGGCATGGCCCCTGCAGGAAGCATAAGGTTTCCTTTGACAGTGGGAACGACACTTAATAGCAACATTGTAATGGCTTTGTTCATGGTAATCGACATCCCATCTCCGTACAATGCCATGATAGGCCGACCAGCCTTGTATGACCTCCGAGTAGTCACTTCAGTCTTCCATCTGCTCGTCAAATTCCCAACCCAGGCAGGTATAGGATGTCTTAAAGGGAACTAACTAGTGGCTAGAGAATGTTATATTTCATCAATAAAAAAGGTAGGGAAGGCAGCCAGCACCGCACAGCCTGTAGGGCCCAGTCACCAAAAATAGGATGCAGCCCAAAACGGGGGAGGGGGAAGATATAGACCCCTATTTTGGGGATATTGATACAGGGGTGGGTCCAGTCAAAGAATTAGAAGAGGTCTCACTTGACCCAAAACACCCGACCAGGGTGGTCAAGGTAAGGAAAGGGTTGTCCGAGAATATAAGATCCGTCTTGATCCAGTTCCTGTGGAACAACCAAGATGTATTCACCTGGTCTCATGATAATATGGTGGGGATCTTCCCAACCATTATAAGACACGCCCTCAACATCGATACCAAACACTTCAAGCTCATTCAACAGATAATGAGGTTACTGAATCCAACGAGGGCATCATTAGGGAAGCTTTCTGCCCAGTATGGGTGTCCAATTCTGTATTGGTATCGAAGCCTAATAACAAGTGGAGGGTGTGCATAGATTTCACCGATTTAAATACGGAATACCCGAAGGACTGCTTCCCACTTCCGAGAATTGACCAGCTGGTGGACTCTACAGCCAGCCATGAGATCTTAACCTTCATGGATGCCTATTTGGGATACAACCAGATAAGTATGCATCCACCTAACAAAGAGCACACTAGCTTCCGCACGTATGTGGGGTTGTACTGTTATAAAGTTATGTCGTTTGGCCTAAAAAATGTTGGAGCCACGTATCAACGGCTCGTAAACCGTATGTTCAAAGAACAGGTGGGAAATAGCATGGAGGTTTACGTGGATGATATGTTGGTAAAATGCTCCTTTGGTGTGGAGTCAGGAAATTTTTTGGGGTTTATAGTGAACTCTCGGGGAATTGAAGCAAACCCCAAGAAAATAAAGGCAATGTTGTACATACTCTCACCGTCCAGGATCAAGGATGTGCAGATTCTAACAAGACGCATGGTAGCACTCAGCAGATTTGTGTTCAAATCCACTGATAGGTGTATCCGTTTTTTAATATCCTCAGAGGCACAAAGAAATTTGAATGGACTTAAGAGTTCGAACAAGCCTTCAAAGCTCTAAAGCATCAGCTGGCACAACCCTCAATCCTTTCAAAACCTCTGGAGGGTGAAGAACTGTGCATATACCTGACAGTAACTCAACACGATGTCAGTGTTGTCCTGGTCAGAGAAGAAAACAAGATCCAGCATGTAACGTCCCAAAATTACCTAATAAGGCCTAGGGCCTTGATTAGGGGGCCAGGATGGCAATATATTGAATTATATTTTTATTTGATTGTGATTATGTGAGTCATATGATAATATAGCTAGTTATGCATATCTAAGGATATTAAGTATGCATGTGGGCCCGCTTCTTATTAGAAGGGAAACTTTCGTAATTTGGCCCATTATGGGCATAATTGTATATATTTTCATATATGTGAAAGACCACATTATTATGTGGGTTTATTTGGGTTACTTGGCACGAGACGATCCTAGGGAGCAAGTAAGCAGGAAAGTCACAACGGGACCTAATACCCAACTCGAGGTGAGTCAAGGGATATTTTAGGTATTTCGCATTAAATCAGGTTATCGGGTAATGGGAATGAATAATTGAGGATATGTTTGGATTCAGAAAGATTAGGAGGGAATATTGGGGATTTTGACCATTTTTCCCTTGGGGAAGTTTTTGGTACCCCGAGCCTCGGGATTAGATTAAGTAAAATTAAGCCTTAAAGAAACACAAAAAAGAAAACACTTAAAACACACTTCTAGCAGGTCACCAACCAACTCTCCCTCTCTGATTTTCTCTCAACTCTTCTAAGGGAATTCTTTGAGAATTAAGGGGAAATTATTGGCTGAAGCTTGAGAGATTGAAGGCTTAAGCTAGGGATTGGATTAGTTACAGCTAGGGAGACATAAATCATAGTTGAGGTAAGCTTTGGACCTTGATTTCCATTAATTTTTTTGTTTAGTTGGTAGTTCTTGGTGTGTTCTTGAGCCTTGTAGCTCAAGTGTTGACTTGGAAGTTTTGATGTGTTTTTCATCTAGGTTTTAGTTGGGTTTTGTTGCTGGGAAGATATTAAAACTGTTATGTGGATTGAATTATTGTTTAGCGTGAAATTGGGATAGTTTTGGTTTGATTTGGCTGATCAAAAATAGAGGAAATCTGGGTTCGCAGGGCCAAGTCGCGACCTTGTTCTTGAGGGGTCGCGACCCAACCAAACCTAGGGCCCTGGGAGGCTTCTATCTGGGAGGCACATCACGACCCTTAAGGAAAGGTCGCAGCCCGTGTCCATTACCAGGGGAGGGGAACCTCTGACTTGAGGGGCACGCCGTGACCCTCAAGGGCAAGTCGCGGCCCGCCTGGGTTATTTTTGGCCATGGTGAGTTTTTAGTGACGGGAATCTTTTCCTTAGGACTTGGGATCGAATCTACTACCCGATTTAGTAGAGTTCGAGGTCCTGGAGGCTAGGACTCGGTCCGAAAGCCTTTATTTGCTCGTTATTGATGAAATCCTATATTATGGTTGTGACTAGGTTATCGCTAGGGACTCAGAACCGGGATCGTGCTCGAGGGTCGTTCTTATTTTATGTTATACTCAGACCTGAGGTAAGAAAACTGCACCCAATACATATTATTTTTTATTAGGGTTGTTCTTATTTTATGTTATACTTAGACCTAAGGTAAGAAAATTGCACCCAATACGTGTTATCTGTGATTAGGGCTTGGTCCGACTATTAATAATAATTATGAATAGGGCTTGGGCCCCTGAGAATGATTATGATTAAGTTATCATTTTGTTTATTGATTAAACATACTTGAATATTCTATACCTGCTTAAGTGTTTCATGACTGTTCGCATGGTTTGCGTGGCTAGGGCTTGGCCCGTTAAATTAGCATGATTATTGCTATGATTACAGTTTCTTGGTTATATTATGTGATTAATATGTAAGCATGTTTGTCTTGTTGAGGTATGCCTATCCATATTTGTTTCTGTATTGATAATCGAATACCTAGATCAGGGCTTAACTTATTAGTCAAGGACGGCAATAGCGCTGCGCGCTGGTCGAAAGGCTTTGGCCTTAATCAGCAACGTACTATTACGTTGGCCAACCCAATGGTCGTTGGAAAACCAAAGGTATTTGGCTAGCTCTATGGCTAGTTACCCATTGCTAAGGGCACGGGCCCCAAGTGACTCTAAGGTCACATAGCTAGGGCATAGGGCCCCGAGGTTGACTTTATGGTAAACTGTTCAGGGCAGCGGCCCCAGATTTGTACAATGACCATTTATTTATAATTGAGTGACTGTTTGAGTAGGTTATTACTGCTGGACATGCTAGATAAGTATCTGGAAATATGTATTTTCTATTTATGCACATGCTTAAGTTTTCTTGCTGAGCCTTGGCTCACGGGTGCTTTGTGGTGCAGGTAAGGGAAAAGGAAATCTTAATGAGCCATGAGTTGGAGAGCATCGGTGGCGATGTGTACATATGTGGCTGCTCGTCCACCAAGACCGAGGATATCTCAGAGGAACTAGGGTTGTAGCCCTAATTTGACCGCTTAGGTCGGTCAGTTGTAACTTTTGATGTATATACACCCTTTTAAATGTTTGTTTGTAATATTTTGGGATTCCATGTATCTATGAAACGTTTTCTAAAATAAAAGTCAACAGTTCCTTTTACCAAAGTTTTAACCCTAACCCTTGACATTAACCTTAGTTACACGTTTATAACCAAATGACTTGATTAGCAAGTCTGACACAGTTTAAAATACACAGTGTAACGGTCCTAGATTAGGAGGACATTACACAGCATCCAGTCTACAATGTCAGTAAAAGGCTGGTCGAAGTCGAGAGCAGGTATCCTCTAATTGAAAAATTAACTTACTGCCAACTCATGTCGTCCAGAAAACTTCGCCCATACTTCCAAGCTCACCATATAAAGGTTCTTATTGACCAACCATTGCACCAAGTCTTGCAAAAGTCGGACACCTCTGGACAGCTACTCAAATGGTCTATAGAGTTCGGGTAGTATGATATCGCCTATCAGCCTCGAACAACAATTAAAGGCCAGACTCTTGCAGATTTTTTAGCTGAATGTACCAGGCTGCTAGGAACAAATGAAGAAATGGCCAAGCAGTCATCGGAGTCTGGACCACCTTCTAATACAGATGTTGGGCAGAACATCGAGCATCCAGTGTCCAACACTGTTCATTCCGAGGAAGAACCCCAGGTATGGAAGCTGCACATTGATGGCTCATCTGCCGATCAGTTGTCTGGGGCCAATCTAACATTAATCACTCCTGAAAGGAAACGCTTCCATTGTGCACTTTGTTTTGGATTTAAAGCATCTAATAACAAAGCGGAGTACGAAGCATTAATCGTGGAGCAAAGGTTAGCAAGGGAAGTGAAGGTTGAAGTATTGGACATATACAGTGATTCGTAATTGGTTGTCAATCAAATCCCCGGTGAGTACGCTGCTCGGGGATAAAAAATTATGGCCTTTCTTGATAAGATGAAATACCTGCTTGCTTAGCTCAAGAAGTACAACATCCAACAGATACCAAGAGAACAAAATGCCACAACATATGCGCTAGCCATACTAGCTAGCAATGTTGTAATAGACAAAGCCAACTTGGTTCCTATAGAATACCTGGTCGAACCAAGTATCAACCTGCCAGAACCAGTCTTTCTTATAGACAACACTCCATCCTGGATGACCCCGATTGCAGCTTATCTGGAACACGACATCCTGCCTAACATTCGCAATGAATCTAGAAAATTAATGAGGAAAACTGCTCAATACATAATCTAGACGAGGTTATATACAGAAGGGGGCTCTCCATGCCATTACTCAGGTGTGTCAACCAAACAGAATCAGGACGGCTGTTGGAGAAGGTACATGAGGGTTTCTGTGGGAACCATGCAGGGGGCAAAGTCTGTCTAAGAAGATTTTAAGGCAAGGCTACTTTTGGCCAACTATGAACGAAGATGCCTTTGATATGTTTGAAGATGTGACAAGTGTCAGATATTTTCCAAGAAACCCAGAGTAGCCCCCAACAAGCTTACTCAAATGCAAAGTCCTTGGCCCTTCTCCATTTGGGGAATTGACCTTATTGGTCGATTACCAAAGGGAAAGGGTGGAGTGCAGTGTGTAGTACTAGACGGAAGCCGAACCACTGGCAACCATCACTTTCAAAAAAAGTACTCGACTTTGTGGTGAAAAACATAATCTGCAGATTTGGTGTACCCCAGAAGATAGTGTCTAACAATGGCACCCAGTTTGACAGCCAACTATTTACTGATTTCTGTGTCAAGCATGGCATCACAAAAAGTTTCTCAGCAGTATCGGTCCCTCAAGAAAACGAGCAAGTAGAATCAATTAATAAAACTCTCAAAGATACTCTAAAGAAGCATCTAGAACTAGCTAAACAAAAATAGCCTGAGAAATTTCCTAAGGTACTCTGGTCATACAGGACTACTGAGCGAACAACTACTGGTGATACCCGCTTTGCACTCACATATGGGTATGATGCAATGCTTCCAGTCGAGATGACTCCACCATCTCACCGACGTACAATATACGACCAAGATCATAACAACTAATTGTTGGCCTAGTCCTTAAACCTAATTGAAGAAAGACGCGAAAGGTCCAACATACGCCTGGTTGCCCACCATCAAAAATTTGCCTGATACTTTAATTCTAGAGTCAAGGAATGAAAGTTTGACGTGGGAGATCTAGTATTATGAAGAATATTCCCAGAAGCTCGAGATGTCGCAGCAGGAGTGCTAGGACCAAGTTGGGAAGGCCCTTATCAAGTCACAAAGATAATACTACCCAGCACGTACAAGCTAGCACGGTATGACCAAGATCTCCAGTTAGTACCTGTTCCCCGTTACTGGAATGGGGAACACTTGAGGAAGTACTACCAATAAAGATCACTTTTAAGTGGTCATTGACTGGCCGATACAGGCACGAACTACCCATACCACCAACCAGCTCAACTTAGCTATATTAATTATCACAGGCACGATTTTCCCATTAATGGTAATAATTAATATTTATGAATGTAAGCTACATTGTAGCGACGCAGCTTGTATGGTTAACTTTTAATCAATAAGACACGATTTTTGTCCATTTGTAAAAGCCTTATATTTACAATGATTAACTTGCTAATTAGTGATTTATTTCACAGATTGTCGACAGTGTATGAAACCTTTGTAGGTTTTGGCTAACCCAAGTACCACCAAACAGGTTATTACGAACATCTCTGTTCAATTAGCAAGTGACCAAGAGGATAACCCATGAGTTATGAATCTTGCTCAGTCACTTTAGGGGCACCATAGTCATACATAGACAAGCAGAAAGAAAAGTGTGAAATCAAAAGGACTTAGAAACATTAATCTTTATTGATGTTAAAGTGCTTACGCTTGTTCAGTATATACCAGACAACAAAAAGGTCCATAAAACAATTTCTGTAGATAGGGTTGAATGATTTTTGTTTACAACTCATTCAAAAAAAATTGAACAACTCTGATTAACAGAGTCGTACAGCTCCAAAAATAGTATACGCTTAGTAGCAAGAAAAAATAAAGGCACGGGCAAATATATAGCTAAATGAGAAGCATTTTATAGAAAGGTAAAATATTGCTCGACTCAACCATGTTGTTTTGACCAAAGTAAAAGATTACTCGAGATTACAGGCTGCTCGGCTCAGCCATTTTTGTCCTTGCAACAATAAAGAAAAGCAAAAAAACAGATAGAGTTTATTAAGAGCCCTGGGTTTGTTGGTCAGCTCGACGGCAGGGGTTTCAGCAAGGAAGCTGCTAGACTGGTCGGCAGAGGTTGGAGCCATAGTTGAAGCACTTGGTCTGGAGGGCAAGACGTCTTTTTCAGGGGTTGTGATAATCGTCTTAGTGGGTGGCATAGCAGACTCTTGCTCGAAGGCTGGAGACTACTCGGTATGGACAGTTGGGGCCTCGTTCTTCTCCCGCTCAGCGCAGTAGTGCATAAGCTCATCATAGGCCTCTCCCAAATAACTAAAGTCCACCTTCTTGTTGCGAACCCAGAAATCATAGAAGATGCTCATACCGAAGTCCTCCAAAGCTTTAACATCAGTGACCCTATCAGTTTTCTCTTTCTCAAGAGTCTTGCCAGCTTATCTTTTTCCTCCTAAGCGGCCCTCCCATTAGCAGCATTCTTCTCCTTTAGCTCTTCAA
This sequence comes from Humulus lupulus, assembly GCF_963169125.1. Lineage (NCBI taxonomy): Eukaryota > Viridiplantae > Streptophyta > Magnoliopsida > Rosales > Cannabaceae > Humulus > Humulus lupulus. Next base: position 220,497,729 of record NC_084796.1, read on the forward strand.
TCCTCCTCTCCAAACAATTAATGTCAAGGTTCCTCTGATTGGGGGCAGATTTGAGCCCCTCATCTTCCTTAGTAATCTGCTCGAAGACCTGTTGAAGATTCTGGACTTGCTCGGTCAGTTGGGCAACTTGAGAGGTTTTGTCGTCGAAATTTTTCACCAAGCTAATCACATGTTTGCTCACCCCCATGGCTTGGTAATGAGCATAGCTGAGAGCCATCATACCCTGCAATATGAAATGAAGAAATTTAGAACAAGTAACAAAAGAGAAAGATTAGTTAGAGATCAAGAAAAACTATTATTTACCCTGGTAACATCCTGAAGACCGATGTTAGTAATGTAATCCAAAGATTTGGTGCCAAGGGTATCCATGAATTCGGTTTGGGAGGTAGTCACCCTTTTTATATGTCCTTGCTGGATTGCCAGGGCTTTCTTCAAAGGTCCGTCAACATCCACAGTAGGATCCTCGACAATGCCTTCTGGAGCTTTGCTCGGGCTGGTCAACTCTGGTGCAGTAGCTGTACGGGTAACCTCCTCGGTAGAAGGTCCTTTTCTTTTGTATGATTTGTGTGATGGGGTGTGCACCTTTTTTTGAGAAGAAGTCTTATCAGGGGTCTTCTCAACCCGCTCGGTAGCTTCAACAGGTAAGTCAGCTTTCTGACGCTTGGCTGAAGGAACCTCACTGCTAGGACCACTTGTATGCTTCTGGGAAAACTTCTTGAAAAATACGGATGACATATTTGAAAAATAAAAGCAAAAGATTGGTAAAGGTGTCGAGCAAGGTCAGATCAAGCAAAAAATCATAATTAAGCCAAAAGTAAAAGTAATTTGTGAGAAGAGAGCCAGATCACCCTCTTCGGCTCCCCCTGAGCAGTCGGCTGCCTTGAGCGGAAGATCCCCATTACTACTTGATGGGTCTGAATCTATATGCTCTACTGCAGCCTGCTTGCCCTTTCCAGGTTGGGGGGCAGCGGAAGTTTTGGGAGTTCCATGCTCAGCAAGCTCCTTAATAACAACTCTAGCCGAACTTCTTGTTCGGTGAGCCACGTAGGGTCTGGACGGAGGGATTGATACTCTGGCTTGCTTCTTACTGGGTGGTGGACTGGATGATCTAGTGCAAGACAGAGGTTTCCTAGACGACTGCTTGGTAGGGGTGGCACCCTTGTCCCTCGTCTTGGGATCGGGGTAGAGCCCAACGGATACAAGTTTTTCTGCGATGGTTAAGGCCACCAGATCTTTATAGCAAGGATCCTTAGCAGCTAGTTCTTTGGCCCTTATCTCCATCTCTTTGATGGGGGTTGACCAATTAAAGGGACCATTGAGATGGAATGACAGGTGATTAGCAGCGATGTTTTCTATGACAAAGTATTGGCTGGCATACTCCCCAACCTTGGAGATACCTACTGTATTTGCTAAGAAAATGTTGGAGTCCTGGTGGCTAAAGTAAAAATAACCCAACTTTCCTTGTCGATGGATGGATTTAAGGTCAAAGAGATAATTTATTTCAAGTGCAATCGGCACTAGCCAGTTTAAGGATTGGTACAAAACATAGAGGGTCGAGGGGAACCGGATTTCCTTAGGACTAATTTGGGTGAGGCAAAGCCCAAAATAATCAGCCACACTGCGGAAGTATGGCAGAAGTGGAAGAGTGGCGCCATCATTAATATGAAATCTTCTTCAGGCACAGAATTGGGCTCCAGGGTGCTCAACAGTTTGTGCAGCAGTAGTTTTGAGGATGGAAACATCTTCGAGATTGAAATGCTCTTTGATGTGTTGCAATTGTTTGTCATAAATAGTGTGCTAGTAAGAGCTACGTACAGGGGGGCCTCCTCTGTCTCTAATGCAGGGTTAAGAATAGCCTTGGTATAGATCTCTGTGGCATAGTCCATTTCAACTTCCCCTTCCTACCATGAGGAGCTCGACTCTTCCTCAGCGGGTGGGACCCTGGCGATGACACGACGTGCCACATGGGGATCTTCCTCCTTCGCGACGTGGTTAGTTTGTTTGATGCGGGCCATTAATTATTCTAAATGATGAGTTACAACCCAGTTCAATGGTCACCTTCCCTCTGCGTAGACAAGAAAAAGGAAAGGTGAGGCAAGAACACTAAACAGTGTTGGTCGGTAGGGATGTCATAAGTTATATCGACCAGCCCAGAATAAACACGGGATGGCATGCCGAACAGAGGGCAGATTAGATTAAAAACAAGTGAACCTGAGAAAGTGGAGGGTTTTCCCCAAAAAAAAAAAAGTTTTTTGAGTGGTGTTCTTCAAGAACACCAAGCGTGAATCAACAAAAAGGGGACGTTAAAATTCAATTTTTACAAAATCAGAGGTTCAAATAGTTTACCCATTTCAAGAACTACCCAAAACATTAATTCATACCTAAATTCCAACAACATGCAAATGCCACCCAAGGCTACAGTAAAGAATGCAGACAAAGAAAAAGGAAAACATTTCCTCACACACAATGCTAAGTTAAATAGAAAAATCTGGAAAACTTACTTGTTGCAGTATTATGGCACCGAAGACGAGTTCGTGGTGCGAAGGTGGTACAACATAGGGATCAGACTATAGGCTAGCTCTCTCGGACAGAATGGGAGATGGAGACTTACAGTTTTCCAGGTCGGCTCTAGTTTGTTTGAAGTGGAAAAGAAGGTAAGAAGAGAGGAAAGGAAAGGGCACCCCTATTTATAAGCAAGAAGAAATGAACTCCACCCTGCAGGAATTCAATGCGTCCGTCCACTCAGCAGTCCCCTCGGCCACTGTAGGCACGTCTCCATAGACATGTCAGCATATACGCACGTAAAACTCGCTAATTACGTCACCTTAACCACCAAATACATCATCTACTCTTCGGTAACTGCACGGTACAAGTAGTGGAAGACCATTATGATGCTTTATGGTTCCAAAATGAGGCGGAAAAAACTAATAGTTCATTTCTTGGAAATACTAAGGCTATTAACTATACCAAGTGTCATGCCACGTAGCAGGGGTGTGTACCCCTAACCAGAATGGACGTTATGGTCCCAGAAGATATGTTTTCATACTTCCTTTACACCATTGCGAACTTGGGGGCAAATATTATCCCAAAAATTGGCATGTATGACATGACACCAGAATTGGAGACGTGGATTAGGCTGGGTAGACTCCTTAGAAAATTGCTCGGTGTATACCTATAGGGTATATGACACGTTACTGCTCAGCATACTATCTCCAGAGGTCAGCTGCTCGGCAGGACCACCAGAAACTTGCTAGTCAGTATGACAGACTGATTGGTCAGAATACACTTGACAAATGAATAATAGTGACTGCTCGATACGCTTTCCAGGAGAGAAGCTGGTCGGTATGACGAATATACATACCTTCTCAGATAAAAACAGTTACCCTCTCCGTTAGCACTCTGCAAGAATCTCCCAACCACCCGCAAAAAGCGCCTGACAGCATTGAAAACTCGGTCAAACCTCCTAAAAAATAGGACTATAACAACCTGCGAGAAAACAGGGATATTTCCCTATCAGTTATGCTCAGGTGCAACCCTTGGGGAAGAGGGACAGTATAAATACAAATTCTCCACCACAGTGGAGGGGGTTCACAAAAATTTCCTACCGAGCAGCACCAGAAACAGACTGAGCAGCCTGGCTTGGTACTTAGCAGCGATTCTGTCATTCTGTATTGTCTTTTACACCTAGAAATCTACTTGTATTTGCTGGTTATCTTGTGTAAACCCTTAAGATCAATACAAATCTAAAAGGAAGTAGGTCATTACCAATCCTTGGGGTTGAACCTCTATAAATCCTGGTGTTCTTTATTATTTATTGCTCATCATTACTAGGTTCTTGGCACATTTATGGTTCATTGATTATCTAATTGAAAGCTTTCTCATTAATTATTTTGACTCCGCGTCTGTTGGCTAAAATCCCAGTCAACACCTTACATACATAATAATGAAACAGACAGTTTATGAGGGTAGAGATAATCGTAATAGGCAAACCAGAGCCACATTACCTCACGTACAAATTCCTCTTGATCTTGACATGTTAGCCATACATATACCATACATACATATCACACATACATATTCTAACATAAATATCTACATAATTTCCTTACCTTGAAAGTGGAAATAAAAGAATGATTGCGCTAAGATCCTTAGAACCACACGCCCAAAGTGCCCTTTAAGTCATAAAACTCACATGAACTAGCATTAGAGTCTAAATAGCATATACCTTAATCGAATACTAAACCTTAATAAATCATACCTTAACTTTGTGAATCAATACCCAATTTTGAACTATGAATGAACCACGAAACCTTGAAGAATAAAGCTAGCTCCCGGAGTCTTAAACACCAACTAAGTTTCAACCAACAATACCCTTAGGGTTTCGGCTTTGTGAAACTAAGGTTTCAATGTAGAAATGTGTTTATAGAGGTGTAGTGTTTCGGGCTTGAGAGGATAGGATAGTGAGCAAGGGTTTCAAAAATATGATAGGGGCTCGGGGTGTAGTGTATCTTAGCCAAAGAAGAAATGAAGATGAGAAAGAAGAGAGTCTATTCACATATGCTTGTTCGAAAATGGTGAAGGAAATGTAAGGCTTAAGGACCTATTTATATTCTCCAAGCATAACCTCCCACCTAGTTTCTCTCCCATTAGCTCATCTTACTTTCAAATTTAGAATTTTCCCTCCAACCTCATCTCCTTCTCCTATGCTTTGGCCACCTTATATTTGTGTAAGAAATTCCCACTTTTCCTCCTCTAATGCCACAGGCCTAAGCTTTGGTGTTCAAAACAAGGTCAAGTCCACTTAGTTTGTTTGTTCCTAGTCTACACGCCACCTACCTATTCTTCCTCAAGGTTAATTGTTTAAATTCTATTCAAGTCTTCCCTCCATAATCCTACATGTTATAATCTAGGAATTCAAATCAAAGTTGTTCCAACTTAGCTTAAATATCTCAAAATTACATTTCTTAGAAATCTCGTAACTTTGGACCGATCTGTAGTAAAATAAACATTACTAAAGCTTTATTAGTCCAATTTGGACAATCTTGGTACTGTTGGAAAGTTAATTCGATTATCTAATATTTTAGAAATATCATTTTTCGAAAATCTTAATGTAACTGGGTAAAAATAGGGTCTCAAGTTACAGCACCCTAGAGTTACGAAAATTCAATTTAATTATCTAAATCTCCTCACCTTCACAATTATCTTAACCAAAAAATCTAAATTCTAAATACTTTAGTACATTCTTATTATAACTAATAAAGTCTAAACTTATCATGGGCTTTAAATTTATACCATAATTAATCATAACCTATAAAATTACATACTTAAGGAATCATCTCATATCCACATTCAAACTTGCGAAACACAAAAAAAAAAATCTAGGAAATATAATAATAACTTGGTTATTACAATCTTCCCTCCTTAAAAGAAATTTTGTCCTCCAAATTTGGCTTACCAAATAATTCGGGATATTGTTCCTTCATGTCCTCCTCCAACTCTCATGTTACTTCTCTATCTGAACAATTACTCCATAGAACCTTGACTAGAGGGATACTTTTGGACCTTATCTCCTTAGTTCCCTTATGTAGAACACGTACTAGCTGTTCATCATAACTCAATTCCTGCTTCAATTCTAAAACATCATATTTCAGCACATGAGATGGATCTGACATGTATTTCCTTAGCATCGAAATATGGAACACATTATGCATCTCGGCTAATGTCAGTGGTAGTACTAATCGATAGGCCACATGTCCAACCCTGTCCAGGATCTCAAATGGACCTATATATCGTGGACTTAGCTTACCCTTCTTTCCAAAATGCATAACACCCTTCATAGGTGATACTTTCAAAAACACTTAATCACCTACTACGAACTCAATATCCCTACGCTTGGGATCTACATAGCTCTTTTTTCGACTCTGAGCAATTATCATTCGCTTTCAGATCTTCTCTATCGCTTCACTAGCCTCTCTTACTGCTTTCGGACCTAAATATCGCCTTTAACCAACCTCATCCCAGTGAAAATTTGATCTACATTTTCGTCCATACAACATCTCATAAGGTGCCATCAGTATAGTAAACTAGTAGCTATTATTGTAAGAGAACTCTATCAGCGGTAAATATTTACTCCAAGACTCTGTGAAGTCCAAAGCGTAGGCTCTCAACATATCTTCTAGAATTTGTATCATACGTTCCGACTGTCCATCTGTCTGGGACAAAATGTCATACTAAACTTAAGATGTGTACCCATTGCATGTTGCATAATTTCCCAAAACTTTGATGTAAACACAGAGGTTTAGATAGAATAAGTAAGAGCGTGATACTTGTCACATATATCTTTATTAAGGAATTAAGGATTTTTGATGAATAGTTTAATTAAAAGAAAGATCTAGAAGCTATAGAACCTTCTGTTATCTGTTAGGATCACGTTTTTACTCAGTCAAAGTAGTTTTAATCAATTTCAAATTATCCTGAAATGTGCAAAAACGTGTTTGAAATATCAGCGTATGCCGATATAATGCAACTATAGGGGCCGATATATCGCCTATAATTGATACAGAAAACACGTCGAATTCGCACGAACAAAACCACGGACCATCGGGATCATGGTAGTGGCGATATATCACCTACCCTAGGTGATATATCGGCTCCAGTGGCAAATTTTTTAATTTCATAGAATTCGAAACTAGAAACAACCCTCAACAACCTTGACTCGTTCCTAAACGTTTTTGACCGAGTTCTGGGCGTATGTTGAACAGATAATTCAAATTTATTCACTTTTAATCATTTATTTATTCATTTTAAAGGAGTTAGTTTCACTCATTGAACTCTATAAATAGGACCCTTCACTCAGCCATTTCATTCATCAGTTCAGAGCCTCCAAGCTGCTAAGATTGTTCTGGAGAGAAACACTAGGGTTTCGGGGTTAAAGCTTTCAAATCTAAAGCTTTTATACACACTTGCAAAGTAAGTTTTTGTGTGATTTCGGTGTTCGAGGTATAGATTGAGGTTCTAAGCTATCCAAGATATTCATTATCTTCAGGTTTAGTTCACTATAATTTCTATTATTCTTTCATTTTTCTTCAAATCCCAACTTGTGATAGTGACTTTTGATTAGGTGTTCAATTCCTTTGAAACATAAAGTTTTCGGTAAGTTCTTATATCGATGGTTTAGATCTTATCTTCATCTTACTTTCTTTAGAAACTTATGGTTTCATTATGTTTGGTTTTAGGAGTTTCAATCCCGCTCTTGTCTCCAATATTCTGGTGTTTAGTAAGGAAAATTAGATAGTTTATTATTATGACTTAGTTTATGTAGTTTATGAAATAGTTTATGTTTGTATGAGCTAACATTTCAGGTAAAACAAAGGGGTAAGTTTGTATGGACCTAAGGTGTCCAATGATGTATGACGGACTATGTCCGGTAGGCTCGGTTGCCAAAACTTTATGACGGACCTATGTCCGGTGTATGACGGACTTCTGTCCGGGGCTTAATTGCCACCCCTATATAAACACTTATCTTTTTATTATATCTTACTTGTTATTATAGTTATGATTATGATTGATGACTTAGGACCTATGACCTATGATCTATGACTTATGACTTAGAGTATGATTTATGATTTATGATTTATGACTTAGATTATGATTTAGAATTATGACTTAAGTTATGATATGATTTAGAGGTTTGTGTTTGTATGACTCTTGTGAATTTATGTTATGTTTGATTATATGATTAACTATTGTATTTATTTTCCTTACTGGGCTTAGAAGCTCACTCCTTATGATGTTATTACTTCAGGCAATTAAGGATAGAAAGATCGGTGGCGAGTGGGACCTAAAAGCTTCGTGATGTACTCGTGGGGACCATATAGTCGAGGAA